>NW_022196913.1:1191147-1215391 GCF_008632895.1 Mastomys coucha
AGGTTACATCAAACAGACCCTGTGGCCAGAGGAGCTACTCACACCTAAGGTTACATCAAACAGACCCTATGGCAAGGAGCTACTCACACCTAAGGTTACATCAAATAGACCCTGTGGCCAAAAGCAAGGAACTACTCACACCTAAGCTTACATCAAACAGACCCTGTGGCAAGGAGCTACTCACACCTAAGGCTCTATCAAACAGACCCTGTGGCAAGGAGCTACTCACACCTAAAGTTACATCAAATAGACCCTGTGGCAAGGAGCTACTCACACCTAAAGTTACATCAAATAGACCCTGTGGCAAGGTGACTGGTTCTCATTGTCAATGGATTGTCTAATCAATCAGCATTAGATAATAATGAATGGCTTGAAATGCTTAGAATTTGCCTCAATTCTGCAATTGATAATTTTTGAAGTAAACTCACAGATCACCTATAGATGCTGCTAACGAAACCATTTTGCAAATTTCACGAATATGAGGAAATTCCCTGAGATGGCTGCAGTTCCAACAAATTGGTGGGATAAGAATGTCACTTAAAACACTTGGAGAATGACTAGAGTTGGGCAAAAGCTCCCTACCATAACAATATCACCTAAGTGGGAGACTCAGCCTTGCATAATCTTACGCAGCAAGGAATAGGTACGGAAGAGCCTGCCCAGCATGTACATGAGATAGAAGGGTGTGTCAAACAAAGCCACAGTAGGAAGCTGCACAGTGGCAACTGACCTAGGCTGCTCAGCAAGTATGCAGGGGAAAGTGAAGAGGCAGAAGGGATGCTGGAGACTACAAGGGAACTGAGACATACTAGCCAATGGTTATTCATGGCACTTATTCAAATCTTGCTTAAACAAACAGCTTTAAAAGGATGCACCTCAATGGAGTCAGTTTAAGCACTACTTGATAGCATTAAGAAATTATCATCTAATTGCATAAGCATTATACTTATTTTCTTTATATTCTTGTATTTGAAATGTATAAACTCTACTATGATACATGACAATGTATCACTTTATATAATACTATTAAATCACCAATTTCTGGTAAGTCACTATCCAGCCAACTTAACCGACACAGGGAGTTTCAGGCCACTGGGCGATCCTGTCTCAAAAAGCAGGGTTAGGGCAGTGCCTAAGAAACAGCAGTAGTCAAGGTTGTCAATATTTACCTTGGCACAGAGATTGAACCTAAGACTTTTTGCATGCTAGGTAAGGACTCTTCCATTAGGCTATATGTCCAGCCCCTATTACATATTTTATTGAAAACAATAGAAATGCAAATCTAATATTTTCTTTTG
The DNA here is from genome assembly GCF_008632895.1 of Mastomys coucha. Classification (NCBI taxonomy): domain Eukaryota; kingdom Metazoa; phylum Chordata; class Mammalia; order Rodentia; family Muridae; genus Mastomys; species Mastomys coucha. The sequence continues at coordinate 1,192,446 of NW_022196913.1, forward strand.
TGAATGGTAACATATGAGGCACCCATGTGAAGATCTGGCATGATCAGAGTCACCACACTAAACCCAGTGCTATGTTGAGCCATAAACACTGAACAGCTAAGAGTCAACAGTGGCTGAGTCCTAGCAATTTCCCACATTCCAGTCTCAGCATTCTGAGTGCTTGAACTTGGCCATTGGTGACAGGAGTAGTCAGAGAAGTCTTGGCAACTTGTCTCCCTCATTTTCTCCCAGGTGGGCTGCGTTTAGAGGGGACCCTAAGTACAGCCTGTGGATCCTCTGAAGCAGGGACAGTGGTAGAAAGTTCGCTAAGCATTCACTGTGTTTGAAGCTTTCCATCATCAAAATCCCCAAGATAATCAATCTCCTGCCGAGGAGAAAATCCTTTATTTTGACTGATAGTTTGAGATACTTAGTCCATGGTCACTTGCCACCGTTGCTTTGGGCTTATGGTAGCACACACAGCTCCTTACAATAGGAACTCATGTCAACCAAATGTTTGCCCCAATTCACAGCAAGGAACAAGCAGAAGTTTGTGGTCCTTATCTACATCTGCTTATTCATAGTTTAACGGGAATTGCAAGTTACCTTATAATTCTTACAGGTTTTCTCAGTTATTTGTTTGAAATTTATCATTTCAATGTAGTGTCTATGAAAATTGGAGTGTCTATCATTATGGTTGGGAACACAGATGTAGAGACTGAAGCTGGGGAGAAAAAAGGAGAGGAACCCCCCAAATGACACTGTCCACCTCAGCTTCTTAAGGAAATGACTGCTCTATAGATCAAGTAGCCAAGAGAAGCTAAACCTCTGAAAAGCCTGCTGGGCTCAGCAATTGTACTCTGGTTAGAATGTGATTCTATAAAGATAGTACTTAGGCCCAGTCAGGCTTGCATATAGTAACTAAAGCTTAGCATTATTAATCCCTGCTCAACAAAGATAGACTTCTTTTCTCCAAATGAATGGGCCACAGGAAGGTTAACCAGGATTCTCTTGGATGCTCTGTAGTCATTAGAGTCCAAGTCCTCTAAGAAAATTTGCTTTACCACCTTCAATATATCTCTTCCTATCCCTGCATGGCATCTTGGGATTCAAGCATCACATCTGGATCCACAGCTGAAGTAAGAAAGACAAGGGCACACCTCTTCTGGTTTCAAAACATCTAATAGCGCTGCACTGGGCCAGGCTTCCTCAGAACTCATGGGAGTAAGGCTGCGTACACAGAATCTCTTTATCAAATCAATGCATTGTTGATATGATTCCAATATAGATCTGGCTACATGCAGATTACAAATAGCACTGGGGTTGATGCAGAAAGCCTCTGTCCCATGGACCTTAGTGTATCTGTAGCAGCCGCAGCAGTTGTGTTATGAAATCATATTTGAATGATACTCAGACAGTTTTAAAAAAAGTATTTTCACATTCCTCCCTCTGGGTATTTTTTTTTCTCTTATGTGTGGTTGATTTCCTGTGGACTAGGTTCTGAATTCTAGAAGGTAAAGTGTCAGGAAAGAGCTGTGACAAGTTGCCCAGTTTAAAACCTCCTGCGTACATAATCACTGTAGCGGATATAATTGGAGCTAATTTCATATTTCCTGCATATCATATTGGAAAATTGAGCTGTCATGTCTATTTAAAGGCTACATGCCCAAATGAGAACACCCAAGGCTTTGTTTCTTTCAATACTTTTCTACAGGAGGATTTCTTTTCTCATGAACTTCAAGATTTGTACTAGAAGCCAAATTTGTCTAGTTGAGTACACTTTGAAGTTTACATGTGCATTGTGTATGGAATTTAGAAAACTGATAGGGGACAAGCTAAGCAAGTGAAGTCACTTTTGAGTTGTCCTTTTCCATTAAAAATCCCGGCACTTCCAGAGCATTTTAAATTGTGGGTTGTAATAAGGCCAGTATCTTACACACTGTGGGTCAAAGTAGGTCTTGTTCATCTGCTATCTGTGTGTCCTCTCATGCCTATGTAATCAAAGCATGGTTAATAGAAATGATTGGTGACCCATCAGTCTACCTCGGAGAGAGATTAAGCTATGTGCTATGAATGTAGCCCAAAAGATAGGACCCCTCAGCTATAGCCTTTATCAGTCATCTAACCTGTCAACGTCTATGTTTATGTCCTTTCCCTGTGGCTTTTTCTGACCTCTTTTGAATCTTGTGTGTTTTCACCAAAGAAGCTGGGCTGGGAGGAAGTGTCAGGGTACGGTCCCTAGGTATACATGTATATGAGTATATAGGCTAGAGGACAATCTTGAATACTGTTCCTCATAATTGCTACTCATGTTATTTTTGATACCATTATCCAGGTGCTTACCCATTAGGCTGTGTTTCAAATGTTTATCCTGGACCAAGGAGTATAGGAAATCATACGTCCTAAAAACAGGGTTTTTTTTTTTTTCCTTCAGTGGAGCAAGTTGCCCTCTTTCATTAATGCAAATTGGAAAGGTGGAATGCATGGTAGAATCTCCTCTGAAAGAGTTCTTCCTGAAAGTTCTCTAATCCTCGGAACCCATGCCCAGCTGGCCTTAACAGAGCAGGGGATGGTCATTTGGAAACATTTGTATTGGACTTTCCCCAGGCATTCCTCCCAAGTATCCAGATCTCAGGCTCTGCCATGGATGCCTCCTCAAACCAATACAGTGATATTCATATCTCTGTGTGAACCAAGAGGAAGAAAAGAACTTCACACAAACAATAGGATGGGGATGGCCCCAAACAATAATTGACTTTGCTGGGCTGAGAGTAATGCTAGAAGTTGCCAAGCTACCACAGCTGGGCACACTAAGGCGGGTCTTTGGGAATGATGCTCTACCTAAGAATCTGCATAAACGAACAAGAAAGGGAATCCAGGGGACAGTGGAAGAGTAGAAGTTCTTAGCTTAGAAAGTTGTTTTGGTTCCAATCAAGCTGTCACAGGTTAAGTATTGTCTTCCGCACTAGTGACTGTTCTTGTTGCTGTCATCAAGTGCATGACAAAAGCATCTTACAGAAAGACAGGTTTGGTTTGGCTCATAGTTCAAAATGCATGTTTCCTACACAGCAGCAGAGTGGAGAGACCGTGGGAAATAATGTAGTGTCTCCCAAAACTGACAAGTTCTGTTCCTTAGTGAATACAGAATGCAGAATAGGTAGAGGAGATGAGTTAGTTGCTAATGTCCTCAACAGGACATCTGGGGAATAATGCAATGCTGTCCTATTTCCCTGTCTGTCCAGCCTGTGCTCATGTCTCACCCAAATTCCCAAGCCCTACACAGAAAAACCTCATGTTTTCCAGGGCTAAGAGGGCTGAGCTCCATGCAAACTGGTTGCTTCAAACTTACATTAATGAGAACCATTGGTAACTTTGGGGGATGGGAAATCTCTAATGCTGAACATGTTTATTTGTAAAAATTGGATTAAAAAGGTTGGTGGATGGTGAGATAGCTCACTTGTAACATAAGTGATAGGACCCAAAGTTAATCCCCAGGAGCCATGTTAAAAAAAATCTAGGCATGGGTGGTGTACTTGAATATATGTATCCTATGGAATCCAATTAGTGTAGACCTTATTTGTATGTGTTTATAGCTGACCACTTAGGACTTGGGTCTCTCATCCCTGAAAAATCAAACATATAAAAGAAACCAACTTTCTCTCCCTCAGCAGCCACTGACTACTTATAGCTTTTCATCTAGGGACGGGCCTTGTGAAATTTCCCTCCATCCATGTTGGCCTCTCAGCTGATGTGATTATTATGGGTTTTGTGTAGACAACCATATTGAAAGTTTAAGAGAACTTCTGTCCTGTTCAGAAGAGACTGTCACACTTAGAATCTTTTGGCCCTCTTCTCCACAATGTCTCCTGACTTTAAATGTAGGTGTTATGTTATAAATGTCCCATTCAGAGCTGAGCACCCCACTGAACCCTAAGTGTAGCTGTTATGTTATAGATGTCCCATTGGGACTGAGCACTCCACTTATTCTCTGCCATTTTGATCATTTGTGTATCAAAGATTATTATAATAACCTGTCTCCATCTTCAAAGCCTAATTATGTTGTTTCAGATTTCCACCTTTATCCCAGTCTCCTTCCTCCTCCTTCTCCTCTTCCTCTTCTTCCTCCTCATCCTTCTCTTCCTCTTCCTCCTCTTCCTCCTTCTCTTCCTCTTCTCCTCCTCCTCCTCTTCCTTTTCCTCCTCCTCCTCCTTCTCCTCCTCCTCCTTCTCCTCCTCCTCCTCCTCTTCCTCCTTTTCCTCCTTCTCTTTCTCTTCCTCCTCCTCCTCGTCTTCCTCTTTCTCCTCCTCCTCCTCCTCCTCTTCCCATTTTATTGATTCATAGAGAATGACTATTTCCATGTGTGTGTGTTTGTTTTGCATGGTTGAGACCAGCAGCCTCCAGCAAAGGTCCAGGTACAATCAAGTTCTAGAAGGGTTGGTGATAGCATGGAAAGTTCTTAATTGTACATGCCACATAATATGGATGAAAAGGTGCATCTGAGGTAATTGTTTTATTACTTCCTCTAAGATATGGGTTTGATTGGCTTGCAGCACTGAAACAATCTGTAGAAATGGATCCAGGAAACCTCACTGGCCCACCAGCTGGCAAGTGCTTAGGTCGAGAATACATTCAAAGGTGTACATATAATGTAATCCAAACAGAGTGATCCCCTGTGGTCTCTTCAGGCGCCTATGTACTGCCCTATTAATAGTTCACATCCCCACAGATAGTTCAAGCATTCCAATTCAATTGACAACTGTAAATTACAATAAAAATGCCATCAAATCAGTGGATGGCCCAGTGCCAAAATAAACCACCATGTTTGTAATGGGACAGATCAGTTCCTAGTGTGAAAGTAATGGCTAGCAGAAAGTATTCAGTCCATTGCATGCAGATGCTCTTAAAACTTCAACCAGTTCCTGGAGAGGGAACTACTCTAGATAGGAAGCCAGTGGGGAGAGATGTCATGAGTCCAGTTCAGTTCTGAGTGAAAGAATGTGTCGGTTTAATTTTGTTATCTCTCCCTCCCTCCCCTCCCTCCCCTCCCTCCACCCCCTCTGTGCTCTTCCTCTCTCTCTCTCTCTCTCTCTCTCTCTCTCTCTCTCTCTCTCTCTCTCTCTCTCTGCTCTCTTGCTTTCTCACTTTCTTTCTCTTTCCACTGTGTAATTCTGATTTCAAGATCTATATGGCAGAGGGTGATCTTGAATTTCTGGTCCTCCTGCCTCCACCTCCCAAGTTTGGGGATTAAAAGGTGCCCAGTTTAAGCTGTTAATCAATTCCAAGGCCTTGTACAAGGCAAGCACTCTACCAACTGACCTAAATCACCAGTTCCCACTGAATGAAGTTGTGAGATTTTTTGACTGTCTTTATTTCTGGACCATAGCAGCCTTAATCATACCCTCTAATTTTAACAGTCATTAAAAGTCACCCATTAAAAGCCATGCACATCAATAAGAGGCTGAATGTTGTCTCTCTCATATTGTTCACACACATATTGCCTACACATACACACAGCATGCATATTTGTAGATATACAGCCATGCATACACACATACGAGATACACATGCCTGAATGTGTGTGCTCAGCACACATACAGTGCAGTGTGTTCAAGTGCATGCAGTCATGGGACTCACTTCATGACAGCAGCCATCGTGTATCGCCAGTGTTTCTTTGGGGTGAGCTGAAGATATTGTTGCTCCAACCTGAGCGCAGTTCCCACCAGGGAGGTACAGAGTGCGTGCCAAAGCACACCAAGCTGAGCTGTGCAGACAGAGCTCCTGGAGGCAGTCGCCACCCACCTCTCTTCTGCAGTTTTATTGGGAAAGGAGCAACATTTTCTCTGACCACTGGGTAACCCTGGGTGTAGGCTGGCACTCCGTTTAGGAGAAATTCTGCCTGTTCACACGGGGAAGGAACTAGCCCAGGACAGCGCTGGGGGAGTACAAGAGTTGCAAGCCTACATTTCCATTCTAATTAGCATTTTCTTCCCTTGGGGAGATCAGTACCCCAGGGAGCCTCATTAGCATAGTTTTGATGCCTCACTCGTACACAGGAACTCGATTGGTGGTCTCTTCATTTCACACGCCTCTTACTCTATAACCCTAAAATCCACAAGGTGCACATACAGTTTCAAACAGAAGCCCTGCACAATTCTCTTACCAATTCTTCACCAAGATGCCTCTTGCCAGAACCATCTACTGGGTTACGGCTTTGTTTACCTGTCTCCTTGGCTGAGTCTCATCAGGATTTTCTTGCGAAGAGCCCACACACACACCCTGCCTCATTATAATTTGCCCCCCCACACACACATACACACACACACACACACACACACACATCACTGGTTAAAGTTGTAAGCATTTAAGGAGCATTTCCTTCCACGTTATCCTTTCTTTCCCAAATAAATTCACTAGGTGGCAGTGAACAGCGAGGGAAAGAGCACTGCTTCTCAAAGGAGGCAAAAGCAAGGGGAGCTAAGCATATCTAATCTCGAATTTTAAAGAAGCCTTTTAGGAACTCGGATATACGTTGCTAATGGAAGCAGCTAGTCTTCATTAAATGATGAAATGCCAAGGTTTAATGTCAAGTCTCTTCTTAGCACTCCACTGATCATTTTCAGTCCAGCTGTGTTCATATATTAAAGGTCAAAAATATTTATCTATTGCCTATAAATATATTTTATTTAAAGAATATGGTTTGTACAATACTCATTTTTACTTCTTCCATTACATATGATTATGAGTGTGTCTCAGTGTCTGTATGTATGTGTGTATTTCTGTGTATATGTGTGTGCATGTATGTGTGTGTATGTGTGTATATGTGTGAATTTATGTGTAATGTGTGTGCATGTATGTGTGTATGTGTACATGTGTATGTGTGTATGCATGTGTATGTGTGTATGTATGCATGTGTATGTGTGTATAAGTATGCATGTATATATGCATATGTGTATATATATGTATATGTATGTGTATGTATGTATAAGTACGCATGTATGTGTGTGTATATGTGTATGTGTGTGTATGTATGACTGTATCTATGTGCATATGTGTATGTATCTGTGTGTGCATGTGTGTGCAAGCATGCTCATGTACATGGCACACTTTCTTTAGAAGACAGAGAAGCTTTATTATTAGATTTAAAATTTTAGTATTATTGTTTTGTGGTTAATGCCTCCAGATGACCATCATTTCAACTAACAGCCCCATTTCTTCCTACTGAACCCCGAATTCCCATTTGCTCAGCAGGGAAAGCTTAGAATCTTAAGTGCTCCCAGTATGGAGAAGACTTCTGTCTTAAGACACTGAAACCTTAGTGCACGCATACTCTCAGTGTCTGTATGCATGTGTGTATATGTCTGTATGTATGTGTGTATTTCTGTGTATATGTGTGTGCATGTATGTATGTGTATGTATGCATATGTGTGTATGCGTTCCCTGGGTTTTAACCAATGGGCACTTTGTTTATTGGGGAAGGAAACAAGCCTAAGTCAGCTAAGACGGCTTCCAGATGGTCTGAGCTTTGCTATGTTCTCAGAGCTCCTTTGCGCCCGGCTCAGGAGAGCCACTGCTGGCATCCTGCAGCCTCCTTGGTCCTGTGGTTTCCATCCACATCCTAGCTGAGATCCAGTGGATGCCATGCATGGAGTAATCTTTCTAGATAGGCACTTGGCACCTTTTGTTGGTCATATTATCACCAGGACCCTGATCGCATGCTGCAGTCCTCAGGGCCATGTGTCACCCTATTGCTGGCTCTTTCTCCACACCCAGACTCTGTCTTTGTAGTTCCCATGGATTTAAATGCTGTCTGGAGAAGAAACCACCCCAGCACACCTGCTTTGCTCTTACTTCATCACCTCTGCGACGCCTGCTTTGCTCTTACGTCATCACCTCTGCGATGCTTAGTCCTTGTTACCAGCCTGACTGGATTTAGAATTACACAGAAAACTGAGGTACACCTCTCCATGCATTGTAGAGGCCTTTCCAGAAAGGATGAACTCAGGGCAATGGAGCCACCCAAATGGTGGCAGCGTATAGACACTAGCAGGTGGGGGAGGGGTGAGCAGAAATAGAAAAAGGAGAAGATGAGCCAAACACCAGTACTCCCTCTTCTTAAGTACTTACCAAGAAGTAAAAAAAAACAATGTCAACTCCAAGCTGCAATCACCACAATGTTTTAACCAAGTGTATGGGCCAGCATATAGATTAGACCCTCTGAAACCATGAGCCAAAATAAAGTTTTTCTCCTTTAAATTGTTGTCAGATGTTCGATCACAGTGACAGAAGAAAATGGCTACCACCTACCCTCTAAGTTCTCAAGTTCTACTGTTGTAGCCTAAGCTGGCCCTAAAATCTCACTGTCTAGTGGCTGGCTCCCTCCCTCAATGCTGACCACACTCTCATGCACTATTGGGTATTGTTAATCTAAGTCCGTAATACTGTCCAATTCCATGTAGGTAACACCCACGTCCATGTGCAAACCATCCGATGATGTTCACCACAGAACACTCAGCTTTTTCTGATGTCTGACTCGGTGAACACAGATAATAGCAAGCTTTACTGTATATACTGGAGACAGGGCTCACAGTCTTCACACAGACTCAGGTTCTACCTTAGCATCTTTTCAATGCCAGCAGCAGCATCTTTCACAGCCAGGCCTCACCTAGGATAGGATGGCCCACTTCTGTTATAGCAAAGCCTTGTGCATGGCTGTGCCCAGGGCATCAAAGTGTCCGTCTCCATCATAACTAAGACTAGTTCCAAAGCAGTCAACAGGCAGTGACATTTATTCAACAGAGAAAGTGACTGTGGTCTCACTTTGTGGAAAGTCTACATGGATGAGTGGCCTCAGCAAAAGAGACATGAGAACCCAACCTGGCTGGCAGTGTGGGCCACTGAGTCACTCAGACTCCACCTGGTTAACTTGCTATAACACAAAATAATATGTCAGAAACATAAATAGAAATGAACTCAGCCAAGCTCCAGTGACAGGGTGGCAAAGTAATCTGGAAACGAGGCAGATGAGATTATAAACTACCCCTTGCTGAGTTGAACTCAACCAATGTCAAGTTTCTCTCTATGGAACACAAAGTTGGATCTTCCAGAATATCTGTGCTCCGGATGCCATGTTAATTATCCTATAAAGGACTAGCCTGGGTTGTTAAGAGCACTCGTGATTTCTCTTGGGAATTTAATACACACATAATAAATCTTGCTGATATAGCCAGACAGCAAATGAGAAAAGACTAAACATTTCCTAAGGAAAATGAAGACTCAGGAAATAAATGTTAATGCAGACAATGAGATATTTTTATACAGCTACTGACTCCAAAGTAGTTGAAATATTTTAAGGTTTATTTTTTTCCTAATGCTGTGTGGGAGGTATTTTTCTATGGTAAACACACACACACACACACACACACACACACACCTTTAAATGTACTTTTAAAGGGTAAAATCTCAGTTAAACTGGCTGTGCATGGTGGGATGCCTGTAATTTGAGTACTTGGAAAGTTGGAGCAAGGAAGGGTATGAGTTCAAGGTCAGACTGTGAAATGAGGCAGGGCTTGGGGGAGGGGCAAGGAGGTGTCACACAAGGCTGACAACCTGAGTTCTGTTCCCAGAACCTGCGGTGGAAGGAGAGATCTAGCTCTTGAAAACTGTCTTCTGGGGCTAGTGAGATGACTCAGTGGTTCAGAGCACCGACTGCTTCTCTGAAGGTCCTGAGTTCAAATCCCAGTAACCACATGGTGGCTCACAACTATCCATAATAGGATCTAACACCCTCTTCTGGTGTGTCTGAAGACAGTTACAGTGTACTTACATGTAATAAGTAAATCCTTAAAAAAAAATCCATTTAAAAAAAAAGAAAACTGTCTTCTGTCTCCCATAAGCAAGCAACTGCATACCTATATTGATATGCACACGTGCACACACACACACACACACACACACACACACACACACGCACACAAACACCCAGTAATGGTGATGATGGTGATGGTGATAAGATATTTTTAGAAGAAATAGGAAACAAAGAGAGAAAACAAAGGTTAAGTGGGCTCTGGAAAGAGGTAAAATTCCTCTTTTAAGACTTTGGGAATCTGTACATTTTTAACTCTCTTTTCCTGAAATCCTGTTCACACTTCGCAGTTAAAGCAGGTTTGGTGCCATTTTGCTATCTCTCTGGTCTGTACAATCTAAACCTCAGCTCAGCCACTTCCATGTTAGCTCCAATGGATACTTAATGTGAACAACTCTTTTTAATGAAATTGGAAACTGGTATGGTTTACATATGAAGTGCCCCGTAGGTTCCTCTGTTTGCACTCTAGCAATGCAGCTTAAGGAGGTTGGGGGGCCATTAGGAAGTATCCTTAGTTGGAGGAATGAGCTCATTGGGTATGGGAGTAGGTTTTGAAAGGTTATAAGCAGTGGGCTCACTTCTGACCCAAGCTTTCCACTTCCTAGTTTGTTGACATGTGACAAACCTTAAAGTCTTAAACACAATCCTGTGGCTACCCAAAGCGCCCCAGCCCCCCGCCATGATGAACTGTGTCCTCTTTAACTGTGAGCTCATAAACCTTTCCTCCCTCAAGCCATATCCGTCTTGTCTGCTATTCAGTCACAGCAATGAGAAGAGTAATATAAAAGCTTAGGAATTCATACCAACAAAAAGATGTATCTTGAAGCTCTGAGTCCAGCCTGTGGAGTACACCAGACACAGTTTATAAGGTTCAAAGATTTCAAGTACTTGAGATGCCTCATTGGCAGGCTGATTCCCTTGTTAATGAGGCCCTTTGATCTCTAGACAATTGCAGAGGCTTCGGGTAATGTGCCAAAGTCCATTCCATTTCCCTCCACCAGCTCTAAGATTCCTGTCTGCGTCCTTCTCAGGTCCCTGCAAAGCTGTACCTTCCCCATGCCAAATGCAGTCCCCAACATGCAGACAGTGCTGTTCTTAAGTTTTCAGCCATCCACTTGGGAGTGTGTGGCCCTTCCTGAGGACTCTGCCGTAGCAGTGGAAAACGGATCTGCTAGGCTCCCAAGAGCTTCACTCTGCCATGTTCTTCCCACTGCCTACCTTTCCCATTTGTGTGAGGCAGAACTATAGGAAGTGTGATGTGCACATGGCCTATGACCAGAACAAATATTCTTTCTTGGTGATCCTGCAGCTTCTAGGTCTCAGGCAGGAACAAGAACATCTCTTAGACAAAACATCAGCTTGGAACTTCTTCCCCTATCACTATTCGGAGGGCTTCTCCTCCCCAGTCATCCTTAGGTCTCTGTTAGTAAAAACTCTCTCTGCCATCAGCAATGCATTACTATTTTATACTTACTGTGTGTGCCACACAGTCACAGTGCTGCCACCCACTCCAGAGACATTTCTGATCATCTCTTCCTCCCTGAGAATGTCATCCTCGCTCTCTCAGGGTATAACTAGACTTATTCACATGGAAGAGTACAAGTCTCACAAAGCAATGTGTGCCCAGGGGCTAAATTCATGGACTTGGAAACACGGCACAAAACAAGTTCCAGCAAATACCTGGGTATCTGACCTCTGTTCCCTGGCTCCCTGCTTTAGCCTGGTTCCATCCAATCAGTGTGCACTATGGCCAACGACTCACCTGAAGCAACAAAGGAGATGTTTTTCCCACAAGTGAAAATGTCCCAGTAAAACTATACCTTCTTGCTTTTAATGGTTCAAATAGTGAGCTTTTTTTCCTAAACACAATAAATAAAGTGTTTTGAGGCCAAGACTCTTGTGAGATTATTATAAAAGCTGCCACCGAAACTAGCATGTTTGAAAACACAGAATGAAGCTGGCCTGATTCCCAGCACTCTGGGGAAGAAGATGGGGGAGAAGACCTTTGTTCTCTTACAGCAGGTGACAACACACCACTGGACTAGCCAGTCCTGTGTGGGAAATGATGCTGATAAGTGACCTCATGTTGTGCATGCATGGGGCTAGCTGCCCAGCCCAATGAAGAACAGCGGACAATGGACGGGAAGCTGGCCAGCAGCAATCACACTGGATACCCTTCCCTCCCCTGTGGAAATAACCTTTGTGAGCCAGCAGCAGAGCCTGTGGGAAGCAGGTGACACTGGGAGCCAAGGGTGACAGTAAGATCAGCTGTAAGAGGAAAGAGATTCCAAGTTCTAGGGGCATTCCAAGAAAGTGGCTTTGACAAGGTGGTGACAAGACTGTGGGGGTTGAGGGGATGAGCCCCCACTGCCTTCTTTCTCAGTTAGGATTTCCTTACAGGCCTGTGATAGAGAAGGCCATAAATCCACCTTGCCTTTAATGCCAATGTATCAGTGAGAGGGGCCCACCCTCAGCCACCTCTGCGTCGTGCTGCGTCTTCGTCTTCCTAAATGTTGCATGAGAGCTGAGAGAGCAGTGTTTCCTGTAGGCAGCCTCCCTTCCCACTGTGGTATCTTCATGGAACCTCCTAACAGTAGATCCTGAACTGAGGGCTGTCGCAGAAGTGCTCAGAGGCAAGACATCATGAAGGAGGAGGTAAAAAGAAGCTGTGTAAGCTGTGGGGTCAGATGAAGCCCTGGGGAGCTACTGAGGGTAATTCCAGAAGTAAATAGAAACCCAGGATTCCACACCCCAATGGGAAAGTCACAGTAAGGCTGGAGAGGAAGCAAGCCCCTCCCCCAAACACACCTACAGTGTCTTTGTGAGCCAAACAGCTGAGCCCAAGACAGATAGATCCTAGAAGAGCACAAAGAGAAGCTAGAAGATGGGTAGGCAAAGAGGTGAGCAAAGGTGGGGTCCCTGCCGAGATGTCCACCACATGAGAAGTGCCTGCTTCACCTCACTGAACAGATGCTACAAGATGCCGACCTAGAGCCATACACACAGGGAATTCAGCAGATTTCCAGTTTTTCCCAATGAACATCGTGTTCAGTGCCCACTGTCTTCTCCCCCAGCATGCTGGAAACATAGCCAGCCTCATTCTCTATTTTCTGGGACCTTTCAAACATGCCACTTTCAGAGTCAGCCTTCAGAATGACTGTCTCATTCATGGGATCCCTCCTCTGCTCAGTGACATTGTCAGGCAGATGACACAAAGCCAGGCAGAATAGGTAATCTGCTGGTGACAGAATGAACCTCTAGAGAAAACTGCTGCAGGCTGGAAGGGCAGAGTGAGCATGAGAGAGGAGAGATGTATGCATGTTCAGCTGCTAGGAAATAGCACCAAGGACTTCACTGACAATAAGTCCTATGGTGTCCACACACAGCTGAAACCATTAAAAAGACCAATGCTCTCTAGTTCCATACATGAAGCTATCAGTTTACGATCATGACAGGAAGAAGGTCTTATCTTAGGCATCTTGTAAAGAGTCACATGGCTGAGCTGGGGAGATGGCTCTGTTAGTAAAGTGCTTGCCATAGAAGCTCCAGAAGCCGAGTTCAGTTTCCAGGAAAGGGCTGAGAGTAATAGTGTCTGTTTGTAATCCCAGCTCTGGGGAGACAGAGATAAGGGGATCTCAGGGCTTGATGGAAGCTAGTCTAGCCACTCAGTGAGCTCCAGATTCTGTGTGAAAGCCCGACACCCAGAAGTAAGATAGAGACTGATATAGGAGGAACTCAGTGATGACCTCTGGCTTCCACATGCACACGTACATGTGCATCTATCCAGGTGTATGTGTGCACATCAGCATGTACACACACAAAGAAGTGAGACAGGGTCACCCTGCTCTTGTTGCTGTGCTAAGGACCATGGTGTTTAGAGAAGAAAATTTGATTTTTATTGGGATGAAGCTGAAAGTATTTGTCCAGAAAAATAAAAAAAGTCAAGAAAGGTGTTAACAACAACTATCTTCAGATATGCAAAGAATCCTCATATGATAAAAGGAGTAAGGGTGGCGAGGGAAGATCTACAAGAAGAAACTGCATTCAGATTCTCGACCTTCCCTGTCATTAAAATGTTCCAAAGATCACTGTTTGCCCAAGGCGCTGCCTTCCTTACCACCCAGGTGCTGATGCCAGAGCCAGCCACTGCAAAGGGGGCTCAGGCATCCATCAGAACACCATATCTTCCTCTCTCTGCAGAGGGATGTGGGGGTATATCACAGGGCAACTCAGAATGGATAAGTAGATGATAGGCAGTCAGACAGGAGGCTAGGCCGCAGGCAGACAGGAGGCTAGGCCGCAGGCAGACAGGAGGCTAGGCCGCAGGTAGACAGGAGGCTAGGCCGCAGGCAGACAGGAGGCTAGGCCACAGGCAGAGGACAGTGTGATACATTTCCTCCTGCTGTATAGACTACCTGAGGCTGGGCGTTTACATAGAAAGGAGCTTTGTTTAGTTGGACTCACAGTTCTGGAGCACAAGACTTATATTTGATCCATGGTGGTAATCAGAAAGGAATTAAACACTAAAGTGAAGTTACAGCAAAAAGGGGCCAGGAATGGGAACTTATATTTGTAATGACCCATTCTAGTGATAAAAGACCCAGTCTCCAACAGAAAGGCATCAAGCCACTCAAAAACGCTCCAGCCCTGTAAGCCTGCCCTTAGATCTGCCTCTCAGCCTGCTGTACAAGCAGATGTCAGGATAAGTTTCAGAAGAGACAAACTATATTAAGACCAAGGCTGGAGAGATACATGAAGAAATGACAGACATATGGATGGATGCAGGACACAGGATCTAATAGAAATAAATTAGCAGAAGTCAGCAAGGTAGCTCAGGGGCTAGAGCCACTTGTAAGAAGGCCTGAAAACCTAACCTAGTCCCCAGATATTCTCTCTCTCTCTCTCTCTCTCTCTCTCTCTCTCTCTCTCTCTCTCTCTCTCTCTCTCTCTCTCTCTCTCTCTCTCTCTCACACACACACACACACACACACACACACACACACACAAACACACACACACACACAGAGATAAATAAATGAATATTTTTTTTAAAGTCTATCATGACTACCCTAGGAAGACAAGTGACTTAGGATTTAACTATAGTTGCACAGGGTTCAGGGCTAACCAAGGCACACTTCCTTCATGCAGAACAGGCAGGCCGGGGTCCTAAGCAGAGATTATATATACACTTATGTAATGTGACTTCTCAAACACCCAGCTGTGATTGGTTTGTTCAGTCTTTGATTTTCCCTTTCAATCACCTCAGCAAGTCTCTTTATGGGGACTAAATCACTTTCCTCTTTTCATAGATAAGGTCATCAGTGTAAGGGAAAGTCAGATGAATTTGCCTTCCAGACGGTCAGCCTCCATAGCAGCTATTGTCCTTCCAGATAGCAAGGGGACTTTATAAACATAAAGAGATCCTATTTACCCCCCTGGTAACTAGCAAGCAGTCCCCATCTCCCCTTTCAGGTACAGCAGAAACCATGGAAACAGTCTCCTTCAAAGACAATTCTCAGTCTGTTTCCTCCTCTATTTTAGTAATGTGGCCTATCTAGTACTCTTGTTCAGATTAGCTATTAGTTGCAAGTGGCATTGAAATCTATATGGTATATAGACAAATCAAATGCTGGCCATATCTGGGTGAAAGGGCTTTATGCCTTGATGCCTGATCTCACAGACGTAAGCTGAAGTCAGTGGGCCGTGGCTCTGTTTGCTCCAGTCCTTTAAGCCAGCAGACTTGTCCATTCTGGGTTCTACCAAGAACTAGTTTATTGAGCACATCATTTAAGAGTTTCAGTCTACATAGAATTGGCTATCAATGAAAAGAAAGCTGAAGAAGCCCAAATAGTAACAAGAGCTCACATTGCTTTGTATTTGTGTGCAGAATGGTGTGTAAACTGATTTGCCAGTCTGATGTCTCATTCTATCTTTACTTCAACATTTTAACCCCAATACAATGAGAACATGTTCCACAGCTCAGGGTATCACTCATCCCACAACTTCACACCTATTCCACACCAACAGCTTCCGATTTGCCTTCAACTTTCTCAGCATGCACCAAAATTCCCAAGCCCAGATAAGCCCCCTCAGTCCCAGACAAACCAGGATGGTTTATTACCGGCATTCACACACATTGTAAGCATCGGCAGTCATAGTCACATTGTTCTGAAGCTGGTAGTAGCAGGGACTTCCAAGTTCCACCTAAGATATCAAGACGCTGAGCTTAAAATAGAGGAGTCCTTTGCTGCCCGGCTGCTTACTGGCAGAGGCAAGCCTGTGGTTCTTCCACACTCAGACAGATCATCAATGCTGGTTTTTTGTTTTATTTTTTGAGATGGGGGATGGGTCTTGCTAGCCCAGGCTAGCCTTAAACTCTCTATTCTCCTGCCTCAGCCTCTCAAGTGTTGGGATTAAAGGAGCGGACCACCACTTCAGGTAATAGGTGTTCGTTTCCCTTGGTGCTCATTCATGGTTTTAATGAAGCATACACATCTAAATAAGCTCTCAAGAAGGATCCATTAGTAAAGGGGTTTGTAGATAAACTTTCTTTGCTGTGTTAAGGACGACTAAAAAGCTTTTCTCAATAATAATAATAATAATAATAATAATAATAATAATAATAATAATATAATAATAATAATAATGGACCAGAAAAAAATCAATCCATTAAATCAATGTTGAAAGCAGCCATGTTCCTATGAGCTGAATATGAGGAGAATTTATGATTAAAATCCTCCCTAACTGCAGATTCTCCCAAATGCTATCAGTTTGCGATAACCCTTTCTTCCCATTATGAAGCAGAAAATATAAATCAGCTACTGCAGTTTGGACCTGGCTCCTTGCACATACTGATACACACTCTACCACAGACCTATACTTAAACCCTCTTTGTTGGTTGCTGTATTTGAGACAGGACATTGTTCTGTAAGTTGCTCAGGCAGGCTTTGAATTTGTGATCCTCCTCCTCAAGCCCCATGTAGTTGGGATTTCAGGTGCTAAGCTGCAAATTGTTAAAAACTAATTTCTCTTAAGAAAAAGTTTTTCCATAACATATGTTGAAAATGCATGAAAATTCAATCATCAATCCAATGGACTTGATATTCATATTAATGAATTGGAGGCACCGTTAGAAGCTGTTATCACAGCTGACCAAATGTTCTCTCTGTTAGGAAACCATGAGCTAGCATAGTGCAAAGATACTTTTGTTTCCAGGATTCAAAACCACCATGAGCTTTGCCTTTGGCCCTTGGTTAAACAAATAATTAAATTAATCAGCATTTCCAGTCCCGTTTACCTAATTATCTTTTCTTCTTTGCAAATAAGACAGAATAACATGCCATTTTGATTTATTTCCATCTCTACCAGTGTAAATACAAATGTACTACAACGTGACCCATGGAGGATGACGGCGTATGGTTTGAAATAGGATGGAGAAGTTCAGGAAGGCCAAGGCAAGGTGGATTTGTCTTGGATTGTATTAAGGTCGAAGGCAGAGGAATCGGAAAGAATAACACAAAGTAAAATAAAAGGCCCCTCAGTGCTAATGAAAAGGTCAACACCTTGCATGCAGGCTGTGCTCCAAAAAAAGTACAAATGCTCAGAGCTGTAAAATGAATGCATTCCTCCTGCTGCAGCCACAGTTAATGCAAATTCCTCCAAGTTCATGAATCCCATTTGGGACCAGGCAGATGGTCCATTCCCAAAATCATGACTCCACCAGTTTCACAGAGAGCAGGTTTTCACAGGACAGTGAGCACAAATGAAGAGGTGGGGAGAGAGAGAGAGAGAGAGAGAGAGAGAGAGAGAGAGAGAGAGAGAGAGAGAGAGAGAGAGAGAGAGAGAGAGAGAGAGAAACCCACAGCTCACTCTGTTCTGCTGGTTGCTATATTTCCTGTGCCATTGTGTGAAGCAGTCTGTTTTCCCAGCATACCCAGGGGTTCGGAGTTGCAAGGCAAGCTCTCAAAGGGTAAGCTTCTGAGACTTGTTCAGTCTCTGCCTTTGCCTGTCTGAGGCTTTCTGATAAGGAAGCCTGTCCCCTCTGAAGTGTCAGAGCCTTGTGCAGAGGGTGTTGAGCGATCGCACAGAGGCTGTTGGTTGGATTGGGTTCCTTATGCATTCCATCTGCTTTGGGGTATCATGATACTAAGAGGGAAAACAGTAGCACAGGAGGACCCAGGATTCAGTTACCTCTCTCTGTCACTACATCACAGCTTTATCATCTCAAGATAAAGGTTTTCTTTAAGTTCTCAGAGAATGTGAAGGTGTTTGCTGATTCACAGATAGGTAGAGGGGTGATTAATAAAGTTGAAGAGAATCAGACAATTAGTTAAAAAAAAAAAAAAACCTCTTCTATAGTCTTTCCAGAAGAATTTTATGTTTTGCATGTATGGTCAATAGATCAGAGAGTAACTGACTTTGAATGGGTTGTGCTAGGTGTGGTGGCTTATGCCTGTGACCTCACACCCCACAGCTTAAGGCTGGAGGCTTCCAAGTTCCAGGTCAACCTAGGCTATCCGGTGAGATTCTGTTAGGAAAGGGGAAAATGTAAGTAAGGAAAGAAGGAAGTGTGGAGGGGGGAGACAGGGAGAAAAGTAGGGAGGGAGGAGGAGAGGAGGAAGGAGGGAAACAGGAAGGGAGGGAGGGAAGAAGGAAGAAAAGAAAGAAAGAAGGAAGAAGGGAAGGAAAAGAGAAGAAGGCGTGCCACACTGGGTAAGGATGCTTGGGAACAGTAGTAGGTCAGGAGGAAGGAGGCTTAGGAGGTAGGTGAGGATCAGATGGAAAGCAAAGCCTCAGAGGAAATTTTTGCTACTGTTCTAGCCCAGAGGTAGACACTTTCGGAATTTGGTGGACTCTGGACTACATGGTAGACCATTGTTCTCTGATATTCAACACTGTGGTGATTTGCATTGGGGGACAGTATCTCAGACAACAGAGTTGCTAAAGAAGTCATGTAGAAGAATTGAGTCTTGGGTTATTGGTTTGCACATCAAAGTCATTTAAGGCAAGTCATCCACTGTGAGAATTAGCCAGCACTGTAATGGGCCTTCTCTCTTCTAGTCCTTGTAACTCTGTGCCAGGCACCTGGAAATACAGAAAATAGAAGACATGGTCAGGATAGTGGGGTATAAGATCCCTTTGCCCCTGCCTTTATGCTTTCTCTCAGGATGACACAAGCAGAAGCCATGACCAGAAATATTTTTAATGGGGCAACTTTGCTACTGTTTGAAGTATGCTGTGTGTCTGTTATAAGCCCTGGGCTCAACCATGTGTTCCTCTGTGAGCTGCCTCTCATCAGGGAGACACTCTTACACATTCAGGAGTCAGAGCTGGCTACCTACCTTCTGATTTGATGCAGTTTGGTTTGCCTGCCTCTAGAATGAAATTGAACCTCCATCCTGGGGTTGGAAGAACATTTTGTCACTGTGTCAATGAGTGGATAAAGATGTTAACTGCCATCCAAGTACCCTGTGGAACACCATTTTTCCAAGCACGGCCTATGGTCCACCTTCACTAAAATTACTAAAGGTGTTTGACACAGGGGCACTAGAAAATCTGTGTCTGTAGAGAGGGTTCCAGTAGTCTGAGTCTGAGCTAGCTCTTTCCTTCAATCTCTCTGTCTCTCTGTCTCTCTGTCTCTCTCTCTCTGTGTGTCTCTGTCTCTCTGTCTCTGTCGCTGTCTCTCTGTCTCTCTGTCTCTCTGTCTCTTTGTCTCTCTCTCTGTCTCTCTGTGTGTGTCTCTGTGTCTCTGTCTCTCTCCCCCCTCTCTGTGTCTCTCTGTCTCTCTCTGTGTCTCTCTCTCTGTCTCTGTCTCTCCCTCCCTCTTTCTCTCTGTGTCTCTGTCGCTGTCTCTCTCTCTCTCTCTGTCTCTCTCTCTCTCTGTGTATGTGTGTGTGTGTGTGTGTGTGTGTGTGTGTGTGAGAGAGAGAGAGAGAGAGAGAGAGAGAGAGAGAGAGAGAGATGTGTGCATGTGGGAAGGAGGGGTTATTTGCCAGCGCATACATGAAGCTCAGAGGACAGACTCTGGTCACATATCAGATATCCTGTATATCAGGTATTCATATTATGGTTCATAACAGTTATAAAGCAGCAATAGAATAATTTTACAGTGGGACGGTCACAATGTGAGGTATTATATCAAAGCATAGACACACCAGGACAGTGGAGAGCCATTGGTCTAGGGTCTCTCCTATCCCTGGCTTCCCAGTCTTTATACACATACTAGGATTATAGGCAGGCTTCCAAGGATTTAGAGGATCCAAATTAAGGTCCTCATACTTGTGTAGAAAGTACTTTACCCACTGCACATCTCCCCAAGCCCCCAGCTGGCTCTCACACACACCCAGGCCGTGACTGATGAGAGCCCTATCTTGGAACGTGGGCCTGTGTCTGATTCTGTGATTGGAGGAGGGACTTGGCAGCCAGGGGGACCTAGCTGCAGACCTTACTTTCACCTCTTAGTTGAATCTGTATGATGGATAAAAACTAATAAATTTAGAATCTAGGAACCTTTGTTTCAATAAACTGAGATATTATCTGTCTTGTCCAACTTATGTTTATTGGTCTATCCTGTATAAAGGCACTCTGCTAGTCACTGACTTTGTGCTAGGTCACATTCATAGCTATTCTTGGCCATATGTGGCTCCTGGGTCACAGGCTGGATACTCTGTCATTTATCTATTTAGACAGTGTCTTTCTGGGTAGCTCAGGCTGGCCATCAACTTGTAATCCTTTAGTTTCAGTCTCCTGACTGCTAGGGTTACAGTACCCACTTAGACCTTTGTCAGATCTTTGCTGCCCACTGGACATTGTTAATTCTTAAAACCACCTGTGGCTAATGAATGTCTGTCACCATCATCAGTAAATATGAAAATGTCATAGATGGGTGGTTAACAAAGTCAATTTATGGGCTTCCAGACATTCTCTTTACATTTGGGAACATCACAAGGACCCTAACTCAGATGTACTTCAGTTTCAAAGAACTCCTCCCCAAGCAGCCTTAGCCCTGAGGTCTCTGTTCCACCTTGCTACAGCTGAGGTTGCACTGAAACAGAGTCCAAGCCCATGGGTTGCCAAACCCAGTGTAAGCAATAGCATGAAGGAAAGTCCAGCAAGCATGAACTCCCAAAATGTGGCACCCACCCTCCACTGTCCCAGGCTATGACTTCTAGTTACTCTCAGGAAAGAAAAGTCAAGTCTCATCTAAAGTAACTACTGTTCTCAAGGGCTATCTATCACACATCCTTTGCAGAGCCTCCACCTGGAATATCAGCAGAAATATCCTAGAAAGTATCTGTGTCCTTAACAATTTGGAGAAAATCTTCAGGACATATGGTTTGAATGAAGACAAATATAACTTAAAAATCACGTGTTGACTGGTTTAAGGCAGTAGAAGGTGGGAACTTGGAGCCAGGTATTCAACACTGGAAGAATAATTTTTGCCCCAGGAATTTGGTTGTGCCCCATCCCCTCTGAGCCTGGGGAGCCTGAGGCCTGCCCTCTGGGAGCACTGCCGTAAGAGGAACTTATATTGAGTAACTAGTCTTACATGGCAGATGCTGTTTGTTAGTTCACAGCTCCTGTCTACTTTTACTGCTATTGTATAATTACACTTTGACATTCTCTGTGTAACTGACCTTGCTCCTGAGTTGTTACTTTTCTTTAACACCTCTTGTGAAGATACATGACTGGCATTTTAGATGCAAGTTACTATCCTTGCTGGGCTAGCAATGGTGCTACTCAATCTATCCCCTTATAGTGCCAACCCTTCAGGAGATCTCCATTGATAGTGTCTCTTCTGCCTACAGCTACCTGTCCGTCTGTCCAGATAGACGTTTGCAATGCCCCATCCAGACTTTACAGCCCCCTGGACCCTGGGCAATTCATTGACTTTAATCCAGCCACCCAATAGGACAAGAGATAAATGTCTCCTGAGCTCACATTTGTTTCTAATGACCCTTCCCCCTTTACTACATGCCTGGATGGAAGGAATCTGCATCAGAAACCACAGTCCCAAACTGACTACTGTGGTTTCAACGGTCACAGGGAGGTTACTAAAAAACAAATTTGATAGCTCAGAAGATCTCCAACAGGGAAAAGCCCCATAAACTTAATGGCACTTATAAATTTATGGGCTATTGTTACTAAATGAGTCATCTCTATACAAAAAGAATCAAGCAGCTGTGATTTTTATTAGGGTGACCAGGACTGTCTCTGTTTACAGAGATGACTGTGACCTGTAAGTCTGAGTGGCTTGTGTCCCCAGAGATTGTTCTCTTCTACAAAGTAAGATGCCTTTCTTTTCTCCAAATATCCGTGCCGGTCACATGACACATTTATCTCATTGAGATCAGTTCCCTACAGAGACAGCTTGACTCTGAGGAGTTCTGACATAACCAGGATCACAGGAAGGACAGGCTCCAGTTAGATTTAGCAAGGGCAGGTAGCACTAGAGTTAACCAGATGGCAGGGGGCAAGCGTAAGAAAATAAACAACAAAAACCAAATCACTTGCCATCATCAGAACCCAATTCTCCTACCATAGCAAGTTCTGGACACACCATCACACCGGAAACGCGAGATTCAGATATAAAATCACTTATCATGATGATGATACAGGACCTTAAGAAAGACATAAATAGCACCCTCAAAGAAATACAGGAGAACACAGGTAAAAAGCTAGAAGCTCTTAAAGAGGAAACACAAGGGCTGGAGAGATGACTCAGCAGTTAAGAGCGCCGACTGTTCTTCCAAGGATCATGAGTTCAAGTCCCAGCAACCACATGGTGGTTCACAACCATCCGTAATGAGATCTGACTCCTTCTTCTGGGGTGTCTTACATATAATATAAATAAAAAATAATATTTTAAAAAAAGAGGAAACACAAAAATCCCTTAAAGAACTACAGGAAAACACAATCAAAGAGGTGAAGGAAATGAGCAAAACCATCCAGAATCTAAAAATGGAAATAGAAACAATAAAGAAATCAAAAAGAGAGACAACCCTGGAGATACAGAACCTAGAAAAGAAATCAGGAGCCATAGATGCAAGCGTCACCAACAGAATATAAGAGATAGAAGAGAGAATCTCAGGGGCAGAAGACACCA
>NW_022196913.1:1229712-1233834 GCF_008632895.1 Mastomys coucha
GTTAACAAATTCAGATAAATTGAAATCATGTAACTTTTCTCATCATAATGCAATAAAAGTTGTTTGGTTTTTTTTTAAAAAAAAATCAGTTCCCGACTTTGATAGGACAAAGTCTGGCTAACAGGTAGAAAGACAGTTCCATGGGTCAGAAAGATCCTGTTCAACACTGACCAGCAACTTCCCTTCCCAATGCATCCTCCTGCAGTCTCAAATTGAAGCCGAGCACCTGCTTCCTCAGCTGCAAACAATGAAGGGGCTGGGATTAGTGTACAATGCCCTTTGTAGAACTGTACCTTTGCCCAGGCTTTTAAAGTCCATCTGGCTCAGTAAATGGTTGGCAGGCAGTTGCTTGCCCAGAGGAGCTCAGTCAGCTTACCCCATGCAGTAAAGATGGCTTCCTGTTTGTCAGATCGCTGCTCCCTGAGAACTAGTTTAATGGGGGTGTGGAGTCACTGGGGGGCTTCCATCAACACAGGTAGGGCTCTTTTTCTTGAGTAACCTGTACTTTAGCAGCCTAGTTCTGTGTGAGTATATGCACGCATGTGCATGCATACATATGCTTGTGTATAAATATTAGACAAGTAAGAGAGGAAGGAAGTATGTGGGTCTGGCATTTTTTTAGATATTAAATGACGTCTCTTTCTAGGTGAGCCAGGGTACCATCCTGAGTGACTACATTTGACATATAACTTGTCATAGCCATCTCTTCTGTCCAGACCCAGGCCACAGTGGGAGGTCATGTTCCCTGAGAGCTCCCAGGAAGGAGAAGAAGCTACTGACAAGCTAGACCTCTTGCTCCTACTTGAAGCAGCCATGCTATCTTCTATGCCAAGCCAGCAGGACCCAGAGAATGACCACAATGCATTCCTCAGCCTTTCAAATGGACAATAAATACCTTATACTCTCAGACATCGGGCCTAGGTCTCTCCTCTCTCTCTTTTTACACAAGGAAGCTTTTCTACCAGGTTCCCTCCCCATGTCCATGTCTGTTTCTCCACATTACTAGAGGGGAGTTCTAACAGGTGAGCACACCCACCATGGAGTCTGGCTTGCACTTCTCTCTGAACTTTGGAAACTATGTAACTTCCTTGGGAACCAATTTCTTCATCTGTCTTCTAGATGTCACAGCCCTACCATGCCTGAAAAATGTGAACTATCCCCAAGGGGCTTTTATGTGTGAACATTTGTTCTCTAGTGAGGGGTGTGGCTTGAGAGGTTTTAGGGAGGAGGAGGTAGGTCACTGGCTCTTAGAGGCATCTAATCCCCAGTCCTTCCTGCCATGGTCTTTGTTTCCTGGTTCCCCATGATGTGAACAGCTTGTTAAGATGCCCGTCCACAATGGTGTTCCCGCCACCATGCCTTCCCTGTCCCTGTGGACTGAAATCAATTGAAAGTATGAACTAGAGTCAAGCTTCTCTTTCTGAGGTTATTTCTTAGGCCTTTTGTGGTAGCAACAATAGAAATAACAAATAAAATACATTATCGGGTAAAGCTGTGGGTGTAGACGGTTACAGATGGTAAATTGTATACAGTGTAACTGGTGCAGGAGAGCACCTGTTACATAATAAATGTGTCATAAAGTATTGTTGAGAGAGGACATTTTCACCGTAGTGATGATGTAGCATGTGAAGCAGATCCCAAGGTTCTTCTGGGAGTGATGTCAACAATCTCTTTATCTCAGATGTCTTTAGTTAGGCCCCGAGAACACAGAATATCAATGTTAGATTTGACACAAAGGTGGAAGGCCTTGAATATGTTCCCCATTAGAAAATCAAGATGGTTCTTATCCCTATAAACTCCCCTGAAAACAAAATAGAATGATCCTTTAGAGCTTCCTTAATGCTAGGATACTATAGGAATAGCTCTGATAATATTACAGCCCGAGGTGTACTCAGCTTCCAGCTGAGCCAACAGTAGAAACTAGACCCATGGCTGTTACTCTGTGTTTATTATAAGTACTCATTTATGAACTCTCTCTTATGATGAGATGTTGTCTACTTTGGACACCTCACCAAAGAGTCTTGAATTCTTGAAACCAAGGCGATCATCATGTGGACTGAAGCTGAAATTATTCACTGTTGTGTAATATTTTTCTCAAATGGAATCATTTTATAAAACCCTTCTTACCTTCTTTCCATGCCTAGTGCCTGATCATGTGTGGGTGAGTGCCCCAGAGCTGACACATACCATCTAACACATGTGTTCCAATGTGAAGCAGGGACACTATTCAAGAAGGATTGAGACTATTTGAGAACGAGGCTCTTTATCAGTATTTCAGAAGGCTCAATTTAGCATTTATGGTTCAATTATGTATTCCTCTGGGTAATACCCATAAAACCTCAATTGAGTCAGGTCTGCTTCTAAAAATTAATGCATTCATCAAGCTGTAACAAGAGGCTGCTCTGCGTGAAGCACGTCTCACAAGATGCAACATCAAATTACCATGCAGTAACAGACCTCTCTGTACTGACACAAGTGACCTGCAGATAGGAAAAGACTCTGCCCAGAGCAAGAGGTGCAGACACTGACACTGTAAACAGATGAAGTGCACATGCAGAACTTATAGAAACCCCACACATACATTACTCTCTGTGAGTCTTATAAGAACCCCAAGAGGTTGGCAAAGTAGGCATTATTATTGTTCACATTAGTTATTGTTTTCTCAATTGTTCATCTTGATTGTTAATGTGAGTGGATTTAGAATTGCCTAGATTCATGAAGAATACCACTGGGTAGGTCTATGGAGATGTTTCTAGAAATTATTAACTGATGGGGAAGCTCTGCTCTGCTTGTGGATGTCATTGTCCCATGAGCTGGCAACAAAAAGGAGTGGGCAGGAAGCTCAGGCACTCAGCACTTTGTCTTCATCCTGACAGTCATGGGGGGCTGGTTTTGCTCCTCGTGCCCTCACAGCCTTGGTGGTTGGAAGTTCTGAAACCACAGCATAGATACATCTATCCCTTCCTTACCTTGTTCATGCCAGGTATTTTGCCACAAGGATGAGATATTAGATTAACATAATTGTAACTGATTGTCCCAAACATCCCTATAGATGATCTCCTCTCAAAGGTTCCATTAGCACCCAAATTTAGATCCTAGTGCCAATCATAATCTGCCCCTAAACCCTAATGTTAGAACCCCGAAGGGTTAAAACACCTAAAGTCTGAAAGTTTCCCCCCAAATCACAATCCCCAAATGCTGAAACGCCAAGTGTCGAAATCTCAGACAGTGTGTTCATGAAAACTAGAGTTTGCATTGGAAAAGGTTGTATACTCAGAGTGGGAAGGCAAGTCCTGGAGAAGGGGCCAGTGTGCCATGTCGGGGCATCTGGGGGCTGACATCCTGGAGAAGGGGCCAGTGTGCTGTGTCTATCTGGGGGCCAGTATGCCGTGTCTATCTGGGGGCTGACAATTACATCTTGTTGGGGTAACACATATCTGGAAGCCTGAAAAATAACCATTCTTCGAGTTCTAATTCACTTTATGCATTTTTTGTTTGAAAATTTGATTGGGGGGCTGGAGAGATGGCTCGGCAGTTAAGAGCTTGTACTGTTCTTTCAGAGGACCTGGGTTCCATTCACAGTACCATGTTGGGCAGCTCACAACTTCCTATTATCTCCACCTGCAGGGGATACAGTGCCCACTTCTTGCACTCATATGTGCTCACACATGGGCACAAACACACACACACACACACACACACACACACACACACACACATGCATACATACAAATATATCCATTATTTTAAAATTTAAAATAAATCTTTTAGAAAAGGAAAATTGCAAGATCTCAACTCTCTTGCACTATGAAGGTTGTAGTAGCTCATAGACATTAGGAATATGTCCTCATAGAACAATATATAAAGAACAATATATATATATGTATATATATATATATTTGTGTATTTATTCTTTTAAGTTTTATTTTATGTATGTGAGTGTCTTACATACATATAAGCATGTGTCCCATATGTGTTCCTGGTACCCTCAAAGATCAGAAGAGGGTGTTAGATGTCCTGGAGCAGTCTATGAACTAACTAGTAACCTCAGAGTTCCCAGGGACTAAAACTCCAACCAAAGAGTACAAATGGGGGGACTCATGGCTCCAGCAGCATGCGTAT
>NW_022196913.1:1233930-1238570 GCF_008632895.1 Mastomys coucha
CTTGGCCCTGTGAAGGTTCTGTGCCCCAGTGTAGGGGAATGCCAGGGCCAGGAAGCAGGAGAGGGTAGAATGGTGAGCAGGGGGAGGGGAACCTGGGAAAGAAGATATTGTAAATAAAAAGATGTTCTGGAGCTGAAATGAAACATAACTCTGAGCTGCCGTGTTAGTGCTGAGAAGCAAACTGGGTCCTCTGCAAGAGCAGCCAGTGGTCTTCATGGCTGAGCCATCCCTCCACCCTGTGTTGTATACAGTTCAAAGTAATGAAAAGAATGGCTCTTTTATCTTCACTACAAAGAAACAATAAATAGATGTTGATTTGATCATTATATAATGTATACATATCACAGTGTGTCCCATAAATTTGCTCAGTTATTACTTACTGACTAAAAATAAAACCTCCAAAACCTCAAAAAATAATTTAATTTTGAAAAAATAAAATTACAAGACTAAGAACTAGGTTCAATGGTGGAGGAATTGCTTAACATGCCTAAGGCCCTGGGTTCTATCCACAGGGCTACAAGAGAAATTAAACTCAAAAAAAAAAAAAAACCATGTGATATTGTTAATATGATTAAATACAGTCATGGGAGATAAGTACCTAACATGTGCCAAGGCTGACCAGGTCCTAAGGAATTCTGTCATCACAAAACAGTAAAATAATAATGTGAGCAGGTTTCTACCAGAAACAGTTTGTGGAAGGGAAAATTGGTTTTAAAGAAATCAGCTGTATTTACATAAATGCAATCATAATTTGTAACAAGCCTCCTCTAGTCCTTGGTGATGCGGAGCCTTGCCTTGCACTGCTCTGTCAGCACTAAAAACTGGCCCAAGTTCTTGAAGGTTTTAAATTATTGAGGCCACCTTTCTTGCACATTGTCATAGAATTTGTAGACTTCCCTTGCCAGAAGTATTTGATGTTGTATAAACTTCTGTAATATTCTTCTTAAACCGTGAAGAAGGACTGAAGGCTCTGCTCACATGCAGCATCCCATTACCCAGTCCCACATGGTCCACCGTGGCAGAGCTGAGTTATCCACTCATCTCCACATTCCAATTATTGTGTAACCATAAGGTACCTGATCATCTAATTCCCAGACTCTCTCTAGAGTAGTGGAGTACACAAAATTAAAAAATATATATACCTAGAAATTTCTCTATCCAAATGGACATGCAGATAGAACCAGATCAGAGCACCCTGTATGAGACAGTCCCTGTTCTGTGTATCCACTGGGCATGAACTCTGAAACATTAATCCCCAAAGGCGGTGTCAGGCCACAGAGACCCTGCTGCTCTGCCCAGCAGTTTACAGGGGCCATTCCAACTCAGATGTTTTTCAACTGCTGATTTTGATTTCTGTTGCTTTGATCATCTGGATAATCCAATATTCAGCTATTAATAAGTTGAGAATTCAATCCCAAAGCATGTGTACCCCCTGGATCTGATGCTTGGTTGCTGCAGAAGTGGAGGGCTGCAGCTCAGAGCATGGTGGGAAAGATCTGATGCACCTTTATGGCATATGTTTCCCCTACTCCACTGTTGTGCAATCCACTCCACCAACAGAATCCTCTTTCTAGAATCTTCACCTATACAACCTGTCTTATCCACCCTTGTACTTCCCTTGCAAGTATGTTATTGGCCCCTCACCCACTGGTAGTGTCTATTGAGCATATCTTGGCCAAGGTACTGTCCACTCCATCAGCCTTCATGCCTGAGCTTTTTTCCTGTCAGGCACATCATCCAGGTAATGACCTCATCTCCTGGTTATATTTTGGTTTTAGAGACTGTATCCAAGGTCCTTTGTGTCTGGTTCCAACCACAAAACCACAAAAGCAAAGGCACAGACTGATGGGCAAACAGAACCGGCCAGCTGGGAAGTTGTGGATTTCTTGCAGACAACCCAACAGCTCTCCAGCTTCACAGCCTAGAATACCTCCATCACACTCAAGAAGCTTCCAAGCACATTCAACCTGTCAATCAGCTCACCTCAGCACTAACAGTATCCTCACTCCCCCTGCCCTCTCCCAGCTAAAGGGACTTCAAGAAGCACAGCCACCAGCAGAGGCTCCAGGAAGGGGTCTGGGAGGGACAGTCAGTGCTTGGCACCAGTATCTGAGCCAAGCAGTTGGGGGCAGCCTGGGTTGCTTGGGCTGCGGGGAAGGAGGTGTTTTTGCAGAGTGCTCTCATAGAGCACGTATTGTTCTCATTGATTTTCTTTCTTTCTTTTTTTTTTTTTTAGTTCCATGTAATTACTGTTTCTTTTATCTCCTTTCTTTGGCTTTCTTTCTTTTTCTTGGCATAAATTATAAACATATGTATTCATTTTTCTTGAAATCTGTAGCCCCCACTAAATTTTATTAAGGCTTTCATTTGAAGAAACAAACTCCCTAACTGTGAGGTGCAGGACCAGGGATTCTGGGGAGGTGGAAGCTGATTTCCAGAGTATGTTTTATTACTCAGGTTTCCCTCTCACCTTATTTGCCTTTAAAACTAAATATGTGACAAACTGAGCCATCTCGGTGAGGAACGGGTGCAGACAAAAAAGCTAATTACTTTGGTTTCCTCTTGTCTTAAAAAAAAGTTCCCTTTCCGAAAATAGCTAATAAATGGCTCTTTGTTGGGATGGCCGGGTGCAGCTTCCCCTGTCGTTAAATGCCTGTTTGACATCTTAGTGGGCGTTAGGGTGGCATCCCAGATCCAGACCTCAAGCCAGGATGCTCATGTGTAAGGATCTCAGAAGGCTAGGAGCTGGAGAAGACAAGCTGATGCCAATGAGAAATGTTCATCTTACAATATTTTAGATTTCTACTCTTCCAAATAAAAATGCTCAGAAGTCAGAAGAGAGGGGCCGGTGAACACTATGAGGTACCCTCATTGCACAGCTACATGTGCCATTTTGGCCGACTTTACCCAGGTTCCCCTTCACTTGGCACTTTGTGGATTTTACTATAGAAATTACAAACTTCTGAGTTCCTGAGGCTGCCCTCCTCCCACCCCCTTGTGCATGAACTCCATTCCATGATGCTTCACATCTCTAACTGACTTCACTGTCAACCTCTCATTGTTCAGTTGATCTCTAATAGATATCCAGAAAAAGCAGCCTTATTAAACGGTCATCATAAAGAATGAATGGATGATTGATTAAGCCTCCCCAAGAGAATTTTGATTCAATAAGGTTGTTCTCATAAACCCATGTCTACTGGACAGAATCTCAGGTGCCTACATCAACATTTACTAGAGGCTTATTAAAAGTTGGTCATGGTCCTTAGTGCTTTGTGGCAGAATCACAGAGTTAAATAAGTAACTATGCAAAACAGGGAAGAACTCTCTTCTAAGACCTCAGTCTTCCGTCCCTCCACCCACCCCAGCCACCAGTTCCCACCTCATCCAGGAATCTGCTTATGTATGCACCATATCCAAACTTCTCACCCAAACTTGTTCTCACATGGCCCACACTTGGAGAAGATGTCAATTAAGTAGAGCATTTGGCTCTCAAGGGTGGTTCTCTCTGCCCAGTTATCACCATACCCTAAACCACCAAGTGCACCCAAACCCCACTCTACCACCTCCAAAAGATCAAGCAAGAATAACTGGATGTTTGTGGGTGTTTTTCCCCTTCCATTCCTATCTCTTAATTTGAAAATGTTTTCTAACCCAAAGCAGATCTTCCTGCTAAACTTGATTTCCCCGTGAAGTTCTTTCATATGGTGGAAATTACCATACTTTATTGGAATGTATAAGGAAAAATGGTTCCATTTCCTTTCTTTCTTTCTTTCTTCCCTTCTTTCTTTCTTTCTTTCTTTCTTTCTTTCTTTCTTTCTTTCTTCCCTTCTTTCTTTCTTTCTTTCTTTCTTTTTTTTACAATAAATTCACCTTTTTGTTTTGTCTCCAGACAAGGTTTTTTCTGTGTAGCCCTGGCTGTTCTGGAACTTGCTCTGTAGTCCAGGCTGCTCCCAAATGTCTCCCAAGGTCTGGGATTAAAGCATGTGGCACTGTGCAGCTATAATTCATCTTATGCCAAGTTTTTTTTTTCCCTATGTTCCATGAATAAGCAGGGTTTTCACAGGGGCTCTTATTAAAGTAAACTATGTACTTTTTTTTTTTTTTTTGGACAGGGTTTAAGTGTTCTATTTAGTTTACAGCCTCATCAGCATTTATTTATTTTCTTTTTTTTCTTGGATATTTTCTTTATTTGCATTTCAAATGTTTCCCCCCTTTGGAATCCCCCATCCCATGTGCCCTCCCCCTGCCTCTATGAAGGTGCTCCCCCAACCACCCATTCCTATCTTCCTGCTCTGGCATTCCCCTGCACTGGGGCATTGAACACCCTCAGGCCCAAGGGCCTCTCCTGCCACTGATGTCCAACAAAGTCATCTTCTGCCACATATTTGGCCAGTGCCATGGGTCGTTCCATGTGTATTCTTTGGTTGGTGATCCTGTGCCTGGGAGCTTGGGGGGATCTGGCCTGTTGATACTGTTGCTCTCTCCATGGGATTGTAAACCCCCTCAGCTCCTTCAGTCCCTTCTCCAACTCCTCCATTGGGGACCCCGCCCCCAGCTCCTTCAGTCCCTTCTCCATCTCCTCTATCAGGGACCCTCCTCCCCCCTCAGCTCCTTCAGTCCCTTCTCCATCTCCTCTATCA
>NW_022196913.1:1238580-1268374 GCF_008632895.1 Mastomys coucha
TCAGTCCAATGGTTGGCTGCAAGCTTCTATTTCTGTATTTGTCAGGCTCTGGCAGAGCCTCTCAGGACACAACCATATCAGGCCTCTACCAGTGAGCACTTCCCCGCATCCACAATAACGTCTGAGTTTGGTGGCTATATATGACATGTATCCCCAAGTGGTACAGTCTCTGGGTGGCCTTTCCTTCAGTCTCTGCTCCACATTTTGTCTCCATATTTGCTCCTGTGAGTATTTTGTTCCCCCTTCTAAGAGAGACCGAAGTATCCACGCTTTGGTCTTCCTTCCACTTGAGCTTCATGTGGTTTGTGGATTGTATCTTGGGTATTCCGAGCTTCTGGGCTAATATCCACTTATCAGTGAGTGTATACAATGTGTGTTCTTTTGTGATTGGGTTACCTCACTTAGGATGATATTTTCTAGTTCTATACATTTGCCTAAGAATTTCATGAATTCATTGTTTTTAATAGCTGAGTAGTATTCCATTGTGTAGATGTACCACATTTTCTGTGTCCATTCCTCTGTTGAGGGACATCTGGGTTCTTTCTAGCTTCTGGCTATTATAAATAAGGCTGCTATGAACATAGTGGAGCATGTATCCTTATTACATGTTGGAGCATCTTCTGAATATATGCCCAGGAGTGATATAGCTGGGTCCTCAGGTAGTACTATGCCCAATTTTCTGAGGAACCACCAGACTGATTTTCAGAGTGGTTGTACCAGCTTGCAATCCCACAAGCAATGGAGGAGTGTTCCTCTTTCTCCACAACCTCTCCAGCATCTGCTGTCACCTGAGTTTTTTATCCTAGCCATTCTGACTGGTGTGAGGTGGAATCTCAGGGTTGTTTTAATTTGCATTTCCTGATGACTAAGGATATTGAACATTTCTTTAGGTGTTTCTGAGCACTTTGAGTTTCTTCAGTTGAGAATTCTCTGTTTAGCTCTGTTCCCCATTTTTAAATAGGGTTATTTAGTTCTCTGGAGTCTATCTCCTTGAGTTCTTTGTATATATTGGATATTAACCCTCTATCAGATATAGGATTGGTAAAGATCTTTTCCCAACCTGTTGGTTGCCATTTTGTCCTACTGACAGTGTCCTTTGCCTTACAGAAGCTTTGAAATTTTATGAGGTCCCGTTTGTCAGTTCTTGATCTTAGAGCATAAGCCCTTGGTGTTCTGTTCAGGAACTTTTCCCCTGTGCCCATGTGTTCGAGACTTTTCCCCACTTCTCTCCTATTAGATTCAGGGCGTCTGGTTTTATATGAAGCTCCTTGCTCCACTTGGACTTTACATTCTTGTTTTATTTTTAAATATTCATAAGTCTTTAACCTGAAGTTGCATTGACTATTTTATATCATTTTCTATAGTTAAGGTGATGTTCTCTTTCAAGTGGCCCTTATCTTTGTAAAAATGTGTTTTTATTTATTACTTGAGAAATTTATTCATGTATACCACGCAGTTTGACAATACCTACCACTATTCTACTCCTGTGATTCTTCTCAGACATCTCACCAAGTCCCCCTCCCACCTCCAGGTCCTTTAATGAAAATACATGCCACTGAGTCCCACTGGTATTTCCTGAGTGTACACCCCTGAATAAAATGAACTCTCCTTGAGTAGTCATCTACTGCTGTTAGCTCCTCAGCTAGACATGGGGCTTCATGAGCTCCTCCCCATCCATAGTGGAATTTTGACTGGCTGGGTTTTATGTAGATCTTCTGCAGGCAACTGCAGCTGCTGTAGATTAGTGAGTGTAAAGGCACTATCCAGAAAACACTGCTCTGTAGCAGTTCTCCATGACCTCTGGGTCTCACAGTCTTTCTACCACATCTTTTGCAATGGTCCCTAGCCTTAGTAGAAGAGGATGTGATATAGATGTCCACCTTTGACCATACACTCTGCTATTGCTTACCCTTTGCACCTTGGCCAGTTGTAAGTCTCTGTAGTAACCTCATCCAGTGCACATAGAAGTGTCTCTGATGAGGGCTTTAAGTGCACTAATCTTTGGATGTAAAGACGAATACATAGAAGACATAGTACCAGGCATGATTTCCATGCTACCTTTATGGTTAATTAGCTTATAAGGTTGTATGCTCCCTTGTTAATTTTCATGCATACTTAATTTTGATTGTTCCTCTCCTTCCCCTCCACCTCATCTCCCTGTCTTTCGTTCCTGCTTTACCTGTCCACCCCTTCCAATCATGTAGATTCAGGTCAGATTGTATCACCCTTGAGTTTGCAAGTAACTGGCTTGTGAAAACTCAAGCTCTGAAAGTCTTCTTGGCAAGTGGCAGTGAGTGGCAGGGGAATGTCAAGTTACAAACCAGAGGATGCAGATATACAAGGATGTAGGTAGGCTCTGTCCCTGGTAAGAGGTATCTGCAATGTGAGGCAGCTTCCCTTTGCTGTGAGAAAATACCAGAGAGTGTCCTTTTTATGGAGAGAAGCCTTATCTTGATTCACAGTTTCAGCAATGTTGGTCATGGTACTCTCTAGCTGTTGCTTCTGTGTAGAGCATCATGGTAGAAAATATGCACCAAAGAGAAGCAGATTACCTCACAGAAGGCAAGAGGCAAAGGAAGAGGGCAAGGAAAAGACAAATGACAAGAGCACCCCCTTCAACTAGGCCCCACTTCCCAAGTTCCAATTACTCCACATAGATCATCAAATTAGGAATCTATCAATGGGCTAACCTACCAATAAGGTCCCAGCCCTCACTTGTGAGTATAGCTAACTATAGACCAAGCCTTTTGGAAACTTTCCAGATCCAGACCACAATGTTTGCCTTGGTACATCGGTGACACCAGTTTAAGTTTTTCTCAGAGAACAACTACTAAAGAATCACTAGCATGGATTATTTTTTTAATTTTTTGAAACTGACTTAATTTTGAAAGAGGATTATCTGGAGCAGGCAAGGGAAGGTGTCCCCGACATTACTGTCACTTTATGTTAGTAAATTTAACACACACAGTTAAAATGATATACAAAGGTTTTAAGACAACCTTTAGAGTATTACTTTAACTTTACAGCTGTCTCTACTTTTCACATATCTTCAGGAAATAGTGAAAACTTTCTAATGGGACCCCAGTATAGTATGGGGGAACTACCTGCCCTTGGAGCTGGAGGGCACAGTCTCTTGAGGACCCTTGTATAACCTGGAAAACCTCTTCCAAGAAAATAGACATGAACAGCCAAGCTTCTGTGAAGACTCTCCGGCTGTCCCTGGCTAAGAGAAGCTCCTGTTTGGCCTAACCAGCTTCATGGCTAAAGATGGGCCAGTGCATTCAGTAGATGATGTCATCGACTTATTGTGCTATCTACTTTCAGGTGCAGAGCTCACTGCCCCTCCCGACATGAACTAGCAGTAGAACTCAAAATGCAATTCCTATGACCTGAGTCTAAGTGCTTAATGCCCCGAGCATATCACAGAGTGGGCAGATGATGCTTTCCCAGAACTACAGAAACACAAGTCACTAATACCATTCTCTCTGTCTAAAAAGCAGTTGGGGAGCCAGGGGGTTAAGTTGGAAGCCCTAGAGACAGAGAGCCTTTGGGGGAGAAAGAACAATAGGAATGTACTTTGACACCAGAGGATAATACACCCACAGATCATTTAAGAGGTTTTGAATAGACACAACTGACTAAAAGAGACAATTTCTTCCCCTCCTACTACTTAGCCTGGGGTGAGGACAAAACCCAGCAAACCAGTCCCATTAACCTCAATAAAACTAATCCCTTAATGTGTGAATAGCACAGTTCCTCATAAGAGTTCATGATAAGATACATCTGAGAAGTTTGAGCTAATATACACATAAACAATAGTACATATAAGGTATTTTTTGTTTCTGTACAATTTAACTAATTCCTATAAGAAAGACTGAAATTCTTCACAACCCCTCAAAACTTTTTCAGAATCCTCAAAGGCTAAGAGTCCTACATATGGTTACTTAGCACTGTCTTGGACTGTGCTAAAATGCAAGCATACTGAACGATATAGGAAAAATGGTAACACTAGGTAATAAATAATTAAAGCTTTACCAAATTGCAATAATGCTTTCTCCACACTACTTGTATGAGAAAGTGCACAACTAATAGAGACAAATAAATGTTAGCAATTTGATATGTATTGTCTATTTCATTGTTTTCAGTTGTGCATATATGTGTGTCTCTGTGTGGGGTTGTGCATAAGAGAGAGCAGGTGTCATGGGACAAGATATGCTGCATCTCTCTGCAGTTGGAATTGATGGGTTTGTGAGGCACCTCACATATGCTGGGAACCAGGCTCACATCCTCTGTAAGAAGAATGTATGCTCTTAACCTCTGAGCCATCCCCCATCCCCACAGTAGCATTTCTTGTTCATAACTGGGACATTCTCCCACACATCCCCCTTAGATAAGTGGTATAATATTTCAGCAAGCCAGCAGAGAAGTGGCACATAGTCCTTTCTCCTAATAGGAGCTCAAGCCTCTGCCTCTTACTGGAAATAAAAATCAGAAAGGCCAATTTCATAACATTAGCCCCCATTCCTGCTACAGCATCAATATATTTATACTCTCAAAGATGACCCTAAGAAGCATACCATTGGACTGATTAAAATAAACTTCTAATGAAGGGGTGACAGGTAGAGGAATGTTATGATAGAGTAGCTATTTGGGCTGGGAGAAAGCTTTCCTAGTGCGCAGTATTGCTGGGATCGCCTGCTTGTTCCTTCACCAAATACCGAGAGCCTATGTGAGCTGTATTCAGCCATGTCCTTGGTCTTAGGCATCTTCCCATGCCAAGTGGCCACAGTTGTCTGCCACCACAGCCAATTGTTAGAGAAACTGGGCGGAAGCACATAGCTTCCCACCAAGTCCTAGAGCAGTTTCTCCCTAAGGTGAGTCTCCTCTGCCTCAAGTGACCACAGCCATGCAACTCTGACTCCGTCTTCTGAAAGCATATATATTGTTTCCAACCCCTGCTGTTATGGTCCATGTGCAAAAGATAGACCTGTCAGATGCTACTACTCAACACACATACACACACACACACATACACACCGGAATAAGCCACACAGACACTCACATACACACCTTCTTCTGGTGATGTTAGCTAGGGCTAGGACTACGGTCACGACTAAGCCATTATATGGGTAAGAAAGCTACAACTCCTTCTTTTTATTAATTCAGACCCTGACTTTGTGCCAGCAGACATCCAGAGGAGCAAAATACATTTCTGTCTTCTTTCATGACATACTGCTTCTTTGTTTCATAAATTTAAGTATGGTTAGGCCATTGTTTATATAGCTTTGTGAATGTGGGTGTGTATTTACATATTTGTGGTGGAGTGCATATGTGTGCATAGAGTACACATGCAAGTGTGAGCAAGAAATCAGATGTCAGCCTTGAGTGTTGTTCCTCTGGTACCCTCCACTTTGGCTAGTCCAAAGCTTGCCAATTTGACTACAGTGGCTAGCCAGCAAACCCCAGGGACCCACCCACCTGTCTCCACCATCTGAAGGCTGAGATTACAAGTACATACCACAATAACAGGATTTTTAAAAAGAAGGCGGCGCCTGAGGGTTCAATACAGGTTGCTATGCTTATTCCACAAGCATTGTATTGACTGAGCCATTTCCCAGCCACTATTTAGTATTTGACTGTGGTCATTTCTTCAGGATGTTTTCTTACTTAAATTGGAGGACTCAAGTGGATTCCTACTGCTCTCTGTTTCCTGGAAATCTCATTAGAAAAGTGCACACACCTATACAATGGCCTCCACCCTCGAAGTCCCACGTTGGAGGGAAGGCAACCACTACCCATCTAGAACTCTAGTTATTTGCAAAACAAGACACAGTGACAGATGTAAGGAAGCACGGCTCCCATGAGCCTACTGACTGGGTGGAGGTGGCATGCTCTCTCCTGCAAGTTAGGCAGCATGAACGAAATGTTTATACCAACATAGTAGCCCCTCTATGTGTGGGAGCATTAATAGAAGTTAGAACAGCCACTGCAGCCTTGCACTCTGAACTTGACTCTGCCATCAATGCAATGAAAGAACTATCTACTTCATGCTCAAAATAGACACGGTGTTCACCAGCTGGTCCCAATAAAGTGCCGTTAAGATTCCTGCGAGAAGATTATGCTTCGTCATTTTGCAAGAATAAGCTTTTAATATTGTCCAAAGACTGTTCAGATGACCATAGCAAGGTAAGGTGGAGGGATTTGAGATAGTAGTTGCATGACATGGTTTTACAAGAAGAAATATTTTCAGATGCTGCAGGAAGTGGCCATGAGTGCAACAAGTCATTTAAACAGCCCCGTGAAGGGAGAGTGGAGCTGGGTTTCAGCGTGGCTGTAGCTAGGGAAAATGCCAATATAAAAACAACCTATTTTTAGGGGCTCAATATCTCTTCTGTAAATGCTTGTGAGTCATATTTTACAAGGGCAACACACTCAGCCACTGTTGGACCCCAGCTCCCAGCCACCTTAGGAGAAACAAAATGGTGTTCCATCAGCGAGTGCTTCCTGGCAAAATTGCTTGTGAGCTTTTGATCTCAAAATCATTATGCTCAGCATTGAGTTAAGTAGCAGGAAGAACCTGACTTGGTTTTTCAAATCCCTCAGCTGATACAATGCTGCTCTTAAGCTTTTAAACCGCTCAGCTGGGCTCAAAAGTCTCAGGGAAGCTGTAAAATGTCTATTTTAGCTTCTTAGTTTTTAGTGGGCTTCACATGCCTCGGCAGGATTTTAATGGCATATATGTAACAGGAGACACCCATGCTCATATTCGGGCTGTGCTGTCTTCTCCACTGAGGCCAATAGATAATCCTAAGGGGTTAGAATACATAGTCTGGAGAACACACTCCAGATGGGAATCTGAAATCCCCAGACAAGCCTGTATGGTGAGATACCATGCAGATGGCAGAGAACTCTGACCCACGTTCAGCTGAACCCTGGTGGCTTCCCATAGAACTACAGGGAGCAACTTTAAATGACACTATGTGCCTCAAGTGTAGGACATATTTGTCTTAGTTGACATTGTTTTATTAGTTTTTTTTTCTCTTAAATTGGTAAACACAATAATGGGCCTTACACAAGTTCTGCACACATGGCTTTTTACTGGCTCGCTTCCCTTCTCCCTTCTTTAGGACCCTGCCAACTCCGGACCCTGCCCCTGCCCCTGCCCCCCTGCCCCTGCCCCTGCCCCATCCCCTACCAATTCTCCTTCCTTTTAAAAGTCCATAAATTATGTTACTTTTTTTCCTAACCCACCCCCAACTCTAGCTAAAGACATCTGGCTCCTTTTCTAGTTTCACAACTCTCTCTCTCTTTCTCTTTCTCTCTTTCTCTCTCTCTCTCTCTCTCTCTCTCTCTCTCTCTCTCTCTCTCTCTCTCTCTCTCTCTCTCTCTCTCTCTCTCTCTCTCTCAAATGCAAGATCCACATATGAAAGAAAATATTCAGTATTCATCATTTTAGAGCTGAGATATTTCACTTAATCTAGTAGTATCCACTTCCACCCACTTTCATGC
The DNA here is from genome assembly GCF_008632895.1 of Mastomys coucha. Lineage (NCBI taxonomy): Eukaryota > Metazoa > Chordata > Mammalia > Rodentia > Muridae > Mastomys > Mastomys coucha. The sequence continues at coordinate 1,246,090 of NW_022196913.1, forward strand.
AAATGTTATAATTTCATTTTTTCTTGATGGCTAAACAAAATTCCATTGTGTATACTTAGCATAAGACTTTTTGTCCATTCATCTGTTGATGGACATTCCTTGACAGTAGTGCAGTAGTGAACAAGGCGTGCAGGTATATCTGTGGTAAAACATAGATACCTCTGGGTAATACCCAGGAGCAGTACAACTGGACCACTTTGTGGTTACATGTTTAGTTTTTTGAGACTTCTATACTGATTTCCACAATGGTGGAAATCACTTCAACTATTTTGCAGCTCCACTAGTAATAAGTCAGGGTTCTGCTTTCTGGACATCCTCACCAGTGTTTGTGGTCTTTTGTGGTGCCCTAGAAAGAACATTAGCAGTGCCACACTTAAGAAGTCTTAAATTTGGGGTATGTTCCTTCTATTCTCTGAGCCTTAATTCCCATATCTGTGAAATATCTAGAGATAATAAGATCAACCCAATATCATCACCAAGAGAATGATGAGCTAATAAGTATAAACAGCATGGGAAACCTCTGCCTTCTATTGATGAAATCAGCTTGAACCCACAATCCTGCCATGGCCTCCCTCACCAGTGCTGGTATTATAGGCTAGAACCACAACTCCAGACTCTTGTCTCTGGTTTAAAGTGCCAGAAATTCACTTTCATCTATGTCCAGTGGTCACTGAAGTACAGCACATACTGACCATAGCACCCAGGAGATAGTACAATGTGCTGTTATATCAAAATAAGAAAAAGAACAGATTTCTTGTGAGGAATGGAAATAAATATTCATTGACTGCATGATATATCTCCCATTCCTATGTATAAAGCCTACTGTCTGCTAGTGTTACTGTGACAAATGCTGTCAGGGAAAGAGGAAATATGCTTCTCTTCTTTCCCTACAGTGTCAGGGATATATCAGCCACCTAGCTTCTGCAGGCTTCTTACTGCCAACCTGAGGATGCAGCCTTCATTGTGGAGACACAGAATGGACCGAGTCTTACATGATGACCTCAGTCAACCATCCCTGCATCAACCATAACAGAGCCCCAACTCTGGTTATGTGAGATGACCATTTCCTCATTGCTCGACACTGGGGATTCTGAAGCCGTCCTCTAAAAGCATCCGAATAGCATCCAATGACACTTGTGTGGGTGCACGTGTTAGTTGCTGTTGCACAGCTGTGACAAAACACTGGACAGAACCCTGTTGTAGGAGAGACAATGTATTTTGCCTCAGGAGGTCAGAGCACTCAGTCCATGGTCACTGGCTCCATGATTTGGGGCCTCAGCCTATCTGTGCTTAGAGGTTTCACTGTGTCAAATGGGACATGATGATAGTCTAGAACCTGCCTACTTCATGGAGTCAGGTGCTAAGTAAGCACGTTAATTCATGTAAGCCCAAAGGAATAGTGTCATCAGTGTTGGCTACTGCTTAATCCAGGAGGTAGGCCATCACACTGGATAAAGGCACAGATTCTGCAGCCAATTGGCTAGGAATCCTTCTCTCCACACATACTACTGTGTGATCTTGGTTGGTACATAACCTACCATGCCTCTGTCTCCTCATCTACAAGACAGAGTCAGTAATAGTGGCATCTGGTTCACAGGGCTGTAGTTATTAAATCAATCGACACACAAGAGTGTCTGGTAGGTAATACATAAAATGATAAACACAGTCCCTGTGTTGTGTTATCCAAAAGATATCATTTGATTTTGGACAAGTGCCAGATTGAGCTAGAGCGGTGCTTCTTAAGCTCGTCTGTCCTGCGACCCCTTTAATACTGTGATGCTGTGATGCCCCCAACCATAAAATTATTTTTGTTGCTACTTTATAACTGTAATTTTGTTACTGTTATGAGTCATACTGTAAACATCTGTGTTTTGCAGTGATCTTAGGTGACCCCTGTGAAGGGGTTCTTCAACTCACAGGTTGAGAACCTCTGGACTAGAGTCTGTGTTGACATGGAGAGCAATGAGGAAGAGTTCTTGGGAATTTCTATTAGTAGGCCACTCAGCTGTGCAGAATAGTTGTGTCTTAGCCTATTCCAGATCCCAGGAGAACCCACCACAGCCTAGACTTCTAGAGACAGGAGAGTCTCACCTCAAGGTACTTCATCACACGACTCCACTTTAGCTTAAGGAGGCTCAATGGCTTGTTTTGGGCTTCCATGGCCCTGCTACCTGAGAGAAGAAAGAGGAAAAGAAGAGTGCCCAAGAGTTTTCCTCCTACAGAGCATGTCTGAGTTAGGGCTTCTGTTCCTGGGATGAAACACCATAAGCAAAACCAACTTGGGGGTCACTTCTATTTCCACATCACAGTCCATCACTAAAGGAAGTCACTGTAGGGACTCAAGCAGGGCAGGAACCTGTAGCCAGGAGCTGATGCAGAGGCTTGCTCCTCGTGGCTTGCTCAGACAGCTTTCCTATAGCACCTAGGACCACTAGCCCAGGGGTGGCCCTACCCACAGTGGGCCAGACCCTCTCCTTTCAGTCACTAATTAAAAAAATACACCACAGGCCTGGTCACAGGCAACCCTGGATAAGGTGTTTTCTTAATTGAGGTTCCCACTCCCCAAGTGTCTCTAGCTTTTACCAACTTGCCTTCAAACTGACCCACTCAGGACACTTATCCCAGTAGATCAGAGCCCGCTATTCAGATCTTGTTTTTAAGTCTCACTATTTTCTTAGAAGCCCTATCTCCAAATGCAACCACCCTGGGGGTTAGACATTCAAAATCTGAATTTTAGGAAGACATTTTATTTATGTGAGGTTCCAGGCAAGGGCAGAGGGGAGTAAATGGAAGGTTTGATCATGTATAAATATTTATAACATCCCTGGCCAAAGCTAGTCTTTAATTTCTGGGTGAGATTGATGATTGATTGGTTGGTTGGCTAAAATCACATCTGTTACTTTAGACCAGCAAACTGGATGTGATTCCAAAAGAAATGGACATTTCACACAAGAGGCAAGACTATTAATACATAGTCCATGGGAAGAGGAATCCTTTTGTCTTTAATTGTCACACTACCCATTGATTTTAACATTTCTATTACATTTTATTTACCATGTATAAACTTAGTTGTATGTGTGTGCACATGCCTGTGTGGAGGTCAGAGGAAAACTTTAAGGAGTCAGTTCTCACCTATCCCATAGGTGTTGGAACAACACTCAGGTGGTCAGGCAAGTTCCTTTACCCACTTAGTTATTTTACAGGCATCTCCTCGTTGACTTTTGTCTTCCTAGATTCCTGTCTCCTTTGTCTTAAAAATTCTTGAGTTGTTGCAACAATGCAAACTTTCCACAGAGCACAGCGCTTATTATTATTTTGCATTTGTCAATATGCCATATTCTCACAAATCAGCTCTCAGGTAAAGAAACTGAGACATATCTCTCTATTCAGATATGTTGAGGAAAGAGTAAAAATAACCTCTGTCTGTAGCTCTCATTTAATTGAGAATGGCCTGTGTGTTGTTTGGCATTTGAAAAGTCAGATAGTTGTCTATCTTTACGTTGCCACAACCAAGAGGCAGATAATACCACTAGGAATTTATCATGGTGATGTGCACCCTACAATTTCTTCCGACCCAGGAGCAAATGCTTTGATTACAAAGCTTTCTAAGGCCCCTCTCTCCTGAGCCTGACTGAAGACAGCTTGCGGGGTTTTTTTGGTTTTTTTGTTTTGTTTTGTTTTTTTATCATTTGCTGATTCTTAGCTGTGACAAGCCGAAGGAGAACATGCCAGTCTCTTGACTAAGATGTCAAGATTTAGTGAGAAAGCAAAGTCTGCCACACTTAATAATGCCAAATAGAACCATAAAAATTCACTTGCCACTCCAGAGATGCCTTTGACAATTATATTTAAAATATGTCAGCAATATCTTTTAAGAATGTATTATTTTATTTAGTGGTGTGTTTGTGTGTGTGTGTGTGTGTGTGTGTGTGCATGTGTGTGTGCCTCCTGTGGTCAGTGCTAAGTATCTTCCTTAATCACTCTCCACCTTATTTTTTGAGTTCTCTCACTGACCTGGGAGCTCAACAATTTAGATATGCTGTTTAGCCAACAAGTTCCAGGGATATGTTTCCAACAGTGGTACATCTTCTCCAGCACGAAAGCACAGACTTGGACCACTGTGCTTGCTGTTTTAAGTGGACACTGAGGATCTGAACTCTGGTCCTGAGGCTTGCATAGCAAACACTTTGTGTCTCATCCAGCTCTCCAATCAGTACCTTTTAATTGTTTAATAGGCAGAAAGCAGAGTCTATCAAGACATTTTTTCACTCGAAGACATGGAGAAGCAGGAATGAGCTTAGCGATATCTTTGAAATGCCTGCTTGCATGCCAACGAACCATAGCACAAGGCCTGGAGGTTCCCTGGCTTCCATGGGCTGTGGGTTTGAAGAGAGTACAAATAAATTAGTACTTTAGAATTTGATATTTAAGACTGAGAAAAAATCAAATATGTTAAAATACAAGCAGATGAGTTACTTAGTTTCTCATTGCTGCAACAAATATCCAAGGAAAATAACCTTTTAAAAAGGAAAGCTGGGCTTGGAGAAATGGCTCAGTGGGTAAGAGTGCTTGCATACAAGCGTTGGGGCCTGAATTTGGATCTCAGCAGCCACATAAAATACCAAGGCATGGCTGAACATACCTGTGACCATGACAATGTGGGGGCCCATGAGGATCCCTGGGGCTTTCTGGCCATCAGCATAGTTCCAGGATCAGTGAGAGCCCCTGTTTCAAAGGAACAAGACAGAAAGTGACAGAATAGGACACCGAAGTCCCCCTCTGCCTCCACATGGGAGGTCAGAGGCTTGATACGCCTGCCCCTTTTCATTGTAGACAATGTCAGAACCATGATGGATATAGGATCTGTAGCAGACTCCAGAACTGATCTCTACTTAAAGACAAAGTTTAGCTTTTCTTTGTACTAAGGAATAATCTTCAGTAAGCACTTGCTAAGTGCTTCCACTTTGCTTGAGAAACTAGAGTGTCTGTGTCCAGTCTTAGAAAAGAATTATAGGAAGGGAAGTCATGGGTCCAGAGTTGAGGCGGAGCAATGGGCAGGGCAGGAGAGACAGTCTCTCCGGGGTCATCAGTAACAGAGAAGACAGCAAAGCCAGAGACGTGAATCAACCCAGCCTGGCCCAAAAGATCCAAGTGTCTTGCAGCAGACAGAGCTCTTTGCTGCTCTAATATTCAAGGCAAGTGTCCCCTTACTTACAAGGCCATGATAGGTGACCCCTAAGCTATAGGGTGATAATATAACTAAAAGCAGGCCCTCCAGGAACATAGGGGGAGAAAGGGTGGATTTGCCTAAATTTGAAGAAGATAGTGAGGCAAAGGATTATGGGAAAGTCTCTAAGGAAATAGAGACGTGGAAACAAAGCATTCTGACTTCTGGTGGGGGAAAATTTGCAGGGCTGGGCTCAGCTGATAACAAAGCCGTATGACTGACATGGCTGTGATTCTACAAGGCACTTTCAGCACATCCCTGCCCCACGATCTCACGTCTGAAAGGATCTGACTCAGGCGGAAGTAATTGCTCACTGGGATGTGACCTCCCTTTGGCACAGCTAATCAGCCATGCTCTGCTATTATGGATCAGTGGCTTTGGCTCTCTGTTAATATGGTGCTGTGCAAATACACACCACTCTCTGACCTCCTTCCCTGGTAGCTGGTACTGGCCTGAGAGAAAACATCAAGAAGAAACCATAGGGTAGCACTTAGCTTGACATCACAGGCTACAGGAACCCTTTTAAAATGTACTCACAAAGTTGGGGACTCTTTGGAAGATATTATTTTGATTGGCTATAAGTCAATGGCTTTTACACCCCATGTCTGTTTCAGTGATTGGCATTCTAGAATGGACCAAAGACTCAGAAAAACACTATGTTTTAAAGTTTGTGGTAGAAAAATATTCCAGTGGAGGAGGTACACAGAGCACACAGAGAAGAAAGACAAGACAATATGTGGCTTCTCTGGATGGCGCCCACCCCACTACTGGTGTTTTGAAAAAGGTTCTCCAACCGAAAAATTCAGAGAGCTCTGTTCTGTAGAGGTCTTGCCAAGGTTAGATTAAATTTCATGTGTGATTAAACCACTGGCCACAGTAACAGACCTGGTCCCCTGTCCTCCCCCTGCCTTTTTACTGATATGGCTTCCTAATGACTAGTCCCCATCCTGATGGATGATGATATCTGAGTCCTTCCTTTGTATCTTAGGACAATCTCATCAGTATAAAATAGAGTAAATTCCCAAGGTCTCTAGAAGCTCTGGCATCTGGAACAAGAACCAGGTAAAAGTATATGGCACATGGGTGCATGAGTGTGCCAATAATGCCATATTGGCCATAGTGGTCTTATCAGATCAATGGAGCTGGGAAATTCCCACTTACTACAGTATGGTATGGTGATTCACAGCTGTAATCCCAGCATTCAGGAGGCTGGGGCCGAAGTGAGTATCCCATGATCCATTTTCAGCATGGATCATACTGGCAAATAATGCTGTAGAAAATCTTTTCCACCTTATATATGGTATGGGTTTTGAGAAAGGACTCAATGTAGTGCAAGCTGACCTCAAACTTGCTAGGTAGCCAAGGATGACCTTGAATTCTGAGTCTTCTGCTTCCTCCTTCAGGGTGCTGGAGTTACAGATGTGCACCACAATGTATGCTTTATCCAGTGCTAGAAACAAAGAATTTGATTGATGTAAACTGGGCAAGCACTACACCAATTGAAGGACATCACAGCCCTTGATATGTTTAGGTATACCAGTACCACCATGTAATACTTGACTTTGGTATTCAGTATAGCAATGTGTTACACAGACCTGTAGCCAAGAGCCATAGGTTTATACCATCACAAAACCTCAATATGTAGTAGGCTCGATGCTTAGATTTGTCTAAGTAGCTACTGTCATGGTCACAAGGTTAGGAGATACCTAACCATGCATTTTTTCAGAACATATCCTCATCACAAAAGGACCAGAGACTGCACTTATTTTGTATTGTATCATGATACTAGTTAGCATTTTCGTATGTTATTAGCTATTCTTTCTTCACCTCTCATAGCCATCATATTAATCACAGCATCACTTTATTTCTATGAGCCTCAGGTTTCCCATCTGTAAAGTGGGAGTGATACATAGGGCTTACCTTGTGGTAGTTAAGAAGTTAATTCCCACAAAGCTCTCTGGGGACAGTGACTTCCCTTACAGGACAGTGGTTCGCTGAGTGAACTAAGTGGCAGCAGTGATTGCTTAAAGTGACTTTGTGTCGTGTCAGGCACTGTTTTAAGTGATTTATATGTATTAATTTATTTAGTCATTACAACTCTATTAGACAAATGCCATTACCCCCATTTTACAGGTGAAAAATTGAGGCCTAGAGACGTTATAGCACTGACTAACACTGTACAGTTAGAATTAGTAAGTGAAGGAGCCTACACGAGACTCCAAATACCCCATGGTTTGTTGCCACATCATTACTACTCAGTAAATACTTGTTAACAGGAAGATTCTACAGTTTAAAGTGCGTCAGTTCTGCTGGGTAAGACAGCAGTGAAAAGCTAGTCAGGTTAGTCAGTGCATAAAACCAAAAACTCCCCACAGTTTTAGTTAAATCTTTTGACACTGATGGCCCAACTGCAGGAGAGGGGGGAAAGAGATAGATAAGATTCAATAGTCCCAAAGGAAATTAGGAAGGAAAGAATTCCTTCAAAATTCCCTATACTATGAGGTGTTGAAGGACAGTTTGGCTCATTCCTGCCCTTGCCTGTGAAAAACACCAGTTACTCTCCTGGAGGACTTCCAGTTTTAGCTTGGAGCCCACCTTTGGTCCCTAAGCTTCTTGAATGCTGGCCAGCTATTGCTTCAGCTTCCAGCTTGCTTCCTGTTGGGAAGACACCTTGTGAAATGCTACACTCATGGCCCCTCCTTTATCTCCTGGCTCCTCACCCCCAAATCTTCATGGGCCACGTTTCATTTCAACTGTTCCAATTGTTCTGTTTACCACCTCTCAAGTTAGTTGGTTTTTTTTGTTTTTTTTTGTTTGTTTGTTTTTGTTTTTGTTTTTTTTTTTGAATAAGGAGCTCCAGAAAGACTGCTACATCCTCTGTTATCTTACAGGCAACAAAACAAAGCTCGAAGCTCATAGCAGTTAAATGTTGAGTCACTAGAGGCTTGGCTGGGTAACAAATGCCTTAAACATTGTTCATCAAATAATCCAAACAGCTCTGTGAGGTTGGTTCCATTGTCCGCATTGAGTAGGGAAGGGAACAGAGACCTCACTTCAAAAATCTACCCCAGGGGTATGGGTAGATGGCTCAGTTAGAAAAGGGCTTATTGCTCAAGCATTACTCACAAAAAAAAAAAAAAATTAAAAAATAAAATAAAAGAAAGTCTAGTGTGTCAATGCCTGTCTGTAATCTCAACAAGAGCAGACAGGAGACAGGAGGCTCCCTGACGCTTGCTGACGGGCCAGTTTAGTTGAGCCAAGTGAGTTTCAGGCTCTATCTAAAAATGGAAGGTGAATCGTAATTGAAGAAGAGAACTCCTATCAATCTCTGGTCTTCACATGCCCATGTGCACACTCACCACCCACCAGACACACACTCTGCCCAGGTTCACATGTCAAAGCAACAGTGCAAAAGTAAAGCCAGAGTCTCTCTCTCCCTTGATACTCGCTGGTATTGAAACCCTAGAGGTTCCATCTTGCCATACTTCCAGGATGTAGAAATTCCTCTAAAAGAAAGACTTCTAAGATAGAAGTCACCTTCCAACCCTGAAGCTGCATCTCCTGTTATTGCCAGTTCTCTCTGGGTCATTCTGGACCACACAAGGTCTTCTCTGGGTTTTTAACACAACAAGGAAAGAAAATTTCAGGAATAAATTATTCTTCCTTCCCCATTAACTGACAATCAGCTGGGAGCATTAGAGAGTGGGTGTATAAAGAACAGTTTATATCAACCTACCATGAACCACTGATTGAAAACTGAGCATGTTCTAATCTGAATGATTGAATTAATATGGCAGGATCTGTTTCTTGTTTTTTTGTTTTTGTCTTTGTTTTTGTTTTTGTTTTATGGTTAATGATGATGTCCTTTTAGGAAGCCTGAATCTATTCATAAGCTAAGGAATCCATGAGCCTTCTACCTAGAGCAGTGGTCCTCAACCTGTTGGTCTCGTCCCTCTAGGGATTGAAAGACTCTTCCCCAGAGGTTGCATATCAGATATCCTGCATATCAGATATTTACATTTTGGTTCATATCAGTAGAAAAATTACAGATATGAAGTAGCGGGAAAAATAATTTTATGGTTGGGGGTCACGACAACATGAGAAACTATTAAAGGTTCTCAGCATTAGGAAGGTTGAGAAGCACTGCCCTGGTGCCATGCATATAGTTATTGACATACACTAAGTGAAAGGTCATGGCATTTTGCCAGTCCCTTAAAATCGGCAAATCCTTGTAAATATGATTAACACCTGCTCACAAAGAGATTCTAAAGCAAAGAGGCCATGGTATTGAGGTCCAGGCAGTGGATAGTACGAGTACATCTTGAAGACTTTGTATTTCCCTAGTCATTTGCAAGAGCTGCCTGGTCACTTCTGGCCAAGGCCAGAAGGAACAAGCCGACTATCCAAGACAGGCTGCCACTTAGTCCTGGGCAGATGGAGTGCTACATTCAAGGCCATTTCTAGTGCAGTTTGCAATGTTCAGGGCTGGGCCCTTCCACTTCCCACAGATACAATTAGCCAACAGTCCAGCCATCTCCAAAAGGCTGACCCTGTAGAGCATGTAATGCTGAAATACAAAGACCCATAAACAAATAATTTTGACTTCTATTTCTTTAAAATGAGGTCAAGTTGGGCCTTTGAGCTTAGCTGATATAGAAATAACTTTAAATGTCACAGACGGTTTTGTGTTATACCCTGTGCCTTCATGTTTTATAAAAACGTTCCTAACAAATTTTCATCTCAGAGTCATACACAGTAGGTGTCGCAATTCCAATCATTTTTCACTTTAAAGTGGTGGCAATTATATTGTAGTTCAAGCAAATAGTTTAAATATTTTACTATGTTCATAGGCTGGGGCACAGTTCCAGGTTAGAGCACTCAGCAACCCAAAGCCTTAGGCTCAATCCCCAGCACTACAAAACAAAATGAGAACAAGTGACAAAATAGACTTATAGTAACACACTATTTAACAATATGAAAGTGAGTAAGAGTTTTTTTTAATATGAGGCTGGAGAGAAGGCTCACCAACTAAGAGATCAGCTCTTCAGAGGACACAGGTTCAGTTCCCAGCGCCCATGCTAGGCAGCAGTTGACAGCTGCCTGTAGCTCCAGCTTTAGGTGATGCACTGCCCTCTGATGACCACCATGGGTATCAACATTCATGTGTACATACATACACACATATGTGCATGCACTCATGGTCACACACATATACATATAAATTAAAAAGATATCCTTTCATAAAAAGAATCTGTGAAGACAGTGGAATAAACTCAAGTTGGTTAAGGAAATGCCCACAGAAGGGATAATCAGGATATCAGTAAGTTTTCTCATTACTGTGACATAAATACCCACACCTAAGGAGAGAGTGTCACTTAGGGCTCATGGTTCCAAAGGGATTTCATTCCAAAATGAATGTAAATGGAAGGTAGAGAAAGGGGCTCCCTCATAACAGGGACTGGGGGCCAGCAACTGTTCATGTGGAATGACCAGCAATATGAGAATAGAGTCCAGAACCACTTGCAAGCTGTGACATCACATCTTAGAATTTCTTCAGAAATAATGAAGAGCACAACACTAACATCTTTCCATTGAAAAGCATCCTTTCATTCACTCAGTCCTCAGCAAGTTCACTGACAGGTGGTCAGAATTTACATAAGAAAATCTTTTCCTGTCTCTACCTAGATGGGCAAGAGTTGGGTGCCACATGTAAAAACATGCTTTCATAAGTTCCCATGTCCTGGTCTACATTTACATCTGGAAGACTCCAACAGTTTTCAAGAGTCCGATGGACATTCAATTGTACTTCCATATAGATGGAGAATGAGTTCCATAACCCTCTTGGATGGCTATCATCCGCCAGCATTTAAGTCGTGGTGAGACAGCATAGAATGTGTGATGCAATGTAAACATCACCCGGACAGCTGCTATCCTGCTGCATTTTTGAAGTGAGACAAGATGAGGGAAGTCAGCACATATGTGGTACAGATACAACCATTGTAGACCAATTAGCTTCTTGGTCTGTGATTGAGTAAATCCATGGATGTATAATTGATAGATATAGAGGCCAACTATATAGAGATTTCACTCTGAGATTTTAGGAGCTGATTTCCTCACTACACAAGGGAGCATTCTGGGTTTTGTCCAGTTTTCAAACAAATTCATTATTAGAATATAAAATTTGTGTTCTGGGAAGAGCACAACACACACACACACACACACACACACACACACACACACAAAACTCCACCAAGTGAACAATGAAGGTGGCCACCAATATCAGAGTAACTCAGGACACCCACACAGACAACCCCTGTCCCTGTGTCCCTCCCACTGTAAACATAGGCCTGTTCTTGCTTCTGAGTACTGCTTACTGGCCTTGAACTTCATATAAACATGACACCTTTTTATCTGGCCTTTGTTACTCAAAAGTATGTTTCTAAGATGGACTGATTCTGAGCTCCACAGAGGCTCATGCACCTCCCTTGCTGGAGTTCACCCCTCAGATGATCCTCTAGTAGAAATATATACACATAGGCATCCATTCTCTGGTGAGTGTCTGGGCAGTTTGTGGAAAACATTGCTGTGAGGTACCTGTTCGCTACTCACATGGATTTGTTTTGTTTGGATGTGAGCCCAGAATGCAATTTGTATTTATACTCTCTCTCTCTCTCTCTCTCTCTCTCTCTCTCTCTCTCTCTCTCTCTCTCTCTCTCTCTCTCTCTCTCTCTCTCTCTCTCTCTCTCTCTCTCTCTCTCTCTCTCTTTCTCTCTCTCTTATTCTCTTCTACTCTCTCTCCCTTCCCTCTCCCTCTCTCCCTCCAACCACCCCTCCCTCCATCCATCTCTCTCTCTCCTTCTGTCTCTGTCTCTGTCTCTATTTCAAGCTCTGCATGTATATATGTGTGGCATGCATGAATGTGTATATGTGTATTTCGTGTGTGTAGTCACTTGTGTGAGAATATGTATGTTAGCAAATACATGCGTGTGTATGTGGAGGCCTGACATTGGCTTCAGGCATCTTTATCCATCGCTTCCACTTTACTTATTAAAGCAGAGCCTCTGGATGAATCCAGACCTAGCCAATGCTAGCTAGTCTAGCTAGTCAGTTTGCCTTTCCCTCTTGCTTGCTGGGAATACAGGCAGCAGCCATGCCTGCATGGCTTTTTACATGGGCTCCAGGGATCCAAACTGATCTGCCTGCTTGCACATACTTGTGCACTTTATCCACTTAGCTATCCATCCCCATCCACAGACCAAGTTGTTAACTCTTGTTTAACTAGGCTGTTCAGATAGAAAGAGTAGACTTAGTTTCCATTTTGCTGCAGAAACAAGTTCGATTATAACAGAAGAAAGACAGTTGGCCATGATTTTCAAGGCAGAAAGCTGATGTGCGAAATAAACTAGGAAATATTGGAGTGGGCACAGAAGCCAGGTTTTGGGAGAAAGGCTTTGTGAAGGAAGTGAGAAGGAGGCCGATTAAGCAACCTCAGAAGCAGCTGGGAGAAGAGTGAGGAGCTCTGTTCTGTTGGAGAGAGCAGAAGTACTCCGATTGCCCAGTTTCAGCACATGCACACACACACACACACACACACACACACACACACACACATACACACGAAGAAAAACAAGAATAAAGCAGAAGATAACCCAGTGTGGCTCAATCCACTCTCAGACTCTTTCAGTGTGCACCATGTCACCGTTTCCAGAGCTTCCTTATGACAGGACCAGTCAGTCACCTGGCCTTGCCAAGAGTCTTGGACCCATAGAGTTCTTTTCATTAAGAAGTAGAACCGTCTCCAGCTACAAAGGCCTAGCACCTGCTACTATGCATGCCAGAGAAATGCATGCTGTCTGCTGGTGGGTAATAAGACACCTTCCTTCTCCTATGTGTTGTATCTTTCTCTGTCACCTACTTTCCCATCGACCTTACTGACTCTGGGGAAATACATTTGCAACTTGGGGAATGCATTTGCTACCTGAGCTAGTCTGGGTGTCTGCAAAGTGCCATTGTACTAGCGAGGAGTGGCTATGAATGAGCCTCCTCACCTGGGCATCCAAGCCTTTATTCCGGTCACCAGCTTCATGTGTGGCCTTTTGCCAACTGACCAAATGAGGCCGAATGTGCCCCAGGGGTCTATTCCCTGTCCACAAAATATAGTCAGTCTCTTGGGCCTGTTGACTCCTCCCAGCTTTAAGCATTGCATCACGCTGTGTTCCCCCACAGTCACTTCAGCTAAGTCCCTATTGTCCTGTCCTCCGAAGCTCTCCATTGCACAATGGGCTTGCTATTAAGATTATCGAGGAGATGAATACCGAACATTTTCCAGTGCTCCTCCCCCATGGCCCTGCCACACACTCTTTCCAAGCAGCTTTGCCACTCCACAAGGGCACACTCTGTTTCATTCCATGGAAGAATGGTCTTCCTTGGTGGCAGGGAGCAAGTGATGGCTCACAAAGCTACTGTGTTGGATCACATGATCCCAGTGTAGTGGATGAGTCACGGATTCCAGCACTGCTGCGTGCCTTCTCAGATTCCTTAGATTTGACGGGGTGAGTAAGTGTAAGAAAGTTCTGCACCTGAGCAGGCGCCAAGCCTTTGTAGCTAGAGAAGGTTCTACTTCTTAATTAATAGAACCATCCATACCTGAGCTTATGCCTCTGAAGTCAAAATGAAACGGTGGCTACCATAGCAGGCTATGGTGAGAGTTAACTAAATTCATATTTGGGGGCAGGGCAGGTGACTAAGTCTCTAAAGTATTTACCTTGCAAACATGAACATCTGAAATCAACCCCCTAGAGCTCACATAAGAAAAGCCAGGCATGAGCTGAGGCTGTGGTTCAGTGGTTAGAACACTTGCCTCTCACGCATGAGGTCCTAGGTTCAATCCCCAGTACCACTGGGGCTGGGGGGGAGGGAATCTAGGTGTGATACCTGGAATAGTACTGGAAAGATAGAGAGACAGATGGACAGCCAGCCTAGCCTGTTTGGCAGGCTCAGGACAGTGAGAGACTGTCTCAAAAAAGCGTGGATGGTGTTTGTGAACCGACAACTAACCTTGTTCTCTAGGACTTTGATCGGTGCTCTACCAACCACTCCCATATCCCAGTGCACACATATGTATGTGCACACGCATGTACACATACACAAGTACATATCACAATATATAATATACAGTGTATAATAGTGCTTGTAATGGCTAAAGATTAGATAGATAGATAGATAGATAGATAGATAGATAGATAGATAGATATTCATTTATACATAGATGATTGTAGATAGATATTAGAGAGATGAATAGATAAACTATATAGATGCTAGCTGATACTAGATACAGATTATGGATAGAACAATTAATAAGATCTTACCCCAGACATTAGAAATACAAACTCATAGACATGAAAGTTCTGTTATATATACAGCAGTACATATAACACCTCCTCATGTGAGCAAAAAGAACATTATGAAGCGACACTATGAATAAGCAATCAAATACAGCTTGCTTTCTGCAGAGTCTTCCAGCGGCAGGATTAATAGCCTGGTGCCTGCAGAACATGGCAGACATCACTACAATCTCAATACAAATTCAATAGGTGCCTGCAGAACATGGCAAAAACCACTACAATCTCAATACAAATTCAATAGAAAACAGTAAGCTGTGTAAATATTTCATATGTTTAATTATGTTATATTAATTAAATCAATTATTTAGTGTCTTGGCTGCTACTCTGTAATGATTTTTTACATGTCCAGGAAATTAATGATGTCCATAACTGCCCTTGTAGAAAACATGTTCCAGGAAAGTCCTGCAGGTTGACACTATTGTCTGTCCAAATACTGCTTGTGACCTTGACGATAACAAGAAGCTGACACGATTCGCAAGTGAAATAAAATAGACTTTGGTCATAAATTTAATGAGACACCAGGGTCAACCTGACTGATAAAAGTCACTGGTGATGAGTCTCCATTCAACCTAATCCTACAGAAGTCTGCAGACCTTCGGAGTCCTGGGGACTCTCTTATATCTTAGTATACTGTGGAAAGTTTGAGGATTTTTTTGTTGGCTACACTGCTAATCACTTATCAGATTAGTTTCTAGTTTGGTGAGTTAAGCTTGGGTAGCTTATCGATTTCATGCAGTCCACATCTGATCAAGTGCCACGGTCGCAAGTCATTCAGGATGCAACCCTCTCATGGACTGGTTATGTCTCCTCAGGCCAAAAGGGAATTTTAACTAAGAGGAGTATTTGAATGACTCACCCTTTGTGCTTGCTTAGTGTGGTTTTAATTTTTCATTCACCCTTCCAGGTGTGCTTTGAGCAGATAACACAGAAATGCATAAGGGAACCGTTAACATGAAATTTTATTAAGTTGCTTCTAAAAGTGCACTTTGCTGTGTAGATGGTTTTAGCATCTCTGTGTTAACCACTCACTTGTGCCCATTACAGCCGTATTTATGGGACACAGCTGGATCTATTTGAATCATGGAAATCTTGGCTTAGAAAAGAGAATTTGTGGGCTGCAATCAAGCCCACTTCTACAAAGCGCTGGGTTTGCTCTCCAGTACAGCATAAAACCAGTCATAGTAGCACACTACCCTGACCCCAGTAATCAGGGGGTGGAGGAGGGCAGATCAGAAGGTTTTCATAGTCAGTATGAGAACTTAAATCTAGCCTATGTTGCTTTTTTATGAAGGCAAAATTATTTAAGAACCAGCAGTTTGCCTAATGAAAGATATTTTTTATCTGTTCTGTCCAAAATTCAAAAGTTGACATTAGACTATGTGGCTTGACTTATCAAGAGTCAACTGCTGTTTAATACCTTGAGTGTGTACACTGGTGCAACCTCCATGCACAGTCAGGTTGAAAATGATTTGTTTTTTAAAACGCCCATGACTTTTGAGTCAATAATTCCACTTCAAAAAGACTACCTCAAAGGCACATTCATGTTTATGCAAGTTTCTCTCTCTCTCTCTCTCTCTCTCTCTCTCTCTCTCTCTCTCTCTCTATCTATCTATCTATCTATCTCTCTCTCTCTCTCCTATTTTGAGTAAATACACATGTTTATATGTCCGTATATGTAATTTTAAACCTGGATTCTGCATATGAAAGGAAACACGCCATATTTGTCTTTCTGTGGCTAGCTTTTTTGTGTATTCTGTCCATTTCTTTGAAAAGGCCATAATTTCATTTTTCTTTATGGTGTACAGACAGACAGGCATCCTCTTTTCTGATCTCAGTCATCTGCCCCTCATCTGCCCGATAGCACAGCCCTTACCCTGTTTGTTGCCTAAGAGAGAAATAGAGACAATAGTTTCTGTGAAGATAAGTTTACCACATACATACACACATACTTTAATCCAAAGCTCTGTGCTTCCACTGGACTGGCTGGTCAGCTAGCCCTTGGTATCTACCTATTTCCAACAGCACATCCCACTCTCTAGTGCTAACTATAGAGACATGAGCCACCATGCCTGGCTTTTACATGGGTTCTGGGGATCCATGCTTCTGCAGCAAGAACTTTATCTACTGAGACACCTCCCCAGACTCTCTGACAAATATTTTTAAATGCTTAATCTTGTATCCAAATAAAGTTCCTGAATAATAGGCCCTGAAGTTCTAGCCAAGTGGTAGAACACTTGTCTAGCATCTTGGGATGTCCAAGGGCCTGGGCTGGATCACTAATATTTAAAATTAATCAGAGACATCACAGCATGCTTATGACATATTTTAAAACTATTGACAAAATTCTGTCATGTAAATAAGAAAAAGACCCCAAGTCTATCACCAAGTAATATTTATTGTAATGTGTAAATATCTGTGTGTGGTGCAACTGTACTAGAGGTCGTGGGAAAGCAACGGATGAGTTAATCACCATGAAGACCAAAGCTACAAAAGTTGACTCTCCCTGGCCTGCTGACAGAGACTTAGCTCATTGCTGTTGGTATGCTGCTGTTCTTATAGCATTCTTCATTTCTAGTGACATTTCAACAGAACACAGCATGGCCATTCCTTGATCTTCATGACAGCTGTCTTTCTGGGATAGTCAATAAGTAGTGAAAAACTGCAGAGACCATGATCCACACCGTCTACCACCCTACCCCCTTGCTCCCTGGGAACTCAACATTATCCCTCAGATGTCTGCTCACCACCACCCTCACCTTATCTCTTGTAGGGAGGGCAGCATCCTTGGACAGGAATAGTGATGAAAGGTAAGGGAGGATTCAGGATGGAAAGAAATATGGCTTGTATATGCACATGTGTGCTACTGCTCTATGTGTGTGTGTGTGTGTGTGTGTGCGCACATGCACATTTTCAGTAGAGAAGGGTAATGGGGATCTCACACATTCTTTTCAGCCTTTGCAACTTTCCCTGTTATTTCTAGATAAACCTCAGATACAGGAGGCTGTAATAGTTAACATGAACATCTCTGATAGAACTGTGTGCCTGCCCTTCTCTATTGTGTTCCCGTGATGCCTTGGCCTTCAGGGTAAGGGTTCCCTCTTATCATTTGGGTGCTTTTTCCCAACTTGGTCCCTAGAATCTCCCACTAAAGACAGTCTGGGTATACGCTGTGCACATATCTTTGCCAGGTGTGCATCAAAATGTCTTTGCCATACTTTTTGTTCATGCTGGTCCCTCTGACCATGCTATGGAGACACTGAGCAGGCACATCAGACATACGATCAGGCTAGCCATGTGTGGGTTTAGGTCTTACTGGTCAGAGGTAATCAGAATCCACAGGTGAGTTCTCACTGTTTCTAGATCTCTGAGCTGACAAGCCCCTTGTTTCTCACCCTCAGTCTTCATGACTGGGGAGTGTGTGTCTGGCTACAGAATGACTGGGGGCTATAGAAATGGCTCAGGGATAAAGTCTTGATGCTCAAACACAAGAACCAGAGGCCAGATCTCCAGAACACAAATAAAAGCCAGGCAGGCATATGAGTTACCTGCAATGCTGGCACTCAGAATGCAGAGACAGGATTCCTGAGGCAAGCTGGCTAGATAGAACACTCGAACTGGTACACTCTAGGTTCAGTGAGTAGGCCCTGCCACACTAAATAAAGTGGGAAATGGTTGAAGACACTGAAGTCAACCCTTGACTTGCACTTCCACAGACAAGAGCATCTGAACATACATATGCATACAAATGTAGCACACACACACACACACACACACACACACACACACACATCCCTTTGTTAACCAATGCACTATTGTCTGTGAAAGCATTAAGAGCCATAGCTCACTGTATGTCGTCATCACAGGAAATAGACACATGGTAGAAATGCACACAGCAAAGTCAAGGTTACTTGAAATGGATGGTGCTTACACTGGGGTGCTTTCTTCCCACCAGAAGGTTAGGGTTAGGATCAGAGTATGGATTGGGGTTAGAATGATAGGCTCATTTTGGCAAGAACCTAGAAAGCAGCCCAGGTCACTCAAAATACCAAAGCAGAGAACACATGCCCAGAGTAACCATCCCGTACCTTAGTAATTTATGATCTACCCAGAATATCACATGCTTTATCAGACAGCGCCCTTTGACTCCCCTGTGCCTGTAGAAGAGTCTGTGTTGCCATGTCATAGAAAGCCTTTAGAAAGCCCACACAAATCTGAAATGAATGCCCTTCATGCCTTACAAATAAACTCTTCTGGTGGCAACCTCAGAAGCCCTTCTAGGGACAGGGCACATGACGGGCAACAAGCCTGATAGAAGACCAGACAGGTTCTTGTACATCCCTTTCCATCAGCACCCAGGGCACCACAGCCAGTGCCTGACACTAAAGTCACTTAGTTGGCTTTCAGAATCATGACATTGATACTTGTGAGGGAGACGTGTGGGTGCAGGAGACGAGGCAGGAGGTATAGTCAGAAAACATGTTGAGGAATAGACCCTTTGTGTTTGTCATAAAAGCCACCAAAATACAAACTGCAGTGTGAATGGGGGAGACAGAGTTGACTGTGAAGATCAGCTGATCGCCACAGTAGGGGCGTGAAGATGGGCACCAAGAGATCCCTACAGCCCGATGCCCAGCCGGTGCCAGCCTGCAGGCTCATATAGACACAACCCTTTAAACTAACACATTTGTCCTCACAGAGACGGCCACAGCAGACAAGCTACCCTTTATAATCCCACTCAGATAGACAGCTGTCTGTACTGCTATGAGAAAGGAGCTCTGTTACTGATATATAACATCTCTAGGATTCACTTGCTGTCTCGATATAAGGTGAGACAGAAGTCGAACAGGCAAGCAATCAATAGGCCGTTATATTAGTCACCTTTACACGTGTCCTGGAGGGTCTCCCCATCCTACTACTATTCGTATAGAGCAACAATTATATATATTTAAAATATAAGATGTATTGGGCTTTGTGTGAGGGGTTTATCATATAAGCTAGCTAATTTAGCCATTTAATTCTATTAAATCTTTTCTTTTTAAATTATTTCATTTTATTTTTCACTTATTCACTTTACATCTCACTCACTGCCCCCCCTCCTAGTCACTCCCTCCCACAATCCTACCCAAGTCCCTCCTCTCCTTCTCCTCTGATCTGGTGAGGGTGCCCCTTGATATTCCCCTACTCTGGCACCTCAAGTCTCTTCCAAGCTGGGTGCTTCCTCTCCCACTGAGGCCAGACAAGGCAACCCAGCTAGAAGGACAGGCAACAGGTTTTAGGATAGCCCCTACTCCAGTTGTTTGGGACTCACATGAAGACCAAGCTGCACATCTGCTATATATGTACAGAGAGGCCTAGGTTTAGCCAGTGTGTGTTCTTTGGTGCTTCAGACTCTGAGAGCCTGACTCTGCCAGTCTTCCAACTTGCTATGTAATTAAAGCTGACCTTTGATTGGTCATAAAGCTCTTGATCCTTATGCCTAACTTCCAAAGTACTGGTATGTGTTACCACGCCCATGCCCAGCTTGCTCACCTAAGGATCTTTCTCTCTCCCTCTCTCTGTCTGTCTCTGTCTCTGTCTCTGTCTCTGTCTCTGTCTCTGTCTCTCTCTCTCTCTCTCTCCCTCTCTCTCTCTTTGTGGTATGTGTGTGTGTGTGTGTGTGTGTGTGTGTGTGTGTGTATGTGTGTGCTGGGTTTGTCCTTATGGATCTATCTTATTTCAGTCAGCCTAATGTCCTCCAGATTTGGGGGGAAAGGATGGTTTCTTCAATAAATAATGATGAAAAAATTGGGTATCCTTATGCAAAAATAAATTAATAAATAAATAAATAAATAAATAAATAAAAGAACTCTCATACCATATATAAAAGTCTGCTCAAATGGCTTAAAGGCTTTTTGCTGAGGGTTATCAGTTCACTATATTCCAAGTGTGTGCATCAGAATTGAGTGATCAAGACAAAAGCCAGTGATTTTACTTATAAAAGAAATCATAGCTTTGTTCAATAATTGGATTCAATTACTACTAATATTCATTAATGAAAGCATAAAGTGGTTAACTAGGTTACTCGTGGAGCAATTCTGAATAGCCCGGTGGGGATCCGACCTACTGTTTTATACTTGGTCTTCAAATAAGTGACCTTAAAAACAAAACCAGTGTTCTTGAGTGGACAGGAAGACATTTTCAGTAAAATATGTTTGTGTACTCCACTGCCCAGTGCCTAAGGCCTGCACAGCTGTCCGTAACACTGACTTGCTGGGAGGTGACATACTGTCTGATTGAATAGAGAACCTCAACTTGATGGAGCATTTAAAGTGGATGGTTATTTCCAGGAGTGAAAAGCGAGACAGAATAAAACAAAGCATAAACAAACAAACAACAAAATACCCAGAGCTTTCTGGAAGAGTGATCTCCTTTCAGTCCTGGAAAGAAGGGACTAACAAGAGGACAATTCTGTGTCGACACAGCGAGTGCAGCTGATTGTGCCCTCTGGAGGCTGGCATTTCGTCTGAGGTGCCCTCTGTAGGTTGGCATTTCGTCTGAGCAGTAAAAGTATTAAGCCTGGGGACGATGCTTCATAACATGGGAAGAGAACCAAGCATTCAAAAGTCACGCAGAAACACAATGATAAGAGATGGAGAAATGACTCGGCCTATGATGAGCTTTGCCAAGCGTGAGGACTTCTGCTCAGCCCTCAGCACCTGCCTAGAAAGTGAGGCACACTTGTAATCCCAGGCCTGAGGAGGTGACGACGGTTCAAAACTAGGGTGGTCCTCCCACCCTATCCAGTGACTGCGTGTCATTTCCACACTCTTCATGGCAGTCTCTCCGGAACGACACCCATAACCCATTACATATATCCTATTTGCATGCCCGCCTTCTGATCAATTTCTCCCTTTTAGAAACTGTTTCAGAGGCAGACTCACTGGGTAAAGTCATCTACCACCTGATGACCTGAATGCAGTCCCAGAGACCCACATGGTAGAAGGAGATAGCACAGTTAGGCAAGGTGTACTCTGACCTTCACACATGTGCCATGACCTGGATGCAACACACACACACACAAATGCATTCACACATACACACACTCTCTTACACACACATACAATCACACACACACTCACACAGACACACAAACATTCACACATATACACACACAACACACACACATACACACACTCTCACACACATGCACACACATACTCACACACACTCACACACACACATACTCACACACACTCACACATACACACATACTCTCACACAGACACACAAACACATTCACACATATACACACTCACACATACACATACATATACTCTCCCACACACATACACACACTCACACGCACATACTCACACACTCACACACCATACACATTCACATTCACACACACATACACACTCACACATACACACTCACACATACACACTCACACATACATATACTCACACATACATATACTCACACATACATCCACACTCACACTCATACATACATCCACACTCACACTCACATGCACATACACACTCACATGCACATACACACACACTCACACACACATACATACTCACACACACATACACACTCATACACATACATACTCACACACACATACACACTCACACACACATACTCACATACACTCACACATACATAC
>NW_022196913.1:1269885-1278340 GCF_008632895.1 Mastomys coucha
CACATAAACACACTCACACACATACACACACTCGCACACATATACACACTCACATACTCACACACACACACATACACACTCACACTCACACACACATACACACTCACACACATACATACTCACACATACATACTCACACACACATACACACTCACACACACATACTCACATACACTCACACATACATACACACTCACACATATACTCACACACACACTCACACACATACACACACATACACACTCACATACACATACACACACTCACACACACATACATACACTCACACACATACTTACACATACATACACACTCACACACACTCACACATACACACTCACACACACATAAACACACTCACACACATACACACACTCGCACACATATACACACTCACATACTCACACACACATACACACATACTCACACTCACACACACATACACACTCACACACATACACACTCACATACACATAAACACACTCACACACATACACACACTCACACACATACACACACTCACATACTCACACACATACACACATATACACACTCGCACTCACATACACACTCACACATACACACTCACACATACACATTCACACACACACACAACCTTGACACACGGTTCTCAGGGCCTTGCTCTAGAGTCCTAGCTTTGCATACCTAGGCTGTACAGAGCTGCTTATCCCCAGTGTCTTTCTTTCAAGCTCACACAACTATAGAAAACAGCCATGAAAAGCTATTGTTAAGAAGGGGAGGTTGCCTCATTAAATGTAAAAAAGTTAAAATCTATTGCTCATATTAACCATCCAAGAAAGAAGGCTGATAAAATAAACTAGGATTTGTTGTGAATAAAAAATACATCAGAGGGAGGGCCAGCTAGCAAAGGGCTCACTGTGCAAGCTCAAAGTTCTGAGTTCCATCCCTAGAACCCCTATCAGAATGCCAGGCATGGTGGCAAGTGCTTATAATCTCAGAGCTGAGGATGGAAAATCCCTGTGGTTCGCTAACAACCCAGCCTGGCCCAGTTGGTGATTTCCACTCCAGTGAGAAACCTTAATGTAAAGCAAACAAATAACAATAAGAAGCTTCTGAGGAGCCAAACTCGAGATCCAAGATTGACTTCTGGCCTCTACATGCACACCAGGATACACATGCATACCCCAGCACTCAAATGTACATGTATACACAAAACCCGATAAATAAACAGTACCTTTTCCCAAACTTAATTCATAGAAGAGTGGGCAAATGAGAACTTGATCTGAACACTCCCCTGAGATTCCTGGGTGACTAGAACAATATCTCATTGATATACACATCTCTTTCCTAACAGTCTTCTAGCATCTCAGCTTGATTGGTGAGACGGACCTGGCTCCTCCGGTGCCTTCCAGGCACAAATAGTTTGGGTGTTTTTTTGTTTTTTTGTTTTGTTTTGTTGTTTGGGGGTTTTTTGGATTTTGGGTTTTTTGTTTGTTTATTTTTTCAAGACAGGGTTTCTCTGTGTAGCCCTGGCTGTCCTGGAACTCACTCTGTAGATCTGGCTGGCCTCGAACTCAGAAATCCGTCTGCCTCTGCCTCCCAAGTGCTTTTAACAAAAGCCTTGGGAACTTTGTGAGAAGCTATTGTCAACAAAAGGTGGTGGACAAGAACTCAGGCAACAAGACATGAGACTGTAGTTTAAACACAAGATGGCAGCTCTGTGGCAAGACACTCATGTGGATTGAGTCTTATTGCTGATGTGGCTCTAGTTACAGAGCCAGTGTCAGATGCTGGCAGCACATCAGCAGATAGGGAGGCCTGGGAAGCCATTCCCCTGTCAGGGAAATATGTTTTCTGTATAGTCTCAGCTATTGAAGCTGTCCATCACAACATTGAGCACTCCCCAGCCCTGCTCCTCCTCCGACACCACTGCTTAACAAGAGACACCTGTTGTGGCACTGGCTCTCCTCGCCTTCCTACAGGCTCAGAAGCAGATCCGAAGCCATACCATGCAGACCTCTCTGTGAAACTGCTGACAAGCTAAGCCAGTTTGACAGATCGTCAAACTGCTTTTAGAACAATGTTAAGCTTTTTATCAGAATTTTCTTTCTGGTGAGGGAGTGACTATATTTCATGGTGAGTCTGTTTAAATTATACATACTGAATCTTTCTACCTCATTTTGGGAAAATGAACATTTGTGTGAAAACTAAACCTGGGAGTTCTCCTGTCCTTCTTTTCGAGGAGTGGAGTAGAAGGAATAATCCTCTTACTATATGTACAGCAAAGCCTCGAGACTCTGAACTTCTGTCTGCCCCTTGATTTTACATGGGGTTATCTTCCCTGACATGGGGATTGACTAGTAAGTACCCTGTTTGGATTCAAGACCCTAGACTTTGTGAGTTAGGACTTATGTTGTAACTAGGAGGCCATCTGGTCTTTCTAAACTGTTAGTACAGCTACAGCACCTTGTTCCTTGGAGGCATTCTCAGTTCTGAAAATTTGGCAAAAGTGATTTATCTTTGGATATATTATTTTAGCCCTAAAATGAAAAGAAATTTTAGGTTGGGGAGATGGCTTAGTGGTTAAAGTACTTGTTACACAAGTGTGAAGATCAGAGTTCAAATCCCCAGAAACCGCATGGCAGTCTGCATGCAAGCCTGGTACTGCACAAGTATGACAGGGAACTCTCAGAGCAAGTCAGCTAGCCAGACTAGCCACAGCAGCAAGCAGTGAGAGACCCTTCCTCAATAGATAAGAGGAA
Source organism: Mastomys coucha (assembly GCF_008632895.1). NCBI lineage: Eukaryota > Metazoa > Chordata > Mammalia > Rodentia > Muridae > Mastomys > Mastomys coucha. Next base: position 1,272,630 of record NW_022196913.1, read on the forward strand.
AAGCAATCAGGGGAGACACCCAACTTCAACACTGCACCTCCACATGCATGTACACACACACATACATTTGCAGCTGTACACACCACATACACGTACACACACATGCAAACCATACATCACATATGCACACCATACATGGATATATAGGCAAAAGAAAAAAATGAAAAGGAAAATCCTAGCACATGCTTGAGGATGTTATCCTAAGGGAATAAGGCCAATATGGCATGTCACTCATAGACAAGTAAGATGCATAAAAAGCAGAACGTAGGATTGTACATGGGAGAGGCATTGAATGGGGAGAAATGGAAAGATATGAAGAGTTGGTGTTTAATGGTATGGTCGTTCCATTTGACAAAAATTACCGTTTCCAGGATCGGATGATCATGTTACTCTGATATACAACTGGACAACATATAGCTGGACACGGACACACACATATGATAAGAATGGATTCAGTGATGTGAAGAACATTTACAACCTAACATAGTTTACGTGAGGAAGAGACCTTACTGGGAAAGTTTGAAGCCCTGAATTCAGCTCCCCAGGCTCTGCTTGCCTGTAACCTCAGAAGGTGTGTGGGGTGGGGATGGAGCCAGAGACAAGGAGATCACTGGGGCTTGCCAATCACAAGCAAAGCGGGCAACAGCAAAAGAACCGTCTTCAGGTTTAGTCCTGTCTCAAGGGAACAACATGGAAGTGAGCAATTAAAGAAGATACAGCCAACATCCTTCTCTAGCCTCCCACACATGCATGCTTATACAAACACACACACACACACACACACACACACACACCACACCACACCACACTTACCACACACACCACTACAAAAAGACGTGAAAGTAACACATTTTGTGCCATGTGTATTTTACTACAAATATTTATAAAATGCTTGCATGAATAAAAAGGAGTTTAATTGTAGAAACAAAAAAGAATTTCCAACTTTCATGGATAGTCTACCTGACAGATACTGCAGGACTTGACACAGAGATTAAATCTATTTCTGAGATGTTTATCTACCCTTGCATGGCGGGGGTATAGAAGGAGCGGGGGAAGATCATACGGGATCTAATAATATTCTGGGGGAAAATTTAGTACCCTCCAACTTCATTTCCTTGTTTTCCACAGGCCTGTGTGTTTCTCTGTCATGGTGCACAGAACAAGGTCTGATGTGCCCTTCACAAAGAACCATTGATAGCATGTCTGTGTGAATTGCCCTGGGTTTGGTCACAGCCAAGTTCTGCAGGACCCACTGCCCCTCGTTTGACAATACACTCCACTGTGTATAGCCATTTGTGAAAGGTCAGAAATGAACTGAGAAATGGCTGGAGTCAAAAACATGTGGCCCTATAAATATCAGAGTCAGACAGCTTCAGGCATTTCCCCAGTCTCGTTTCTGCTGCATCCAGCTGTCTCTGCAATCTTCTGCTGAGGTTCCTTGCATTTTGTGGGCACCTTACTTTGTACAGTTCTGCAGAGGAAGCTAGTTTCTTCACGTGGTGACCTTCTTTCCCAACCCAGTAGCATAGGACCATTAATAGAGTTTGTTTGTTTGTTTGTTTTTTTAAAAACTTTATAACTTCTTCTAGGGAGCTCACTCTGCAATGCTCTGTTTTGTTTTAAGAGTTTCCACTTTGCATTAGTACTAACTTTGCCTAGTTACCGACCTGACACCAAAGGGTTCTGTGAGCAGAGGGTTTGCAGAGTTGGGCTCCGTGGAGCCTATTGGGACATTGACCATGACATTAGCTGCCAGATTGGATGACTTCGAGATGACACTGGAGCACCTGTTCATGGATGTGTTTGTAAGTAAAAGCTTTCCATCCCCACATGCAAGGATTGTCCCTGCCATCCCAAATAGGGATTGTGTCCCCATAGTAACAGAAGCTTCTAGCTTGCAATTGTCCTGTTTCTACACCAAAGTGCTAGAGGGAAGCTGGGGAGGGAATGGGTATTGTTCCTAAATGTCCAGTGACCCAGAACTGCCCACACAGATTAACTGGCAGAGGTGTGGCATTTTAAATGAAGTAAGCTCCAGAGGTCTGAATGAATAGGCTGAGGAGAGAGAAAACACTCTGCGGGAGAGATTAAACCCACTTCAGTATGCATTCCCTGGAGGGATCAGATTGGTTTGTGAAGCAATCATTCCAGAGGGCTGAGGGGTAGCAGGGTGTGCAGTGAGGAATTGGTAGTGCTCAAAACACTGGTGATTCCATGTAGAGAAATGCAGAGTCCTGGGTAGTGCCACGAATTACACTGTCCACAGAAACTGTTTTCATATGGGTTCTCCAGGAATTGGTTTGATAAGATGAAGCTGTTTAGTTTGATTTACTTTCCTTTAAAGAAAAGGACAGCTGACAGGGAAAACACACCACACACACACACACACACACACACACACACACACACAACCTCACACACACACATACACACACAACTCACAAACACACACAATCTCACACACACAACCTCACACACCTCGCACACACACACCTCACACACCTCACACATACACACCTCACACACACACACAACCTCACACACACACACGCACACCTCACACACACATACACACACACCTCACACACACATACACAATCTCATACACCTCACACACACACAACCTCACACACCTCACACACACACAACCTCACACACACAACCTCACATACCTCACACACACACAACCTCACACACTTCACACACACACACAACCTCACACACCTCACATACACACACACACACACACACAACCTCACACACCTCTTCCTGCAACGATTTTCTGACTTTGATCAAGAGCCATGTCAACAAAGTCACTACCCCAGACAATCCATGGGGCTCCTTATACTTTGGGCTCTCTATGGGGGCACAGGTCTGCTCTCTGTGGGTTATTGATGGTGAACAGGGACTGGAGAAGCAGAGTCTTGCAGGTGGCAATACAGCTGGAAGGTGTTGATCGTGTGCTCTTTCCAAGAACAACAGTTGTTCTGCCAGGGGAGGCAGCCGCAGCGCACGCTGTGAGGGTACACCGTCTGTGTTTAGAATAAGGAAAGGCTCCGGAGGATTGGCGTTTCATGGCTATACATCACTGGGGCCCCTTTAGGGACTTTACAATGAATGGTGTATTTTGGCAGACAGAAGAGTCTGGAGCATTTCTTATTGTTAATTTATAATTTGTCTTCAAATGGAGGCCATTTCATGTTGGCAGGATTCCCAGAGGGTTGATCTCTTGTAGGAGGGTGTGGAGAGCTGAGTCACTTGCGTCCATTCTTATCATAGTCACGGCACTGGGATGTAAGCCTGAAGCTAAAGTGTGTGGTGGATAGTGGAGAGGATCCTCCTGGGTCATCAGATCATGGTCTATTCGGGAGCTAGTGTTGATGGGCAAGTCTCTCTGCCAGAAGGCTGGCTGCAGCACTTCAGGCTGAGACGGGGTGGACTCTGGCGTAGCTGAGATGGGGTGGACTCTGGCATAGCAAAGGGTCAGAGAGGGGAAATAGAATCAGAAAAAATGTTTTAAAATACTCCAAGGACACTTAATTTGTTGCCTTGACCTCTCTAATTTCCTTTCTAGCCCCTCTAAACTCCCATGATCTTGTTTCCAAGCCTGGCAATGCTCTCCCTCTTCAAGGGGATGCTCTCAAATGCCCCATCCTTTTAAATAGATATCTCTCACTTGATTATTCTAACCATTTTCCCGATCCCAGTTGGACAGTTCGTTCGCCCAGGAGGAGAATGTTGACTGCCCTGCTCTCTGCTTTGGCACAGTGTCTCTCTGAACCTGGAACTAGGCTGCCAGTCAGCAGGAACCACCATAGCAACAAGCTTCCTGTTACAGTGCTCCTTCTGTCTGCAACTTTATTTTGATTTTTATCAACATTTGTGCATGGCAATTTCATGAACATAAAAGTTGAATCCTAAAAGGTTTATGAAGAAATGTTCCAGGTTCCAATCCCTTCTTTTCAATCTCTGAGTCCTCTGAAATCATGTTCTTCCAAATGTTATGTCTGGTGGTTAACTGTAGTTTTCTTAATAGTATGTTATCTTAGACCGTTTTATATTGCCGTGAAGAGACACAATGAACAAAGAAACATTTAGCTAGAGTGTTTGCCCATAGTTACTGAGGTTAGTCCATTGCCATTGTGACAGAGACCTGTAGAAGTACTTACATCCCAATCTGCTTGGACCTGGCACGAGCTTTTGAAACTTCAGGTCCCATCCCCAGTGAAACAATTCTCCCTTCAACAAGGTTATACCCACTCCTCCAAGCCCACACCTCCTAATCCTTCTAATCCTTTTAAACAGTTCCACTTCCTGGTAACTAATCATTCAAATATATGAGCCTTTTGGAGGGAGTGGGATTACTACTTAAACCACCACATGTATTTACATAGTAATTTCTTAAATACCTAATTTTGAAATTCTATGCTGCCACCCTGACAGATAAGGATTTAAATCTTGGTGTGTATGGATGTACACACATATGTGTGAATGCATATCCACATGTGAGTACAGGCATATGGAGGCTAGAGGACAGGTGTTAGTCTCTCACTGGTCTAGAGCTCATGAAGTAGGTGAGGCTAGATGACCATTGTCTTGGTCAGGATTTCTATTCCTGCACAAACATCATGACCAAGAAGCAAGTTGGGGAGGAAAGAGTTTATTCATCTTACACTTGGACATTGCTGTTCATCACCAAAAGAAGTCAGGACTGGAACTCAAGCAGGTCAGAAAGCAGGAGCTGATGCAGAGGCCATGTTACTTAGTGGCTTGCTCAGATTTCTTTCTTATAGAACCCAGGACTACCAGCCCAAGGATGACACTACCCACAATGGGCCCTCCCATCCTTGATCACTAAATGAGAAAACGCCTTACAGCTGGATCTCATGAAGGCATCCTCAAGGGAAGCTCCCTTCTCTGTGATGACTCCAGCTGTGTCAAATTGACACACAAAACCAGCCAGTACAACCACTGAATTTCAAAGATGAACCTGTATCCACATCCCCAGTTCTTTTGAAAACAAAATGTAACTTGGGTTGGTTCCTGCAATTGAACTCAGGTCTTCATCCTGGCAGGATGAATATTTTACATGCTGGGCATCTCCTCAGCCTGAGGGTTTTAGCTCTTCTTATACACCTCCCTCCACACACACACACATTGCTCCCTTCCCCACTTGTATTCCTGATGGACTGATGTTGCAGTTTAATGTAACACCTAGTTTTATTATGCTAACAAAATATCATTTATTACCAGAAAGATGGTAAATTATAACTACACATACTGATGGGCTTTACAACTTTATGTTTTTCCTGGAATTAATAATCATCTCCTTCTAATATTTGCTTAATATCCCATATTCTCATCAGCCATTTAAGAGCTTCAGTAGAGTTATATGACTTATATCAATTTGGAAACTTTATTATAAGCTCAATTCACTTCCATTTTTGTGATGGGGTGCATCCTAGACTTCCCACCCTTCATCAGTTAGACGAGTTCCTCTCTTGGTCTCTTAAATAGCTGTCTTCTTGATACTTCTCTTGCTCATCATCCTTTTGGGCCCCCTCTATATCTCTCCTGTGACCACTCCTCCTTTGCTTGGAATTCTTGTTGGCCACTCTTGTTCAATCAAAGTGCTGAAGAACTTCATCTCCAGTGTTCACAAGAAGTAAATCTGCCCATTATTGAATGGCTGTCCTATGCTTCAAAAAAAA
>NW_022196913.1:1278350-1297358 GCF_008632895.1 Mastomys coucha
AAAAAAAAAAAAAAAAAAACTTGTTTAATGGTTGCTCAAGTGATGTTGAAAACCAGAGCTTCCTTTTCCCGGTTTGACTCCTCTCTTAAATCTCATCTCAAAACATCCAAGCACCAGAAACTCTGCATGTCCAGAGCCATTCAACATCATCTTGTCAGAATCCCCTCCTCCCATGCATCTGTCATAACAGATAACATCATCTTGTCAGAATCCCCCTCCTCCTATGCATCCATCATAACAGATAATAACATTCTTCCTCTAGTATTCTCAGATAGAATTACAGGTGAGTAATATCCAGGTTCTAGACTTTACCTTTCCCCATTTGGACTACTGCAATAGCCTGTGATTGTCCAATTGACCTTCATTCTACCATTCACTCTTTGTCAATCAGCTCCTCAGAACACGTGTTGCTTCCTTGCTAAAAGTATAAATTGTAATGGCTTCCCTTTGCTCATAGAATGAGGGGGCAGAAGGGTTATTTTCTCTAACAGCTTGCCCACTGAGAGAAGCCAAGGCAGGAACTGAAACAGAGGTGCACAGGAATACTGCTTAGAAGCTTGCTCCTTGAGGCTTGCTCAACATAATTTCTTACACAGCTCGTTACTACCTGCCCAGAAGTGGCTCCACCCACTGTGAGCTGGGCTTTTCACATCATTCATCAATCAAGAAAATACCCCAACAGGGTTGTTCACAAGCTAGTCTGGTTGAGGCAATGTCTCAGTTGAGGTTTCCCCTTTCCAAAATGACTCTAGCTTGTGTCACGTTGGCTAAAACTACCAAGCACAGAGGTCCAAAATACACTGTTCTATAGTTTGCAGGTGATAATCTGACCTTAGACTCATTTCGTGTGTGTGTGTGTATGTTTGTGTGTGTGTGTGTGTGTGTGTGTATATATATATACAGGCCCACACAGGTCTCTTTGTTGATTTTTACTCTGTGTGCCAGGCTAGCTGTTCAGAAAACATGGGAGGATCCCCCTGTCTCCACTGCTTCTCATGGGTTCTGGAGATTCAAACTCAGATCCTCATGCTTGCATAGCAAGTGCTTCCTGCTCCCCCAAGCCATGCCCCTCTTTGGTGTCATTTCTTACCACCCATGTTCTCCCCATGTGACTCAGTATCTCAAGCAATTTTCACAACTTTTCTTTCTGTTGTAGAAGCTTAAAATGCAAACAGAGTGGGGTAGGCAAAAAAAAAAAAGAAACAGTAACAGAATCCTCTATTCATCATCATTTGCCTCTAAGAATTGCTCCATTGAAGGTATTTTACCCGTTCTGGCCATGCATTTGTACTGGGAAGCCCTTTGACATTTTGATGTATGGGTTAGTGGGTGTGCACTCAAGATAAACCATATTCCCACAGCATGAGGTTAGGAGATGCCAGTCATTCTGACAAATTCAAGTTGCTTTCTCCCATCTCATTGGGAAAACATGAGACTCATGGTGAATGGGTAACAATTGCCTTTGGGAGTTGTGCCCATGTTCCCTGGGCATTCGATAGAGGAGAATCAGACCCCATCGAGGAAAGGCCCCATTCTCCTTTGCAGTGCTGGAAGGGGTCCTTCAACTATAGGGATTCATTCTGTATAAGAAAATTGTATGTCCAAGTTCTCTGTCTGGAAAAAACGAAACTGAAAGTATACAAATGAGAAACAGGTTTAAGAGTTGGTCATTTGCCACCCAGCACTTAGCTAAGTATCTCAGATGCCTGATGGGAGAGAGCCAAGCCTATTGAAAATCAAAAGTCAACATGTACTGGCTCTGCTTAGAAGTACACCATACATATCCAGCTAATTCTGGGAAGTCAATACCACAGATAAGGGCATTATTTATTTTGCCATTCCAGGTGTAATTACACAGTTTACCCTGTGCAAAGTGCACTTCATAAACATGGCGGATCGATGCTAGTTATCAAAATCCATCTACAGCTGACAGAACATGAAAAAGGGTTTTGCAAAATGATCTTGAAGCCCATCCACAGAGCTGGCCCCACAGGTCAGCTTATTATGTGCTTAATCACACAGGCATCCTGGCAAAAGTATTGATTCCCTGGGACCAAGACATGACATCACTCTTAACAGCACGTGCAATAAACTATTCCCACCATGCAGAATGGCCATCAGCTCAGGCTACAGCCTCTGAACATCTGGAGTAGCCTCAAGCAGCCAAGGGCAAGTAGGGTGCTTATGTGGACCAAACATATCAAGGCAAGGAGTGAAGAGCTTTCATACAAAAGAATGAAATCCCCCTACTGGACTAGAGAAAGAGCTCAGTCAATAAAAATGTTTGCTTTGTAAGCGTAGAGACATGTGTTCCATCCCAAGAACTCACATGAACCAAAGCCAAGCCTGGTGATGTGCACTTGTAATCCATGCACTGAGGAGATGGAAACAGACAGCCTAACCTAGATTCAATTTCCAAGCCAATGGGAGAGACTATCAAAAATAAAAGCTATATGACAGCTTAAAAATGACAGATGTCCTCTGGTCACATACATGCACTGATATATACACATATGCACTTTCATATAACATAGACATTCATATACCTTCACATAAGCAAGGGCACATATGTGCACACATGCATGCACACACACACACACACACACACACACACACACACACACACACATACCTGCTTGTGAGCAAGACCTCATGAGTGAAAACTTAAGCCATGCTACCAGCAGGCCAATAGTCTTTTGGTGATCCATGCATGCTCAGAGAGAATATTGGTGACTCCACCACGACAGGCATTAAGATTTTCTACAACCTCTACAGTTGACCATTGCTTTAACGATCTCAGGAAGGTCCATGACACCTGATTATCTCAAGGTTTCCCTGTGACACATACTACATCTTCCCCTGTGGCCTGGAGGAGGATGAGGTCTTTGAGTCGATAGGATCAGGAGCCTTATGGGTGAATTAATTTGCTTCTCCCACCATTGAACTGAAACCTACCAAATACTGGGTTTTCAAAAGGCTAAGAAGACATTTCTTTACTACTTGGATAGGTGGCTCAATGGGGCAGCCTTTAATGAATTCCTTGGAATTAAGCATGAGGAAGGCGGGAAGATGGACAATGAGGTCCACAAAGACTATTGTGGTGGCTGGGTCCACAGGAAAACATGACTAGGGTTTTTTTAACATGAGACACAGCAGTGACATAATGGCTAGGGAGTCACTTACACTGTGACTGTAGGCAAGTGACCCCACTTCTCTCTGCCCCCACTGCTTCCTATTCATCCATGGAAAGATGAGTTTCTATTTGATAAGACATTGTGAGAATTAAGTGTATCAACATCTAGAATGGTCCCTGCAGTAGGATGTGCCACCGAAAGGGGCTATGCTACTCCATCAGACAGTCAGTGAGGTAACTGATAACAGAGGAAATATAAGCAATGAGAAGAGATAATAAGAGTGGTTTGTGCAGGGCCAAAGTCCATTATCATAGAGTTGGGTGTAGCTTGCAAGACCTTGTCATCTCAGATGCAAGTTGACTCAGCCTTGAGCAGCACACCGTCTCAGCAGTGACAATCGGAGTCAATCTGGGCAGATCCACCCCAGATCCTCTATCCTCTCTGTCAGATATCTCAAGGAAGAATAGTATTGAATGACATGTACAATTTCAGCTGAGCAGTAACGGAAGAGACAGAAGGGTGGGTGAGGAGGAGAGAGAATGGAGGGGAAGGAGAAAGAGAAGGTGAAGGGGGATGGGACCAAGGAAGGAAGTTTTCTCCCTCTACCCAAAGCAACTACAATGCTTCCTGCTGCATCTTCCACATGACACAGGGGGATAAGCTCAGTTCAAAGACAGATGCTTTGATTGTGTGGTATGTAAGAATAAGCCTCAATTAAAACCAAGAGAAACTCAGTGCCTCACAGAGACCCAGGGAACTTGCCACAGTCCCAGGCAGGTGAGGTCTGGTGACAGAAGTGTTGCTTGACGTCTTGGTCCTGTTTGGGAACACTTTAACCTTTGACCTCACTTATGGAATTCTTCCTAATAGTCTATGTCTGCTAGGCAGTGTGTACTGATAAGACAAGGCAGGGGCCATTGGCTAAGTTTGGAAGGAACAAGAATGAGGTTGGGGTACTGGAGGAACTGGAGACGTCTCTCCCAGGACTCCCCTTCAGACTCTAGGAACTCCTTAGACCTGTTAAAAAATTGTTTCTCCCATGTGAATCTGTCCTTTGATCACTTCCTCGTTTCCACATGGCAACAATTAAAATCTAAGCTTCTCCCCCAGCTACAGTTTCTCCACCCCAACTCAGAGTAGTTTGAACGATAGTGGTGGGTAGAAGTGGGACATGTTTGTGCCCCTTCCCTCTCATCCCACAGTGGCACATCTCCCTTAGCCCTCCAGGCCGGCCAGAAATGGGGCAACTACAAGGAAAACCAGTGCAGTAGCATTGCCTGCTTAGTTAGGACCTGGCTGCCACTGATTCTTTGGAACTGTCCAGTGTTTAATCCCAACTTCATCATCATCACCACGGTTAGGATGTTTCTCTTTGGTGAACAGCAATGAAATTGTTAGGGCTTGGGTGAGAAATAGCCCTCACAGGCTCTTGCTTTAGAGCACTTGCTCCCCTGCTAGGGGTGGATCTTGGAAGGCAATTGAACCTTTAAGATGTGGGGCTTAGCTGGAGAAAGTGCACTTGAGGATTATCACCAGGCCCCACTTCCTGATCGGTCTCTACTTCCTAATTTCTGATCTGCTGGGAGCCACCAGCATCATGCTTTTCCACTGTGATGGACTGGATTCCCTTCATGAGCCAAAGTAAAAATTTCCCCCTTAACTTGACTCTTGTAATATAGTAAGAAACCCAAGCACACGAGGGATCCCATATTCCACCTGACGGTGAAATTCTCACCCCAAAGGGCCTCTAGCTCACCTCTGCAGCACCTTGGTCAACTCAAGGTGCTTTGGTTTTCTTCTCAGTATGCCCTCAACCTCTAAAGCTTCCACTGCTCCTGCAGTGTGCACTCCAGCCCCTTCTTCCCACAGGAAACCACCCTGCCTGATGACCTGCCCTCCCAGGGTTCTGTCAGATGAACAGAGTAGAAGAGATGAGTTCACTGAGAGCCACGTACAGTTCTGAGTGAGAGTGCACATGTGTGGACTTGCAGGGAGAGAAAGGATTTAGCCTCACCACTGGTCATTCTCACACCTGGCAACATCTGGATAAGCATCAGGCTCCCCTTGGGGATGAGAGCGGCCACGGAGTAGTCTGCATTTATGTGGCCAGGCCCAGGGGTCCATCAGTGTATCATTTGCACTGGGTGTAGCTTGTAACATGTACCAGTATGCTCATTGCTCTGATCAGAGATGCTCTGTATGCAATTGTGAATATGTAGAGTATGTGACAAGCACACACACAAACATACAGACAAATATGAATGCATACATATACAAATATAAGCACATACAAAACACATACTTATGTACAGACATATGTGCTTACTCAAACATATACATACATGCCAACACAATTCATACTTATAAATAAACACAAATACATATGTACTCTCTGATTTTATATATATGCATATATATACGTGTGTGTGTGTGTGTGTGTGTATACACACATGTACAGAGACATTCACACATAGGCACACACATACACCAGATAGGCTCTTCCCTTCCCCCTGTCTCTTTCCACCAACACTGGTATCATAAACTGCTTTCTGTCCCATAAGCCATCACCCCATCCCATCTTTCACGCCCTGCTGTCAATGACCTATAATACAGCTTTGACTTGATGCACCTCACTTTGGCACATGAAGAACATTGATTTTCTTACAATGCAGTTCACTTCATTCCTCAAGGGCTTCAGCCCAGACTTTCATGCAAATGTTCTCCTCCAGACTGGAAGGAAATGTTCCAAGTAAACAAGCAAACCCTCCATTAGCATGAGCATTAAATGCAGCAGTGTGAGAGGCTGAAGGGCCGAGGATGCCTCTCCCAGTACTCCAGCCCCATGCCACTCACTGACACCTAGCCTGTGGCATCTTCCCTAGCTGTCCAGGGCCCTCTCGACACCATGTGCCTCTATGTGCGTGACCTAGGGTTGTTGTGTCTCCAAGATAAGTAAATCTATTCCAGATCCTTCCTCTTCACCCCATATTTGCTCAGCCTCCCTCACTTCTCAGTCAACTCTTTTGGTCCATCGTTAACATTGATCCTGAACCTACTGATTCACAGAGCCTTTCCCATTCTGTCCTTGTCCCTACTGTGTGACTCTTTATCATCTCCCTGTCACTTGGGTGGCAGAGGACAGTGAAAAACTGGAGGCTGTCACTCGTCTTTGTCCCTCCCCTCAGCATCATCAGTGCCTTACCTATAACCTGTCTTGGCATCTACAAGGCCCTGGCCTACCATAGGTGACCTGTCTCTGAGCACCTCTTACTCAACCCCTCTTTGAGTCCCTGACGCAGGGTCTCACTGCCCCATCCCAGCTCTTTTGGGCTGTCTGTGACCTGGAGTCACGCCTGCCAGCAGCATATCCAGAGACTTTGAAACCCCATCTCACCAATCCTGTAAGCAACCCATCTCACCATCTCCTGTAAGCCTATCGGGGATCCTTGAAACTGCTCCTGTCGCCAGTCTGCTAAGCATGCAGCTTCTGTAAGGCCATTAGGAGACTCTGAAACTGCTGCAAGCTGACAACATGCCCCGTGATGGGTGACCATGAAATAGACCAAGTTGGACCCCATAGTTACACGAAGTTACTTGGGTGTACAGGTGAGTTCTGACACGCCCATCTGTGTACTCTGCTCACCATGCTCAGATAGGAAGGCAAACACAAACAATGGAAGCCATTTGGTTCACTGAGGTAGCTTTGGAAACCTCCCGGCCCATTGTCTAGTAACTAAGCATCCATCCTATCTCCTCCCCCACCCCCCAACGTCAAGTGGTCATATCAGTATGAGTGGCTCTCTCCTCCTGGGAAATATACTTGTGTTCTAATAATGAAAATAAGTAACCAATAATACTGCTGTAGATTCAATAGGGAACCTGAAATGCAGGGTCTCAGAATTCTATGGACAGACTATTAGATGCTTCTAGGCAAGCTGACTCCTCAGAACCTTGAGGTCATAAGGAAGAGCTGGCCACTTACTCTCCAGGGACTGGGGAGGGCTTCATTAGTGGGAGGAGACTTTTCTACTTACAGAAAGCATAACTGTGCCCTCACCACATTGGGGAAGGAGTGGAATGTTCTGGGCCTCAATGTGTGGGGAGTCTGGCCCAGGGTTATTTTGATTTCCATTAACATTCTCTTCTATACGTATTTAACCGTAATTGAACACATGTGCTTCTGTTTTATTTGCACTTAGTTCATCAAAGTGTCCCTTACAGTCTGAACTATACCACCAGAGCCTCTAGGTTTTCAGAGAAACCCCCACTAATACCCCTGGGAAACAGGAAGTTGCATTTACTGAAATATAAATAAGTTCAGCTCTCAAGGGCTTTGCTGGAGCCGGGGTCACAGGAGAGGCAATCATGTACTGTGTTCTCTCAGAACAAGCTGGAAGGACACAACCCTGTAGCTCTGGACAGATAAGTGTTTGCATCCATCCTTCGTTCAAAGCTGTGACACCTTCCAATGTGATTTTGGAAAAGCAAGACACCCTACAGACTGCAGTGAATGTCTGAGTGTCTGTATAGATGTAGTCTCTGCTCCTGTCTACTTTGAAACTGGGCAGCGTAGGCAGGAAAAGGAGAGGGGGACAAATGACATGTAACCTGAAACCTCTCTCCAAAGATATCCAAGGGGCTCCTTCTCCTCCAGCCTCTCCCCTCTCGCTCACCCTCTGCTCGCTCCAACTGCACACATGGAACCAATTATGAACAAAGCCTGATTGTTGTACATTCAGACTTTCCCACGTGGGCCTGTTGCTTTCTTTAACTGCCTCTTAGTGTGTGTCTGCGTGGGAGGACCCTGCCCACCATTCCAGCCCAGCACCATAGCATCCCAGTGGCCCAGTCCTCCAAGTCTCTCTGCTCTGATTCATTCCTTAGCAGCATAAAACCTCTCTTCCCTTCACGCCCACCTCCATTTCCTATTAGGTTTGTCTGAATAAACAAAACTTTCTTTTCCATCACTCTAAATAAACTGAGCTCCGGTTTGTGGAGAATAAAGAAAAGCTAGTTCCCAGCATGTGAGCAACACCAGGCTAAGCCTGGAATCCCCTCAGAGGAAGTGACCGGAGTTTCATGAAAACTAGGACAGACATGTGCGTGTGTGTGTGTGTGTGTGTGTGTGTGTGTGTGTGTGTGTGTGTGTGTGTATGTGTGTGTGTGTGTGTGTGTGTAGAATTTTTTCCTCTTCCTCAAGAGAAGAAAACAATCCATTACTTGTGATTTTTTTTTCTGCCATGGAAGTGAGCTGATTTGAGGAGGTGAATTGATGGGGGTTAACTGGTGATGTAGCCATTACAAATGCCACAGAAGGCTAAAACTATAGCCTACCTGAACCACCTGTTGAAATGACACCTTAATCAGAAAAGAATCAGCAGATGTGGATGAATTTGGCAGATGTAGATGAAGCTGAGCCTGTGTCTTTTCAAAGCTTTGTGAAATCATATGTGACTTAGTCCTGCTCACTGGCAGGCATCAAAACGAATGTCCTAGGGCAAATGAGATGTCTCAGCAGGTAAGGGTACTTGCCACCAAGCCTGAAGATTTGTGTTTGGCCCCCAGGACTGACCACTAGAAGGAGGAGAAAACTGATTCCTGAGTATTGTCCTCTGACCACACCACTACTGGGGAGTCCCCCAAGCCAACACCCCCATGCACACAGGCACACAAAATAAATAAATAAATAAATAAATAAATAAATAAATAAATAATATAAAAGTTTTAAACAACAACAAAAAAATAGTCTAAGCACATTTGCACGAGGTGCTGGCACACATAACAACTTTGGTCTGATTCATCTGACCCGTGGATACAAAGACAGTAAAGATAGTTTTCTTTCTCCCACCACAGCCCCCACCTTCTCTTCCTGTGGACTGCTTTCATATAATTAATTTGATGCATACATTTATTTTCTGTTGGAGGCACTGGTGGGAAAAACATATTCATGTCTGATGTTCAGTTTCATAGAGGTGATTTATGAATCCAAAGAGACCCTCAACCCTCCTGTGTATTGTTCCTAGTCTTCAAATATTTTTTAATGTTTGGAAGAGAATGAAATCAGAATGCAGGATTTTGAATTAATCTCTGTTGCAGATGTTGGGGGAGATTCCATTTAGTCCTTTTAAGGTAAGCATGTGATCTACTGTACAGCCCAGGGGCTTGGGCATCACGTGGTGGAGTGAATAATGCGTCCGATACTGCCTTGATGAGACAACTGACCTGGTTGCCATCCGCGGCCCGGAGAAGCCAAGTTGACATTTCTGGATCACTCCCTCACAAGCACCACGTACCTACTCCTGAGGCAGCAGGTCACCTGAGCCAGAGCTGCAGGGACAGCCAGAAGGACGCTGAAGGCGCTGCTTCACACAGCTGAAGTTGGAGAACTTGGCTTGTTTTCCTTTCTCCCCACCCCCCACCTCCTGACCAACCACATCTTGATTCACTGGGCTAAAACGCTTTCAGCTTTTCGGTATTTGGGAAACCTCTCCAGAAGACCACAGTTTAGCTCTGAGAAGGACGCTAGCTCATCTCTCTTTGCTACTAGCAACACACACACACACACTCACTCCCAGCTCCACACCATGGTAGTTCAGACTGCAGTGACTCCAAACAGATCTCAGAGACTTCTGAAAATACCTTATGGATCTCTGAGAAGGCGCAGCGTGGAGAGGGTAAGCTACGTGGCTGTAGCCGGCTGTTTGTTTTCATTGAGCAGTTGCTGCAGACTGGAGATGTTGATTTCATTGTGCTCGGAATTATGGAATTACGACTGCTACTGATGTTGCTACTGATGTTTTTCCTGAGCAATAGGGGAGTTTTCTGGGGCTGCAGATAGGGTTCTATTTTCTATATGGTGATCTCTCTCTCTCTCTCTCTCTCTCTCTCTCTCTCTCTCTCTCTCTCTCTCTCTCTCTCTCTCTCTCTCCCTGAACAAATAAGGCTGAGAATTCTGAAATGGAAATGTCTGTCAGTTGTAGATGCCAGAGGAAAGATGAAATAGAAAGGTAGAGCTGTCTGTCCCCGTGGAGCTTGTTAAGAAGTGTGTCAGGTCTTGGAGCCAACTGCGCCTGTGCTCAATGAAATAGCTCCACAGTTTCTTTTACTGGGTGAAAAAGAAGGCAAAGGTGGCTTGAAGGGGCTTGAGAGCCTTGCTGGTGTCTGTTACCAAGCCAGTTATTTAAAAGATCCTGCTCATCCTTATTCATTTTTGTTGTTTTTCTTTCAAAGATACTGCTCTCCTTTGGGCTCTGTTTTTTTCATAGTACTTCCGATTTCGGCAGAAGTGACTTAATTTCCTGGAAGCTTATGCCCTGCATGGTAGCCTGGCAGAGGAGAGCCTATAAAATAATGATTTGTCTTTTTCTGTAGTAAGGAATAGCCCTTTGAGGGTGGCTTTTGTTATGCAAAGTGGGCTAGATGTCCAGAGGAGGTCTGCTCAAGGCATGGGGTTCTGCTTACATCTCCAGGGTTTATTCTGTGTGGGTTAGGAGCCCCCAGATTCCCTGTCGGAATCCCCAGGAGCTCTTCCATGAGCTGGGTGTCTACATACACGTGTTAGATCAAGCACAGGCCAAAGCCAGCCCAAGAGTGAGACCGATGAGTAACACGACCCAGCTCTGGGACAGGAACAAACCTTAATTCAAATGGCTTGTTCTGGCTGGTCTACTTACTAGTTAAGGGCCTTTTAATTTAAAGAAAACCTAATTAAAGGTTTCAACATATGGGGACTATCTAGAATATACAGGCAGAATTGAGTTGTTGGCTCTAATAGTTATAATTTTTTTCTATTTGAACTTTTTTTCAAAGAACATTACCCATTCTGGTTGTGTGTAGGTAAGTCTTCAGTTCACTTTGAGACACAGTCCTGTGCTCAGTACTATTTACCTCACCTAATGGATAGTAAGTGCCTACTGTGTGCGGCACCTACTGTGTGCTTACTTTTGCAGCTTTGGAGCACAGGCACAGGAATAAAAGAGCGGACACGTTTATAGGTCGCTTCTTTTGTTTGTCTGTTTCTCTGCTTTGAAACATGGTCTCACTCTGTGGAACTCACTGAACCATCCAAGCTTCCCTCCAACAATCCAGCAATCCTCCTGTATCTACCTCTCAAGTGCTAGGATCACAGGTGAAGCCAGAATTCCCAGCTCAAGTGCACAAGGAACGTGATTTTCAGTTCTGGCGAAACCCCTTGCCTCTGTGATCACTAATTGTGTGTGATATGTTTTATTAATTGAGGTATTTGTTCCCTACTACTCAAATGTAAAAAGCATGCCTTTCAGGGCTGGGCAACATGGCAATATAAAGAAGAATATTAATGCTGCTTCTTAAAGAAACAAACAGAAAATCTAGCTACCTTGTAACCTCTCTCTGTATCATTCAAATCTCTAGACTGGTTCTTAATATTTAAATATAGATTTGCATAAATAGAGATGTGTACACTTTAGCACTTGGTCTTTTACTGTTATCCATTTTAAGGCAAATCAACAATACAGCAATCCAAATCTTACCTATCATCTGTCTGTTGACATGTGTATTTATAAGTACGGTATTATATTTGAATCATATGTAGCTTATTTCTGCCCTTGAGCATAGGCCATGGTTCATGGCCTTAAGAGATGGGTCTAAGAGCTTTGGACCCTTCAAAGCAGCCTGTACTTCCGTGGAGTTTAGGCATTCCAGATGGACCTGCTACTTCCCCCCACCCCCACCCCCAGGACAATAGAGCAGAAGCTAATTGAAATATATGGTAGCCTGACAGGTCCAATTGGGTGTTTAACACTGCAGTGCTTCCATGACGCGTCTCAGGATGGCCGTCATATATTTTTATAAAAGGAGGGCATTTGGGTGATAAATAGCTTCTGACCATGAAGGCTGCCCTTTCTTCCCTGGGACTCCAGCATCCAGCCCTGTAACAGTAGAGCGAGCCTGACGTCTGGACCACCTTTGTCTGGGCAGGTTTACAGGCTTCAATGTTCCAGAAGGCCTTTACTCCAGGCCCTCCAGGCCTATGGTCTCTTTACCATCCTGAGTAGCTAATGAAACATGGAGCATGGGGCCTTCTCCCCTCATGGGGCAGAAACAGGGAAGCCGGGGCAGAAGTCACTATCTTCTGTTCAGACCATCGGCCCACAACAGGATAAAACTTCAGTCTTGAAACTGAATGGTGCCTGTCCTTGCCATTACACAATGCCTTGTGACCTCTGCTCTCTGGTGGCCCTGTGTTGTGGTACCTGGCTCTGAACAGAATTGTCATCAGCTTGTTGCCAGGACCACACATAAAAAACACACTTAAATGTGAGGCATGTAGACCAAGAACATGATTTCAGAGCAATTATAATACACACGTGTGTACATGCCTCTCTTTGTGTGTCTACACATGGAGGCCAGAGAACAAGCTCAAATGTCATTCCTTGTGTGCCAGCTCCCTGGTTTTGGTTTGTGTGATTTTGATTTGTTTGAGACAGTCTCTGCCACTGCTGCTTAGAGCTTACCCATTAGGATGGTGTCAGAGTTACTCACATCTCCAGCATTGGGATTATAAGTGTGTGTGTGTGTGTGTGTGTGTGTGTGTGTGTGTGTGTGTATTCTGAGGATCAAACTCAGACCCTTGTGCTTGGACAGCGAGCGCTTTACTGTCTCAGGACCTTTGCCTATACTTTTTTCACAAAATACCATGAGCATATCAGTGAGCCAAACATAATGGGGAAAGGTAGAGGGAACACATGTGTTTGGCATACTGAGTGAGACTGATCGTGCAAGACTAAAATAAAACAGTTGTGGTAAGTCAATGAACTATGTGTAAGATTAAGACATAGATAAGTATTGAAGACAGTCTTGGTGTGACAAAGAGTAGCGAGGAGGGGTGGACAGAGCAGGATTTTGAAATTGTCCCAAGGACTAGTAGTTTCACTAGTAATTTGTGACTTGACAAAGTGCCTCAGATTGTGTGTGTGTGCATGTGTGTATGTGTGTGTACATGCATGTGCTTATATGAGTGCATATGTATACGTATGTGTGTGTGTGCCTGCATGCATGTGTGTGCATGCATGTGTGAACCAGAAATTGGATGTATTCCTCAATCACTCTTGACTTTATTTTTGAGACATGGTCTCCTACTGAACCTGACTTCCAGTAATTCATCTAGACTGACTAGCCAGCAAGCCTTAGGGATCCTCCTGATTCTGTCTCTGCAGCCTTCCCTGCAGTCCACCCCAGCGCTGGGTCTACAACCCTGTACTGCGACATTCAGCGCTTACTCACATGCTGGGGTCTAAACTCAGATGCTTGTGCTCAAGTGGAAACCATTCACCAACTGCACCATGTCCTCAGCCCCTTAACTTGTATTTCTAATGACCAATGCCATCGGACACGGTTAGTTACACCTCACTATTGCCAAGAGAGCTCCCGAGAAAGCCAGAGCAAGCTTTGCTTGGCTTGGCTTGGCTTTGCTTTGCTTTGCTTTTTTCTGGTGATGACTTCCCTTGGCCTCCCAACTTTATGTGTCATCCATGGAAAACAAGGTGCTCCTGGAAGGTGCTCCTGGTTCTGTGCACATAGGTGTCAGATCACTCAGCCTTCTTGAGCTCAGGGACCCCTCTATGCTCTCTCCCTTCTAAGAGTGCTTGGTTTATGCCTAAGGAAAAATGATGTGAGCAGACCTCTCATGCGGTGTGCCTCAGGTGGTCTGGGTTTGTGATTTCAAATTGAGGGTAGAACTTTGCAGAATGCCATTCGGCAAGATGGCTGCCTCTGTCTCAGTTCTCTGCTTTTGTGACAGAAGCTAAGCAATGTCTATGCCTTCCCCACCCTGAGATTTGATCTTTGAGACCTTTGAACTCTTCATGTATAGACATCTCAAGTTGTAGTGTGTCAGATTTTGTGCTCTGATTTTTCCAGTAGGGGACACAATGCTTGATCCCCTATTGGCTTACTCTCTAACACCTATATCCACAAACCCAGAATGCACTGGCCACCTCTGTTCTCTTGATGATCTTCCCATTTTGAATCTAATGTGTCCAAAGTGAAATTCAGTATCCTCCCACACAAACACACACCACAAGCCTGCTCCCTACCCCAGCATGACCTGAGTATAATCTAGCATCAGTAAATATGGACACATGCTTTTAGAAATGCATAAGCAGGTCCTCTTAATACTATATCAACATCATAGAGTGTATGCACCCAAATCTAGACAACATAGCCTCCTGTATGCCTAAACTATATGGTACACACAAGCATGCACACCACAGCCTTTTACTCCTAAAGTCATAACAAATGAAATATGCAATATTAAAGCAAACATAATGAAATATAGTGTCATGGGAGAAAGAGATAAACATGAGACATGCTGTTAGCATACCATGAGACATCATTCTCCCACCTGTTAATGGAATTTTAATCACTAGAATGATTCCAGTCTAAGGGTAACACTAGTCTGGTAGTGTAGCCATTCATAGTCACATTCGAGTGTCATGTGCTAGACTTTGGTATGACTGACAGTGTGCTAGGTTGTTGGCAGGAGGATCAAATGAATAGGATAATCCAACACACTGTGACCTTATGATAGCAATAGTGTCACTATCTTTAGGAAAATGGTAAGCTCCCTCATGATCTTATGGAGTATCTGTAATTGACAGATATGTTGATATGGGGCATGTGTCTGTGCCCAAACTAGAACCTAGGGATTCTCCTCTTCTTGCCATCTCCTCTGTCTTCCTTGAACAACTACCACATGTGCTCCCAATTCTGGTTATGCTATCTCTCCCTCATCTTGCAGCTCCTCCTAACTTCCAGATTAAGACTACTATCATCTTATACCTGCATACAGGCTTCTCAAGGTAGCTAGTCTGGCACCGGTTTGATCCATTCATACCTTCTTCTGTAGTCATTTCAATTAGATTGAGGGCAATTATATCTCTTGTATACATAAAGAATTTCTGTTGTTCTGTGCCTCAGGCCAAGTACCAATGGCAGGTTGTAACCAGGACCCTGCTAAGGTACCCATGCTCATTTCTTCCTTACCTTACCCCATTTAGACTATACTCCAACCACATATAAAACACATCCCTACCACTTTCAAAGCAGCACCATCATCTCTGCTGCTTCAGAGCCTTTGAAAATTCTTTCACTAATCTGGCACTTGCTTCCTCTTTTTCCAGCCCCTGACTTTCTGGTCCCACCCTTTTGCTTCATGTCTTTCCAGGTGACACATCTCCAGCCCAAGTAGACAAGAGCACACTTCCTACATGACACCATAGTGTACTTCACTTCTCCTGCAGGGACACAGATCACCTGCATCCAGGCTGTCATTTCTATGGGATGAGATGCTCCTTGAGAACAAGGAACCTGTAATATTCATAACAGGAATATTAGAAATAGCTGACCTCAGATTATCATTTAGCATCAGTATGAGGCCTCTAGGTGAAATCAGTCAAGGCAATAAGCCATGCCTAACACCGATCCAAGAAACCACCCTGCTCTTCGTAAAATTGGAAGTCACTGGCCTAATCTAACTCAGGCTGCTGTACAACATAAAATTGAGACAGGGGAGAAAGCTCCATTTGGCAAAATACTTATCTCGCAAGCACAAAGACCTGAGTTCCATCCTCGGAAAGAACCCATGTTTTGCTTTTGTTTTTGTGCTGGGGATTAAATAAATAAATAGGACATAATAAAACATTGTAATAAATTACTCAATGGCTATGAAAATGAATGAAATCTGGGAGTTCTATCATTAACATCCCTCAATGAGAGGACTTTGGGAGAGAATCAGAAGCAAAACATAAATAGGATCAGCCTTGATTCCCAAGCGGACTTCCTGGAAGTCCTATTGTTGCTGGTAGAAAACATGTTAACTCTCACATGTTTACACAAGCCAAGGAAATGGATGTTCTTCCTTAGGTATTCAGGCCTCTAAGAGCACACCAGGCACCTCTAAGTGGAACATAGTGGGAGCAACTAGCCAGGTTTAAACTAAATGCCTTTCAGAGAGTGGTAGAAATTTGATGGTTTTATTGCAAGGGAGGGGATGAAACAAGCACTCTCTTTTCCTACCACTATGTGAATATTTTAGGTTAAAAGGTCTTTTTTCTCTCTCTCTTTCTTTCTTGGAAACACTGAGATGGTGTGATATTTCTGGAGTGGTATTTTTAACACAGCATAAATTAAACCTCGTGGCACCCACAACACTCATTATCCGATGTGTTATTCCAGGTTGACATATTGCCAGTCTATTATTTTGCAAACCATTACATTATCCCAGCTGCTAAGCTGCATAACTTAGGGATCCAGAATACAACAACATCTCTGTACTCGTGTGTGTGGTGCTTATATTTTGAATGTATTCATGCAGGGAAGTGTGAGACACTACCCAAAACACATACAGCAGACAGCTCTCAGTGGATATTTATTACCACTGAAAGCAGACAGCCAAGAACTGTTCAGACAGATCAGCGGATTCACATGTATTATTATCCATCCCCCTCATCCAAGAACACTTTTGTTCCTTCTATAAATATACGCCTTTCTGGAGAAAAAGATCATGGATTCTTGGGGACTCAAATTCTGTGGTTCACAGAAGGCATGAAAGGTCATTTTCCTCTTCTTGTTAATGATTAGATTTAAGTGGAAAATAAAATACATCTATGAGTGTGTGTATGTATGTATGTGTGTGCATGCACGAGCATGCATGCAAAAGAGATCATGTATGTATTTGTGTATAGAGGTGTCTGAGGAGGTCAAAAGAGGGCACTGGATACTTAAATCTGGAGGTATGCATTAGCCGCCCTATGTGGATGCTGGGAAGTGAGCTATGGCCTGCAGCAAGGGCAGTTCACACTTAACCAGTGAACCATCTTGCTAACTACTTTGGATTTGAGACAAGGCTCTTACTGGCCTGGAAACTGTCAAGTCGGCTAAGCTAGCAGAGAGGCTTGAGGGAGTCCCAGGATTCCATCCATCTCTACCTCATATGGACGATCTAAGAAGCTATGAAGACTTCCTGTGCCTATACTGCACCCAGATCAGACTGTATCTCCGTGGATGGAATCCAGAGATCAGTATTTAAATCTCCCAAGGGACTCCACTGAGCAGCCAACATTGAACATACTGCCCCAAAGTATACAGTGGCCAAAATGGATCAACTGGGTCCCATCCCAACTTACGGACTTTAGAGGGTTCTTGTATTTATTTTGTGGTATTTTCACCTGAAAGGGAGACTAAGTAGGTGAGCTGGGGTGAACTGTTTGCTCTTTGGGGGCAGGATGGACAAATGTGTGGTTCTTGATAAAGGAAAACCCATGTCTTCATGTTTGCACAGCAAATCCTCTTAAACACTGAGCCATTTGCCTGGACCCA
This sequence comes from Mastomys coucha, assembly GCF_008632895.1. NCBI lineage: Eukaryota > Metazoa > Chordata > Mammalia > Rodentia > Muridae > Mastomys > Mastomys coucha. The sequence continues at coordinate 1,295,843 of NW_022196913.1, forward strand.
GTAATCCACTTTTATTTATATTGATTCAATTGGCTTCAGAGAACAATGTTTTTTATGTACCTAAAACAGTATAGATGACTCTATGCTGTGAACAAATGTTCTCAAATATAGGAGTCAATGAACTACATATGTGGGACACTTTTCCCCTGCCTTCCACTTCTTCCTCTCCTTCCCTCTCCTCTTCCTCATCTTCATCAATTTGTCCTTTTCTCACTGATCAGTTTTAACTGTGTTGGCTATTTTTCTCATTGCTGTTACAAAATACCTGAGAAAAACAGCTTAAGAATAGATCCTTCCACTGGATCACAGTTGAGAGAACTCAAGTCCATCATGATGAGGAAGGTATGGTGGTGAGGACGTGAGGTAGCTGGTCACACTGTATCAGTACAGAAGGAGAGAGAGCTAATGCTCAGTTTGGGTGTCTAGAGGTGTGTCTCCTGGGTGATTCTATAGCCCGATAAGTTGATGATCAAAATGATCAAGACTAATCATTGAAACGATACACCGATGACTTGAGATGGTCCATGGAGAAAGATTTTATACCCATGAATTAGCAAATACACAAGCTGGAGCTTTTGTTCTCTCAGAAAGTCTACAGTTAAATATTTACTGGCACATCCTTGTCAGGTAGTTGAAAAATCACAGGACTATGGGATGTTTCCTGGAGAATGTATGTGGATGGATACAAAGGCATGTCAGCAGATCACGACTTGCAAAGTATGAGGGTAAACTAGAGAAAAAGGGAAAATAGCAGGGAGTGAACAGTGACATAGAAACAGAGTTAAAGAGAACATCCGACCAGACTGTATAAACTGAAATGACTCTTTCTCAGGGACATGTGATATAGACTACTATCTGAGAGGTAGTGCCATAATATAGTTATCAGGAAAGAGCAGTCAGTAGGATACTGAGAAGGGGAAATAGAGCAGATCTAAGAAGGAGGCTCTGGAGATAAGCTTTACTTCCCCTAAGGGCAACCCTACACAGAGTAACTGGAGGCCATGGTGGAGTCTAAAGAGATCAAGAGTATGACAATTAAGATGGTGAAGCATCTTTTCCCTGTGGTACCACAGAAGCACATCACAATGGATGATATTCTTATTTGGAGAGATCATGTATACATGTTCAATGTACAGGCACCTGTCCATATGTGTAGATAGAGGCCAGGCGTCAATATCAGGCATCTTCCTCAATGAGTCTCAACCTTATTTTAAGAGACAGGTTATCTCACTGAACCTACTGCTCGTTGACTCAGCTAGACTGGCTGGGCAGCAACTCCAGAGATTCTCATGTGTTTTCCTCCCCAGTACTGTGATTAGACATGTTACTGCTTTTTCTTTTTTCTTTTTAAATTGGGTTCTAGAGAACTTGAACAGAAGTCTTCATGCTTGTGCAGCAAGCAGTTTTCCAACTGAGCTGTCTCCCCAGCTGACAGAGATCAGTTTTAAATAATACCTACACACACACACACACACACACACACACACACACACACACCTTAAACCAGGTATCCAAG
>NW_022196913.1:1298557-1334654 GCF_008632895.1 Mastomys coucha
AAAAAAAAAAAAAAGAAGTTTCCTCTTGGGGATGGTGAAGGTCTCTATTACGACTTCACATAGTTCCCCTCCCCTCAAGCCTGCTTAAATTTTTCTTTATGGCATCTCAAGTTCAAGTCAGTTAAAGGTATGTTTTTAAAGGCAAACAATGATGGGAGTCCCACCCCTATCTTGGACTGGTATTTGTGCATTGGCCTCTTTTCACACCCATTGCATACTCATTGTGTACCCATTGCACACCCGAATGCTCCACTATATACCTATTACACACCCATTGCATACTCATCGTGTACCCATTACACACCCCATTGCATATCCCACTGTGTACCCATTGCACACCCCATTGCACACTCCTTTGTGTACCCATTGCACACCCATTGCATACTCACTGTGTACCCATTGCACATTCATTGCATACCCCATTATGTACCCGTTGCACACCCCATTGTATGCCCATCACATGCCCCATTGTGTAGCCATTGCACACCCATTGCCTACTCATTGCAGCCCCATTGCATATCCATTGCACACCCTAGGTCTAAGTCTAGCTAGGTCACAACATCTCCCATATATTTTTACACTGCAGCCTTGCAGGGACAGGTTCATCTACAGGCAGCTTTGTGAGTGCTCGGTTCTGACTGACTGCTAACCCAATATGCTATGATTAGATGTTGTAGTACTGGGTACTGAGGATCTGAACTCAGGTCCCTGTGCTTACAATGTGAGAACCTTACCTGTTGGGCTATCTCCCAGCCTCATCCTTTATTTCCAATGTCATCTCTCTACTTGCACTCTGTATCCCTCCTTATCCAGTACTGGGCCACCATTTCCCCAAAGCATGCTTTTTCTATTCATCACATGGTGGCAGGATGCATAAGAAAAATATAATTTATCTTCACAAAGGACCTTGAAGGATAAGAAAGCTCTGTGAGACCCACTCATCAGAAATGGGCTGTTAACAAGTTTATTCCACCTTGTATTGCATCCACAAGGCCCAATACTTCATCTTCACTCTAGGGCATGGCCTCTGTTTATGTGGCTCATTCTGTAAACTAGGACCCTGCACTGGCATTGCAGAATCAAGTGTCTGTTGCTGCTGGTGCAGAACAATAAGGAAGGAATGAACAGCAACTGAGGCAGCTGCTGTCTAACACTGCCATGGGGACATTGGGCCTGGTGTTCCTATTCTCAAGCTTTTCAAAAAGAAATTTTGTTGTGCCTTTTCAAAAGAGAATATGGTGTATGTGCATGTTTGCATGGGTCTCTGCACATGTGTATATAGATGCACATGTCTGCATGTAGAGGTCAGAGATCAAAATCAGGTGTCTTCCTTGATGGCTCCTACCTTATTCTTTTGAGACAAGGTCTCTCTCACAGAACTTAGAGCTCACCCATTCAACTAAACTGTCTGGCTCATGAGTTCTAAGACTTTGCTTTCTCTGCCTCCACAGTGCTGGGACTAGCAATACACACCACTATACCTGGCTTTTTATATGGGATCCAAACTCAGGACCTTGGGTTTGCACAGCAAGGAATTTGCCAGCTGATCCATGTGCTCAGCTCCTGTACTTTTTTACATTGTATTGTATGTGTATGGTGTTTTGCTCCCATGTATATCTGTATACCATGTGTGTACAGTGCCCATGGCATCCAGATCCCCTGCAACTGGAGTTGTACGTGATTATGGGTTATGAATCCATGTGGCTTCTGCGAATTGGACTCAGGTCATCTTGAAGAGCAACCAGTGCTCTTAACCACTAGGCCATTTCACCAGCCTAGTCCCCTACTTTTTAAAAGGCAGGATCTTGTCACCTGGCCCAGGCTGGCCTGGAACTCATTCAGTACATGGTGGCACACCACCCATGCCTCAGCCACCACATTTCTAGGATTATAGATATATACCACCATGCCTAGTACATTTAAGGTGTCTCCTTTTTTTAATTTCCCTTTTCTTTTTTTCTTCTTTTCTAGTTTCAGGGATTGAATCTGGGGTTTTGCATATACTAGGCAAGTGCTCTATCCCTGAGCTACATCTCCAGCCATAATTTTCTTGTATTTACAAAAAGCATGTGCATTTATACAGGAGAATGAAAGCATCTGATATATACATCTTTTATTGCAGTAAGGCATAGCCACAGTCCATGAGATGCCCACTTTCTGCACAAGAAAACAAATACTGACTCACCCTTGGCTGGTGTCTGTGCACTCGCCTTCCCCTCAGTTTTGGCACTCAGTAAAAAGGAGAGATCTCAGTACAAATAAAGTAGTTTGGAAAGAGCATTTTGGGTCTTCCACTGGAATCATATCATCTTACTGCAAAATTAGAATATTATTAACTGTATCAAAATTCTTTTGAGGAGTCCAATACAAATTTCAAAATGCATTTACATAAACGGAATCATGTCCTTCCTCGACAGGGAGTGGGAAGGCTGCAGAGAGCATAGCATTCGAACCATTAGGAGGACGAACATTCAAGCAGCTGAACATGAATGTACCAGGTCATGAACTGCCTGCTGGGACAGGGTACCACCAGCCACATCCTTCCTTTGTTTGGGGCAGGTGTTTCTCCACTGTCTCAGAGAGTAGATCATTACAGATCATTCCATCTAATCAAGCAATCATGCTGCCACATAGCAGCGGTGTAGCTAATATGTACAAGCCAGGAGTATACAGGGCGCCACCACCAAGCTGACATTGTTCACGATCCAGGTAGTTGACAAGAGCAACCATACAGAAACTTTTCTTTTTCTAAGTCATCTGGTTCCTGCTAGATGCGGTGGAATTCTTGGGATCAGCCAAGTCCTTGAGCAAGGACTCCAACTATTAACACCTCCTTTGGCTGATGACAGCATTGGCTGTAGCCGCTAGAGCTCTTCATCTTACCACAGTGTCAAAGAGGAATAATGTTCTCACTGAGTGTGAGGATAAGCCAAATGGCTGCTTTGATCTTGGCTCCTGTTTGTCAGACTCATATCCAGAGCTGAGATTGATCCCTTTAATTTTAATCTTAGTACATCCACACTTCTGCCTGGTGCCAGATAAAGCAACTGGGAATTGACCACCTTCCAGCAGTAGACCCATAGCTTGCTGGGAATATCTGATACTCAAGAGAAATCCATCAAGGACAATGTCAGCCATTCATTACTTTAATGACTTTACACTGTATTCTTGTGGAATTAAACAATAAATATCAATATACCTGAGCCGTATTTTCTCAGTTCCCTGCTCATTTTTTTTTTTTTGCATTAAGATTTAATTCATCTTTACTGGGGGCTGATAGGTAATGCCCTTTTAAAGATATGGAACAACAAATCCTGAACCACGAAGTGGCCAGGTACAGGACACAGGTGTGGGTGGGCATCATTGACAGACCACAAGCAAAGGTTCCAGAATTTGCTGCTGGCCCAAGTCTCTCAAGCAAACCCCACAGATAGGCTAAGTCATGAATCTTGTAGCTGCTGCTGGAAAAACTGAGACTAAGGCATGCAGGAGACAATCAGGAACTGAGGGAAGGAGCAGGTTCAGTGTTTAAGTAGGAGGGAAGTCTGGAGAGTCCATATGAGCCACTGGTAAAACTGCAGGAATTCTGGGCATAGCCTGAAGTAAGGGAAGGAAGGGGGTGGATAAGATAGCCCCTGCTCAGCAAGTCAACAGGAAGGGGCATGGGGAGACAGCTTAGTCAGAAAGTATGCATGAGGAGCAGGGGTTGATCCCCAGCACCCACATGGAAAGCACACTTCATCACAGAATGGGGGAGGCAGACGCCCAGATCCAAACAGTTTAACCTAGTTAGTATGCTCCAGGTTCCAGTGAGAGACCCTGTCACAAAAAATGAACAACAACAACAACAACAAAATCACAACATACAGTTCCTAAGGAATAGCACTCTAGGTTGATTTCTGGATTCTACACATTGTACACACACACACACACACACACACACACACACTCACATACATACACACTCACACACACTCATACACATATTCACACACACTCACACACATACACACTCTCTCACACACACACACCCCTGAAATCTTTTCAGTTGACCACTAAAGGCAATGTTCTTTATATCACTTCGTGTTCACTCTCACATGCCATCGTTTTAGAAAATAATAGTAAGGATATAACTCCGTGTGCTTATCATTTTTACCTTTGCTGACGGAAAATCAGAGGCTTAATTGAGACCTCAGCACCAGAATGCCTTTTCACACTTAAGTCATACATGTAACTTGCTTGTCCCTCTGCCTTACACTATCCTTTCTTCTTGTGTAACTCCTGGTTTTGTAGACATGGCTACCTGCATTTAATTGCTACTCCCTCTATGCTGCATGGCATCTTACTACTTTTTCTTCTCTCTGTGTGTTGTTTCTATTGGGAACATTGGCACAATGAAAACACAGATCATTGAGGGTGTAGTCAGGGGGGTGGTAGAACAAAATCTACCACTCTACACCTTCCTTTCTTTTGGCAGAAGGAATTGTCTCAGTGGATGTATTGAAGTGCTCCTGGGTAAGCTGAGACGTGGGAATACCACAGCCTGAACAAGGCAGTAGTTCTTCCCAGCATGGGTTGAATTCGTTTGAAATGTTAAGCCCTGACAGTACAAAGCCACTGCACCTCACCCCATTGTATACATGAGGGACTTGAAGTCTCAGCATACCCTGAGATGAAGGGGTTCTCAAAAGAAGCACAGAGATTATGCTGTAGGTGGGGTTCCCACTGGCACACTGGCATATTGTCTTAATGCGTCTCCTAGCCTATTATGCACAAACATCACTTCCCTGGGCAAAGCTTGCTGCCTCGTGGTGTGAGCTAGGGCCAAGAACCAGAAGAAAGCCACTTTCATGGACTTAAGAAAGTTGCTGTGTACTTTGGTGTTTGGGGGGGAAGCTGTTCATTCCATTGGACATGTTTGCTCCTTTACCACCAGAGGACACACCTCAGTATCTCCTCCAGGGGAAGCATTGGCTTTGTATCCCCTCCAGATAAACACCTTGGCTTAACGTCCAAGAACTACCCATTACTGGAACCTAGTATATGATCTTGATTTCTGGTGGGAGCCAGGGCAGAATTAGGAACAAAAGGCAGAAGGCTAAGATGCTTCCACCATGAGTCAGGGTTACTCAGATAAGAGGAAGCAGTACAGTCCTGAGAGGTGATGCTATTACCTGGCAGTTTCTGAAAGCCCCTGACCTTGAGATGTGAGCTGTCACTATCCTGACATGTCTCCAACATGCTTAGCTATCGGGACACTCCCGTCCGCACATACACACTTCCTGCAGAGTGTACAGAAAGCAAGGCAGGGCTCCCTGATGATTGTCATGTGACCAAGACACTGGCCAAGGGTGGAGACAGAGGAAGCATCCTGACTTCCTCTGGAAGGGCCTCACTGTGTGAACCAGAATCAAGGACCAAATATCCAGTTATACATTTCCTCCTCCGCTTCTCTCCTGCACCCCCCAGACTTGGCCCCTGGGGCGAGTAAGGAGGAAGATGCAGTCACTGGGCAGCTGAGAAGCAAAGCAAGGGTGCCCCCTCAGAGTAGGTGCAATACCACCCTAGTGGCTTTTCATTCAATGTTTCTCAGTCTTCCTCACACCTCTTTCTGACCCATATTCCCTTCAGACTGATTCAGTCTCATGCCTTCAAGAACATAACCAGCAGTAAATTCATGCACAAAGAAAGTTCTGAAGGGTAATTTTCCAGGGTTACATCGGCCAGCCTCGAGTTCAAGTCCAGGCAATCTGAATCCAGAGAGCTCTCCAGAAGGGAGCTGGGGTGAGTTGACACTGGAGTGAGGACCCTTGATGCTGAAGCTCCTGAGAAAGTATCCTTCAGAGAGGAGTGGCGGGCAAGAGTAAGCAGATCTTCAAATGACAGTGATGATGCAGCCTGAAGACACAGGCCTACGATCCCATCTACTCTAGAGGCTGAGGCAGGAGGATCACTTGGGTTACAGTCCGTTCAAGGCTAGCCTGGGTAACTTAGTGAGAGCCTGTCTCCACATTTAAAAGGAAGAAAGAGGGCTGGGGAAGCTGCTCAGTGGTTGAACACTTGCCTCCTGTGCACGAGGACCTGTGTTAGTTCAGTCCCAATACCACACACACAATGTATCTCGTGGTTGTCTAGCTAAAACCCCAATGTAACTGCTGTCCAGTGTTATCTCTGTGATACTCACTGTGGGCCACTTCTATTTCTCATTCTCTATATCTTATATTTTCTATATATTAAGGACGCTCCTTCCCTGTTTGTTTTCTTACCCACCCACCCCCTTGTATGTTCCTGGAATCTGAACTTGAACTCTTTGTTTCGTATGTCTGATTGGTTGGCTCTATTTACTTAGGTATTTATGTGTTCTCATATTTATGTATTACCGGGGATGCAAATCTAATTTTGATGCTGGGATGTGGGTCACTAATAGAATGCTTGTTTAGCATGCTTGAGTCCATATGTTCTATCCCCATAATGATTTAAGAGAAGGGGGGAGGGATGGAAGGAAGGAGGGAGAGAGGGAGGAGGAAGGAGGAAAGACTGCCCTATGGATGCTGGGGTCCCTAACACCTCCAGAGAAGCAGAGACTACTGGAAGAAGTAGTGGAGATGGATATGCCACTAGGGGGCAGAAAAGACTCAGACCCCTGACCCCTGGTAAGCTCTGTCTCTACTATAGACACTTGGGGGCTGGGGACAGAGATTGTCATAGCTAAAAGCAAAGTTACTGAAAGTCATTACCGTTGGTTGCTATTGGTAAGCAGTGTTTCCATGTCACTTGGAAACTTATCAGGAGTCACTTGGGATCTTATCAAATACAGATTTCTCAGAGGTTCCCAAGTATCAGCTGATGCTGGGGATTACAGAGGATGCTTTAAGTAGCTAAGGTCTCAAGAATGTCAGTGTCTGCAGCTACACATAACTCATTGTTCCCTCTCTCTCTTTCCCTCCCTTCCTCCCCCTCTCTGTGTCTGTCTGTCTGTCTGTCTGTCTCTCTCTCTCTCTCTCTCTCTCTCTCTTTCTCTCCTCTCACCTCTCTTCTCTCCCTCTTCATCAACTATCAATAATTATCTTTACTATGATTATCTCATATGACCATTCAGGTGAGATCAGTAGCAACTGTGTAACTCACCCCATGACAAATAAAATCCATGATGCCAATTGGCGGTCATAGATAGAAGACCTGAGATGGCCCTTTCTGAAATGCATTACTTCCTTGGATGCTGTGGACACTTAAGACTGTTCTTTCCCTCTCGAGTGCCCACCAAGACCTAGGAGACATTCCTATGAGCCAAGGTAGGAGGAACCATGCAGACCTAAACCATCCAAAGTCCTGAAAACTGCAGAATTTTCAAAAGCAATCATGGATCTTTCTGGATACTGTCTAATCTTAGAGAAGCCTTCAGCACAGATGAGAGCAGACTGTGCTTGCATATCTTCATTTCCTCTGTGTTTTGAACAAATACTAAAGAAGTGGGCTTCAGACTACACATTAGCAAGCTGTCAGGTCAGCCCCTAACTGCATGCAAACATGCGTGCTTGTGTGTGTATATGTGTATGTGTGTGTGTGTGTGTGTGTGTGTGTTGTGTGTGTTTCTTAGTGTGTGCATAGAATTCAAAGGACATTGGGTATTCTGTTTTGTGACATTCCACTTGATTCCCTTGAGATGGTCTCTACCTGAAACTGAAGCTCTCCATTTCACCTAGGCTGGCTGGCCAGAGATTTCATAGCCTCTGTCCTCCAATGATCAGTTATAGACACTCAGATCCCAGCTTCTATGTGGGTGCTGGGAATCCGTCTGAACTCAAGTCCTCAGGCATACACAGCAAGCACTCTTACCCACTGGGACATTGCCATAGTCTTTCCATATCATTTTTATTCTACCTCCAATATACTTGTTTTTGTTGCACGGACAGGAGGGGAGGGAAGGGGAAGCCCGAGGTGTTTGTTTTGCAGCCACAGATGACAGTTTCTTGCTTTAGGGTGTAATTCTTTTTTCTCTTTCCTTACAGCTGTGACCTAGTTAAGTAGGTGGGAATCAAGCTCCCAAATCATCAGACTTTAAACTTGGCTTAGGATCTTTCTGTTAAGTGGTAGGATGTCCTCCTTAATGACAGGAAGTCGGGTCCCATGATCAGCAACATTTGTGTTCTTTGCGCTCAGAGATAAAAAACTGAGTGTATAGGCTGCAATTTCCCTGTGGTCAGGGATGAGAGGCAAGAGATAGATGAGTCCATGACCTATGAATGAATCACACCCGTCTAAACAATTGAAATGCTCATCTGAGTGTTCTGGCCTGGAATCCTCCAGTCCGTGGGGACAAAGGAGGGAATGAATCACTCACTGTCTTTTTATGGCTCCATTCCTAATGTTGAGCATCCTATAGACCAGAATATGATATCATTAAGAAGCTAATTTAGGGCTGGGGATGTTGCTCAATTGAGTTCTTGTTTAGCATGTATGAAGCTGCAGACTCTGTCCTACAATTGCATGATTTAGTCTTGGGGGTATATACATATAATCCAAATTCATCTTCAGTTACATATAGATTTTGAGGTCAGCCTGGGCTACATGAGATCCTTTCTCAGACAAAAACAAACAAAAAAATAAAGGAGGAACTATTGAATAGCTCAGTCGGTAAGTATCTGTCATGCAAACATGAAGGCCTGAGTTTGGCTCCCAGCACCTATATAAAAATCAGCTAAGCATGGTGGTATACTCCTGTAATCTTATCAGTGGTTAGGTGGTAGCAGGCAGACCCCTAGGGCTCATGGGCCAGTCAGCCTAGCCCACTTGCCGAACTTCAGGCCAGTAAGAGACTATCTCAAAAAACAAGGCAAACAGCTCCTGGGGAAGGAGGGTAGTTCCTGAAGGACAAGCCTTGAGGTTTCTCCTCTGACTTACACACACACATACACATGCACCTGGCTTACACACACACACATACACATGCACCTGCACATACATGAATATACACACATACACACAAATAGAAAAGAAACAAGAACTCTAGGATCCTAGCAAGAATCTATTGAGTCACAAATGAGAAACTCAGAGTCGTTTGTTTTAGCACAATTTCCAGGCAATTCTGAGACTCACCATGGCTGGCAGAGAATTTCAACACCATGAGTGGGAGGAACTCATATGACATACAGTGACCTTGTGATCTATCAGACAGTGATTCTCTTTCTCAGCTCTATAATAGGAACCCTAAGATGCCTATAAGGAATCCCAAGTCTTTTCCCATGACAACAACATCAGAATCCCTAGGGATGGGTTGTAGAAAGTGTCTAGGTGGTTCTGACGCATAGCTAGAGCTGTCCACCAAGAGGCCATGGGGAAAGGCAGAATCAGGTAAATTGGAATTGCTAATCCTGCTGAGCTGCTGGTCCCTGCAGAAGGGAGTTTTGGTCCAGTAAGGGTCTGTCATCTTGTTTTTTCATGCTGTGGGGATTTTCAGGGTATTCAGGCATTATCTTGGGTGCATCGGCAATTTCCCATAACAGCCTTGCCAGCCACAGGTATGAAAATGTGATTCCTACAACTGCTGATCAAGCTCGGCTGACTTAAGCAGGCAATGATAGCATGCTCTCCAGCTTTCGAATTCCTGGCTTAAGGTATGCTGGATAACTCTTGTTTCTTCCCTATGCCTGGGTCCAATCAATGGCCTTTGGTGTGCTTCCTGCTTTCCAACAGAGGTGCAGTCCGCTGGGGCCACAGACTCTGCCCCTTGTGCACTCTAGAACACTCCTCTCTACTCCCTGAAGCCCACCTGTGTTTAAAGTCATTTTGTTGGACCTTCAGCCTGAAGCAACCTGCAACATCCAACTCTGAAAACTGTCGTAGGCAGCTGGGATGTGCTCTGTGGGTCTTGTCCATTTAACTTGCTCTTGAGGAGCAGAACCAGCCCACATTAACATGGCCTCGGTCACAGTGAGCAGAACGGCCAGCCCTGAGATTTCTTTCCAACTGTCTATCACCAGTGGCTAATTTATGAGAAGTGCAGTCCCAGCTATGGAACAGGGAGGCTCTGATTCTGCCTTATTAAGAGACATTTGCTGAAGGCACTTAGTTCTTAAGGACCCCAGTGGTCTCTGAATCGGAAACTGTTGCCTGTGTACTTCATTTAGGGAAAATAGCTAACATCCTGTCCAATTCCTTTCTGCTTCTGTGGAACTTTGCATCCAATTGCTCCACACAAAGACATTTTTTAAAGGAACACACATCAACCTTATGTATGGTTTACAGCTAATCAAGCAAGGCTGTCTATACTAGTGTTCCTATAGATTTTCACATGTTTTTGTGGACTGACTGGGCAGATGTAGTTACATTTTCTCCTGAATTGGAGACCATTCCATGTCTTTCCATCCTTACACACCTGATCCTTATTTCCCCAGTTGCAGAGTTGCCTTGGTTGCCAGGAAGATGGTCTTTGCTTTATTTACCCCAAGTGAGGGGAAAGGACTTCTTGGGAATTCAAAGATATGTCAGGCCTTAGGTTAAGTAAATGTTTCACTTACAGAATCCCTGTGCCCTGTGTCAGACATTGGCAAGACATGAGAAAGGGGCAGAAAGAGGAAGTTCCAGATGACTAATAAAAGATAGAGGCAGAAGACAGGCCCTTACTTCCATCTCACCTACTTCCACCCACAGGTCCTGATGTCACACTAGGAACTTGACCTCTACACTAATCCAGTGGATGAGAAGTCCCCAGAGTAGGCAGAAACAGCAAGGTCTGACCTGTTTAACACTCCTTTAAGCCTTGTGTTCCCCCACGTCTGTATGTATATATGCGTGCGCACGAGCGCGCGCGCGTATGTGTGTGTGTGTGTGTGCGCTCATGTGGTGGGCAGAGAACAACCTCTGCCCACCTGGTGTGCCTCAGGTGTCATCCACCTTTAACTTGGAGATAGGGCCTCTCGTTGGCTCTTTTCATCCTTCCTCCCTGGTACTAGGATTATCAACATGTATCTCACAGCCAGCTTCTTGGTTTGGGCTCTGAAGATCAAACCCTAGTCATCCTGTTTACAGACAGAGATGCCTTCCCACCCTGAAAGGTAGATCCCAGTCTGGTCCGCAAACCATGGTGGTCCCCTCTTATCTTCTTCATATTTTGTTTATTAGTGTGTACCACCATGACCCACTGTGTGCATTTTTAGTGTGCTTGCTGTTGCTTCTACTTTCTGTTCTGGATTTATTATTCAAAATATTTTTTGAATATCAACTGCTTTGAACTTATTAACCTTGACCTTTGAATTATGAACGTCTGTGCCACTGCCCCAATATCTACAGTTTGTCTAGACATCCAGTCCCAAGATAACTGGTTCTTCATTTTTGCATCTCTGTTACCAACTCCCAGTCCATAGTCATCATCCTAAGCTAGCCATGGATTTCAAACAAATCATATCTATGGCCAGAAAATTTAAATGGTCCCAAAAGGCAGACACATTAATAAATATTTTAATCTGTTAAGAATTATTAATGAGAAAGCTCAGCTTGAATTCTTCAGAAGTCTAAACAGCTACTTCATTAGCAATACTAGCCTAAAACAGACTTGATTGCGTACATATCAAAGAATTCTGGTCCCATCTCACATATATATATATATATATATATATATATATATAGAGAGAGAGAGAGAGAGAGAGAGAGAGAGAGAGTTTTCATTCATTGATAATCTAAATCCCCATTGACTAACTTGGTCTAGATAATTCATGGTGTCTTTGGGGGTTGTTTTGTTGCAGTGATTGTCATTGTTATAATGAGAGAAAATTTGTTAAAATAATTGAGCATCTATAAATTTTCATATGAGGCCTGAGATTTTCCTATCAAGAAGAGTTATCTCTCTGTAACCATGGGCAATTTGTTCCTAGACCCCTACAAATGCCCAAATGCCTATGGAAGTTCAACCCTTTGTATATAATAAATTGCTATTTGCATAGAGCCTATGTAACATCTCTAAATTACTTATAATATCTAATGAATGCAAATGCTGGGTAAATAGCTATTATACTACATTATGCAAGGGATATTGACAAGAAGAGTCAATTATATTTAGGGCCAGTATAATTTTTTAAAAATTTTTGTCTCTGTAATTGGTTGCATATACAGCTGTGGAGCCCATGCATACAGTGGTCCATGTGAACAGAAAATGTGATGAACTAGAATAAGGGACATGTCTGGCCCAGCCATGCTGGAATGCAGCTCTGGGAAATCAGACGTGTCTCATTATTCTTAGATTATCTCTATTGATTCTTATAGGAATCTAGAGCTCTGCATTCAATGACACTTTGCCACAGTGCCTGGGTACGAGACTCCTTCACAATTCACATTTGTGGTAGAGCACAATACATTGCCTAACATACTCAAGGCCCTTGGTTCCATGCAGAACACACACACACACACACACACACACACACACACACACACACACTATCCTCCAGTGATTCTTTCATTCCTGTTAAGTTTAATGTACCAAAGATGAAAAGTAAAATAGCCAAGTTCGAAGTTTTAAAGACAACAGAGACTTCTAGAAAACTTATATATATATATATATATATATATATATATATATATATATATATACACATATATATCTTCTAGTAGTCTCTTTATATATAGTATACTAGTATATATGTGTTTTTATGTGTGTGTGTGTGTGTAAAACACCTTCCTGGCTTTCTTGTTATAAGTGACAGAGTAGCCCCACTCTGGCCAAGATTCTAGAGAATTGAAACTACAGATAAAAACTAGGTGGTTTTATCTCTCATAAAATTCTATCTCCTAAAATCTACCTGTTTCTCACTAAGAGAACTTTCCCCCGGCTGAGCTGTCCCCAGTCCTTTTCATGGCATCCAGACAAATCTTTGGATCCTTTTCATCCAGGCCTCTTTGGATCCTTTTCAGAGGAAGTGTGGTTCGTTACCCTCCAGGGGGCTCTCCCATGTGCTCCATGTGTCTTTGTGGAAAGGAAGTAGCTCTGGGGCCATCGAGACAGGTTCTGGAGCAAGCTGCCCCTTCCCTCCATGGACTAGGAGCCTCCCTTTAGAACATTCCTATTGACAAACTCCAGACAGTTGCTCCCATGAGTGTTTTGTAGCCCCGAAACAAAACAAGGCCTGTGAGATTTGTTCAGCTCTGTTTTGTTTTGTCTCAATTTAAGGCTGTGATTGCATAAACATATGCTTGGAAAATATATCATACTCAAAAGCCATCGTTCTTCACCAAGTTCCATGGAAACCAACCACAAAGAGATTAAAACACTTACTTTCTGATTCAGGCCTGCACGGATTTAGTTCAGGGGGTCCTGATGCCTGTTCTGTGGAGGCCTGGGGTGGATGCGAGAGTCTGCTTTCCTAACAAGGGGTAATGGGTAGATGACATCACTCTTACAGCTATAAGATCTCTCTCCTGATGGTTCTGAGAGCCTGGGAGAAATATTTCCAAACATAGCTCTTGGCTCAAAGAATGCTTAAGCCAGAGGGCAGCTACTGCATCCCTCATACTTTCCCAGGGACCCAAAATATTTTTATAGATATGGCCAAGCATTTTTTGAAAATGATTCTCCTGCATCCCACTCTGAGGACATAGGGAGTGCCTAGCATTGGGTCTTTGGGTTTCTGAGGGTCAAAAACAATGATGCCATCAATGGTGAGTCTTTGTCAAAGCTTGGACATCCTCCAGTCCCGAATATGGGATTGCATGTGTTCATGAGCAGGCCTGAGATTCCTCGGAGTTTCCAGAACTTGTTTGGGTTTTGGTTTTGCAGTTCACGCACTCACTCATGCAGGCAAGTGCTATTTCCAAATATCCCTTTCCCTAAGAATTGGAACATAAAGTGACAAATGGTAACTTGCAGAAGTGTGTAGATTTTGTCCTCAGATGGTGGGTGTAAGACTGTCAGCAACAGAAGTGGAGGGGGAGCTGTTGAGGCAGGAAGAGGAAGCTCCCAGCTCCTCTGCTCTAGCCTCGCCTTCTCTCATGCCAGAGGCTGAGTCAGGAGGTAAAGCAGGCTACCCCTCCTAAAAGCAGACCTTGCTGCCTCTATGAGCCCTCTATCATAAAATTTACTTAGGAAAGCAAGAGGCCGTGTCATAAACTTTAGTTAGGGAAGCCAGAATGCCACCACTTCGCGTGAACTAGGATGGCTAGAACCAACAAGTGAGACCATAACGGGAGTGTTGAAAGCATGAAAAGTAGAAGAGCCCATGAGAGGCAACTGCTTTGATACAGTGCAGGCTGGCAGCTCCTTGAAAGGAGACCATCCCCGCACAACCAGTGGAGGTAGATACACCGTTCTAGCTGCATCTACCCTAGATAAACCAAAAGCATGCACCTAGACAAAAATGTGTACATGGATGCTCACAGCAGCACTGTTCAGAATAGCCAAGAACAGCGTATAAACAGAAAAACAAATACACTTGGTGAAATCATACAGGGAAGACCATTTAGCAAGGAAAAGCAATATTGGTGGGACTGGAGAGATGGCTTAAGTAGCTAAGTATGCTTGCTTCTTTGGTTCAAGCACTGGGGAGACAGAGGCAAGAGGATTTCTGTGAGTTCAATGCCAACCTTTTCTATCTACATATAAAGTTTTCAAGCCAACCCAAATTGATTCACACAATGAGATCCTCTCTCAAAAATGGAAGTGCTTGCTGCTCTCAGAGAACTCACCTTGGTCCCCACAAGTACCTGGAAGTCTGCTGAAGTTATCTGACAACCTCCTCTGGCCCCAAGGATATCTATGCATGCATGTATAAGCACACAAATAAATACAAAACAAAAAAAAGTCTTTTTAAAAAAGAATTGGTAGGTGCTACAATACAGGTGAACCTGGAAAACCATCACACCCAGAAAAACAAGGCAGGCATAAATGTTACATTAATAGAAACCCAGAACAGGTGGTACTATGGAAACAGGAAGCAGTTTTCTGGTTGCCACCTCTAGCTAGTGACATAGGGTGAGATGGAAAAGAGCAGGTGAGCATGACAATAAATGTGTAGGGGACTGTGGATAGCAATGTTGAAAATGATCTGAAATTCTATTACAGTGATGTATGTACAGACACTGTATATATGCTGAGAACCATTGAGGAGCACTTTCATGCAATTTTATTTCTGTTTCTCTAGACAGGCTTTCTTCTCTATGTAGTCCAAGCTGTCCTAGAGCTTGCTCTGTAGACCAAGCTGACCTCCAAATCAGGGATTCCTCCTGCCTCTGTCTCACTAGGAATGAAAGAAGTGCCCCACCATGCCCAGTGAGTAGCACATTTTTAATTATATTATATAGAAATTACAGTGCAATAAAGTGTGTGTGTGTGTGTGTGTGTGTGTGTGTGTGTGTGTGTATGTGGAGAGCACTTTCAACAAGTTATTGGCCAGCTTCATTTACAGTACAAAGCAGAAAGCAGGGCTGGGACTATAGCTCAGGGTGGAGCACTGTCCCAGTGTGCACTAAGCTCCGCTCTGGTCTCAGGCCCTAGCAGGACAAAAGGAAAGAAGGGGGAGAGAGGAGGAGAAGGGGAACATCTATCATTGTCCTATCCAGTACTTTGATCGCATTTAGAGTTCATAGAAAACATATTTAGTGGATATACAGAAGGACTTGTGCAGTAATTTTTACCTCAGTGGCTGGAAGATGCTCTGTAGCCTGTAGACCTAAGTTTGGTCTCCAGAGCCCATGTATAGAAGCTGGATGTGGTGATACTTGCATGTAATCCCAGTCCTGCCCCTGTGGAGGGAAAGGGCCTCGGGGGCCAGAAAACCTAGCAGAGTCAGCTAGCTCCAGACCAGTGTAGGCCCTGCCTCAGAAAAAGGGTTCATGCCATACTAAGGCATGACATGCAGTGTTTGTAAATGTGTGCGTACACACACACATATGCACACACACACGCTCACACACAAAAGTATAGACAAAAATCAATCAATTTAAATCTCAGTCTGAGCCATTTTTCAGGAGGCAGAAAGAAAATGAGGAATTAAAATGAGGATTAGTAGCTGAGAGCTGTCATTCGCAGGTGACATAAATAGGACATATCTGTTAAATGCACACAGAACTAAAAAAGGAACCTTTCTATAACACACACTTTCTGAAAATGCTTGTGGGCAGGCATTTCTGAGGACTTTTCTGGAGTCACTCAATTTCCTGTCACTGCCTCAATGTCTGTACTGAAGACAGAGAGCACTGACCCCTCACCGCTCAGTCCTAAGAGCATGCATCTGACATATACTTTAATTCCTTATAGACATTTCCAGATATTGGGTTACAACTGGAGTGGGCTTTGCTGTCCAACTCACCCTTTACCTCAGGTCTTATCACTAAAAGATAACAGCTCGAGCACGCGCACATATGCGCGCGCGCGCACACACACACACACACACACACACACACACACACACTTACTTCTTTTAAATGCCATTTGTGCCTCCTGGTGACTCTCTTGACATCAAGGAGTTCCCCCCATCAGTCTTCTGATAAAGTAGCAGTCATGACCACTAAATGACTTGGATGGGTTACATTAGTTTGCATTTGGAGAATGCATTTCTTTGGCTGCTATAAATACACTTCTCCATGTCTGTGCTGTTTCCGGTATATTTATGAATCTGCAAATTTTATTCCTAATTATGCTTCATGTAACTTTCAACTTAATTTTTTTCCTGAGTTTTCTTTTCAAAGCAGTAAAGACATTTAAAACATCCCCAAATCAGGAAAAGGCACTTGATTAGCTTTAATTTTTTGAAGCTAATGCTATCAGAAACACTGTGTTAACAGAGCAGTAGAGGGCAGAGGGGATGCTGAGAAATGCTAAGGGGAAGGGGGAAAGCGGAGCTAGAGAGATGGATCATGGGTAAAGCATTTATGTGTACTTGTGAGGACCTGAGTTCGAATCCCTAATCCTCACTAAATATCAGGTGGCTACAGAGGCTGCCTATAACCCCATGACTGAGAAGGCAGAGATAGGGATCCCCATGGCAGGCTGGCTATTAGGCAAAGAAGTCCATCCCTGAGCCTCTGTGAGCTCAGAGGCAAACTCCTATGACCAGCTGCAAGTCTCAATAAGGATGCTGGCTAATTCTCACAGTAACAAAAACTTTAAAAACATTTGAGTGATCTTGCTGTCCTCAGAAATTCATGTTTATAATCAGGCATTTAAAAAATATTAGCACTTTTATAGTATAAAAATTCCCAGGCCATATGCTAAATATATATTTAAGTTTTCATATGTGTGTGTGTGTTTTGTTTTTTTCTTTTCACTTTTTAAAGGCAATTATTTAGTGATAGAATTAAACAGTGGTGTCTTTGGAATTTCCCTGTCTGTTCCATAATTATATGCTTGGGATAAGAACCTGGTTGGTGGCCAAATTCCCCAGAGGGTAGGGAGCATTAGGGTGTACATGCGGAAGTATATCTACTGAGTTCATAGAGTGAGCCACGCTGAGGTGGTTAGCTAATAGACCTTCTGCAGATGCTTTCTGCCTATTTCCTCAGCTCTTTCCTGTCTCCTATCACCTGTCCTTCCTTTCCTTTCTCCTACCATCTATCCTTCCTGCTCTCTGTCCTTGGATGCCTTCTCTTTCTCCTTCCCTCCCCTTTTCTTTCCCTCATTTAAGTAAAGTAGTGTCTACTGATGGGAAGTAGAAAAGGACCCTTCTCTAGCACACCCACCTTTCCATATGAAAGCGTCCAGTGAATGAACTGTATGTAGGATGAAGTCAAGCATGATGCCTTATGTGAAAGTCGTCATGCATGGAGAGACACTAAAACTCACCCAAAGGGAGCGTGAATGAAAGCTATCTTCTAGCACTGATTAGACTAACAATCTTCTAAAACTATCTTCTTAAACTTGAACTATCTTCTAGTACTAATAAAATAACAAAAGGAGAAAAGATATTTAGCAAACATGACTTAGAGAATCACAGAGTTTGGAATAATCTTGAGTTTAGCAGCAACCAAAAAAAGTCCCTAAGTGAGTGCTGAACCCCAGCACCCCACCCCACCCCTGGGCCTTGTGCTACTGGTTGTAAGCCTATCACATCATTTAATACTTGAAATAGCCCAACGAGGTGCATCGTGTTTCCATTCTACAGTTGAGTACATGGTAAAGACATGCAGTCTGTCCTGATCCCTCCAGGAAATGGGAGGGCCAACTTCAACCTTGTCAACTCCAGGATATTCCAGTAGGTTAGTAGGAGATAATAAAGGTGAGAGTTGAGAAGATAAATAATAATAAATAAGATGCACAGGAGAAAACTACACCTTGCAGTTTTTCCTTCCAAGATGATTCAATCCAAGTGATATTAAGATTGAGCTTCACCCATCTTTCTCTTTTTTTAATGATTTATTAATTTTACTTGCATTAGTGTTTTGCCTGCATGTGGATCCCCTGGAACTGGAGTTAGAGATAGTTGTGAGCTGTCCTGTGGTTGCTGGAAATTGAACCTGTGTCCTTTGGAAGAGTGGCCTGTGCTTTTAATGCTGTCATCTGTCCAGCCCCTTGACCCACCTCTTAATCATATAGATTGTATCCTCACTACAGTCCCAGGTTCCTTACTGTCCTTTCAGCTTTGGAATCTCTCCCTTTGGTATACAACTATTGAATTAGAAAGCAGGGATCTTTCTGAAACATGGTTGAATATAATTACCAACCAGCCAGATATGTGTGTTTGCAAGAACAGCATTCGAGAGGTAGAGTCATAAAGGGCACAAAATCAAGGCTAGCCTGGGACATATGGCAAGTTTCAGGCCAGCCTGATCTAATGGCAAGAAACCTATCCAAACAAACAAACAAACAAACAAACAAAAAAGAAAAAAACAAAAACAAAAAGACAATCTAAGGGAAGCTGAGCTCACAAATAGTTGCAACCCATTTACTTAACTATCTTTCCCTTAGGTTAAGTTCTGTGTATGGCTTATCCATCAAACAGCCTGCACATTCATATATCTTAAGGGAGAAAAAAATGGCACAGGTTGCCGTGACCTCCTTTCTCCATTTTCCCCAGTAATCGTGGATATGGTATTAAATCCATGATATAAGCTTCTTGGCTTTCCATCCCAACCTAAATTTAGTATGATTCCAAGGAAAATGGCCCGTGCCTTACAAGTAACCCAGAAAAATAGCCAGTGTTCCAGTGTTGATGTAAAATTAAACTTTTGGCTTCACCATGCAGAAACTCCTGGGTTCTCCAAGTTTGGGAGAGTTAAGAAAAATAGTTGGAATGTCATGGGGATACTGGCAGGGGACTCTGAAGCTCACTCTCCCCCTCCACATTCCCACCCTGGAATTTTCCTGCCTCACACTCTTCTTGATTTTTGTCTAGACCTTCCAGAGAGCCAGCAGCAGTGTGCAGGACTGTAGGAGAGACAAGGATGTGTGGTTAACTGCAGGCCAGGGTTTATTCTTCCCTGGTGCCTGCAGAGTCCCCAGAGACTGGGAGCCTTGTGCTAATCCTTGAGGGAAAGCAGTCTCTCAAGATTAGCCAGGGTAGGTAGTGGGAGAGGAGAGCAAGATGAAGCAGAATTATTTTGACTCCATTTTTGCCTTGTCTGATTAGATCTCAGTGGCACTGGGACTTTGCATTACTAAAAGAACACAACCCCATATGTGGGCTTGGGAACAGAGGGGCAGGGCCTGGAGCTAGCATGGCTGCTGGGCTGTTGGGCTCTGAGGACATACCATGTAGCTGGGACCTTGCTTGCCAGGTACTAAGGACTTGCAGAGAAGGAAACCTGCATCTTCTGCAGCTGATGTTAAAACCATGGTGCATTCCCAGGGCTGTCTACCAGGTAGGACCAAAGCTCACTTTGCTTTACTTTGCTATGTGTGAGGTGGGGGTTCGGGGTGAGGGGAGTAACTGAAGAGGATCATGAATGTTCAATATCTTTCCTTGAGACTGGGGAAGACCTTGCAATCAATTAGGATCTGGATAACCTTAATGGGACATCCCTTCCTAGGTGCCTGAGCCCATGTGAGGTGCTTTAAGTTCAGTGTGCAAGGTGACCCAATAAAGGAGTGTCACCAGCTGAAGGATGGGGTTATTAAAGAATGCATGTTGCTTTAAATTCATCTAGCAGGCAAGTGGCAAAAGCCAGTGATTTACAGCATGGCATCTCCAACCACAGAGACTAAGAAAGTACTTTTTATGGGTTCCAGATCCCCAAGCAAGGTCTGATGTTTTCTGAGCAATGTACACACAAGTTAGGTGTGGTAAGGGACAAATGTGGGTAAGGGACAGATTCTTGGGTAAGGGACAGATGTGGCTATATGAAGCAGAAAACTTAGAGGCAAGAGCACCAAGCAGGAACCCTGGATCTTTCCTCAGCCCCTTCTCCTTGTGTTGGCTCAGACAGGAGTCTCTGGATTCAGACACTTGGACCCAGATCTCATTCAAACCTATGAGAAAGAAAACACTTTGCTATTGGGTTTCTATCTCGTGGGTGAGACACACGTTTGTGAGGGTACCCTGTGTATGTGGGTGCATGAGAGTGTGTCGGGCAGAGGACAACCTTGGCTGGCCTTCCTTGGGAGTTTACCTACCTGCTTTTTGGAATAGGTCCTCTTCTGATCTGAGGCTCAAAAATTTCAACTGGACTGTGTAGCTGGGGAGCCTTGGGGATCTTACTTTACCTCCCCAGTATGGGGGTTACAAGCGTGCTACCACATTTGGCTTTTTACCTCTGCTCTGAGGATCAAGCTCAGGCCTCAGCAAGTGCCTTACTCAGTGGGCTACCTCTTCAGCCCTCCGGTTTCCTTTTCTGCAATGGAGGGAATGGAACCCAGGATCTCATACAGGATAGGCAAGCCTTCTGTCCCTGATCATCAGCCCTAACCCCGAGATGACACTCTGCACAAGAGGCTGACGCTTCACAGCCAGCTGTCTGGAAAAGCAGAACACTTCCAATATGGAGACAGGAGTATCTGTTTCCTGCTGCCACCAGATTGGAAGCATTCCCACTTGCCAGGGAGGTGTCAGTCCTGAGATCTCCAGCCCACCCTGAGAGGGGCCAGCCTGCTGGAGCTGGGGGAGGGAAACCAAATTCTTCTGGCTACCTCTTCAAAGAGAAGTCTCAGGCTTCTCTCTGGCTGACAGCTTTTTGTAACCCAGTTTATTTCATTAAGTCAACTTGAGCAAGCTTGGCCTCTTTCCTTGTTCGCTGGCTCACCACACTGTTTGGCATCTGGCAGACAAAGCTGGATTTGTATTTTCTAGGTGTGATTTGGCGGTGTATAATCCCCTAATGAACCACGATGTTTAAATAGCTCCAGGCTTCATGCTCCTACCGATATACAATGTCTGGTGGAGGTTGCATCAGGGAGAGTTCTTGGGAAGCCAGGCCCCAAGTGCTGGTGGCTCTCATCTGGACACTCCCTCCCCATCCCAGTCCCTTCTCTGATTATAGATACAGTTTCTAGAGATGTGTTTTTTTCTGGTATTCTTGTCCTTGAAGGAAGCATACCTACAAGTGTTACTAGAAATAGCCAAATATGTCACCAATAAATCTTATGTAAAAAAATTTTGAGGAAAATCTCCCCAAAATGGAAAAAAAAACAAACAAACAAACCTTAATATTTTCAATGACAAGATATGAATCTAAGAGGATTGGGGGGGGGGACCACAAAAACAAAACTTGCTGGGAAATTCAAGAGGAAGAAGAAATCTGCAGCTTTGTGCATCTGAAGCTTTCATGAAATGTTATTTCCCAGTCCAGTGTCACCCCTCCCCCAGCCTGGCATTTGGAATGATAACTTGGTCTAGATAATTCTGTCTCTGCAGACACTGCTGTGATTACAGATGAGTTTGGGGACCTGTCTCCTGGCCTTTACCCCCATCTTCTCCTACCCTCTGTCTTCTCTTTTGCCTAGTCAGGTTACCACCTGATATATAGCATTGGGCTTCAAAGGGCTGGAGAGATAACTCATTTGGTAAAGTGTTTGCCATGCCAGCATGAAGACCTGAGTTCAGTTCCAAGGACCCACATAAAAAACCTAGATGGGTAGCATGGTTTTAAATCTCTGTGATGGTGAAGCAGAGACAGGAAGAGCCCTGGGTCTTATGGGCCAGCAGATCTTGTCCACTCTGGGAGTTACAGGTCCTAGTAAGGATTTCTGTCTCAAAAACTAAGGTGAGTGGCTCCTGAGGAGCAATCTAATATGACCTCTGGCTTCGACATGTGTATGCACACATGTGCACATGTAGCCACCCTCATGTACACTCGCATACACAAACACATGGACACAATTGAAAATAAAAGTAAAATTAAACTTCAAAATCAAGGGAGCAGGGTAACCAAGCCCCTCCCTTCCAAGAGGCTCTCTCAGGCCTTCCATTAACAGCTGAACTATATTGAAGAGGATGTTGACTTATTAGCCGCCAGTCCCAGAAAAACGTTCCTGTGCAACCACAATTCAATCTAGTCCAATTCAATCCGGCAGACGTTTGCTGAGCAGCAATTATGTTACCTGAGCCTGTGGGCCGCTGGGATGAGAGAGCTAGCTTTCGTATTTGTCCCTGTCCCCTCCCTGGCCAAGCGGGGCTGGCTTGTTTCTGATCCACACAGCCTTGTTTGCAACCTGAATGTGACTCCCATGAGTGGGTCCAGAAAGCAATTGCCAGGAGGAAGGTCCGGATGGCAAGTCTAAACTAGTTCACTAACCCAGCCTAGGATAACAGGGCTTGGTAGGTATGCTCCAGAGCCAACTGAGGGGGTTGGAAGAAGGAAGGGAAGCCAAAGGCTTCAGACTTGTGCTGGACCATGGGTGGTCCAAATGCCTTCCAGACCAGACTTCTCAAGTCCTGGCAACTCCACCTGCCCGGAGACCTTCATGTCCACTGGCCAGCAGAGCTGGCTTAAAGAAACATTGAAAATGATATGTTCATCATCCTCAGTGGCTCAAAGCCTCATGGGGAATTGTCAAGAACATAATAATTTCATTTCAACAAAAAGCAGCATTGAGAGACATTCAAAGAATAACTAACTTTGCTCAAGGAGAATGTTGCCAAAAATATTCTTCTAATCTCTCCTGGCCTTTGTTTTTTTCCATTATAGAACCAGAATAATAGCTTTGTACTGTTGCAATGATGAAATAAAGGAATATATATACAAATCTATATACATGATATATACATATATATATATCATATTACAAATAATGAAGAATATACTAAAGTGATGTGGTATTGATTTTTAATACCCTGTGTTGGTAATGTTATTTGGAAAATACATTGCGAGTACATTTATTTTTTTGCCTGTAATACTAATCCATGGCTATTTTGATGTTTTTTTGCTTAAGTAATACGTTCATGGTTTTTAGTCTCTCCCTAGGCTAGCATGCTGAATTCTAGACTCACCTGCCTGTCTTTAAAACACCTATGCAGGCTAGGCGATACCTCAGTAAAGTGTATGCATAGCAAGCACCTGAGTCAGATCTCAGGAACCCACATTAAAAAGGGGGAGTGCTTATGACCCACCCCCACGGCTGAGGGAGAGGGACAGAAGTGCAGGGGTTTGCTGGCCTCTCCTGGGACAAACTCTGGGCCAGTGAAAGACACTGTCTCAAGAAAAGGGTAAACAGTATCTGAGGGATGATATTTGAGGTTATCCTCTAAACTCCATAAACACATGCACACACATGTTTGTGCAAACACACACACATTTATATACAGACAAATTCTCCTTGCCTAGACCTGATCCCCAGGGGTTCTGACTTAAGTGAAGGGGGCCTAGGTGTTAAAATGTTTGAAAGGCTCTCCAGGAGTTTCTATTATAAAGACAATCCAGACAGCCTTATTCCACTGTCAGGTGGCAAGAAGATGGTTGTAAACCCAAATAAGTTGTAGTAGTACCACAGCAGGGGTGACCATAAATGACCATGGTTTATTTAGTAGACATTGTATGGAGCATCAATCACATGTATTTCTGAAATTGTAATTTTTAAAAAGTAATTTAAATTTTTGATGCTTGTATCTATATAAACAATGAATCAGGGAAAATAATTAAAATTATAAAAACAGAGCCGGGCAGTGGTGGTGCACGCCTTTAATCCCAGCTCTTGGGAGGCAGAGGCAGGCAGATTTCTGAGTTCAAGGCCAGCCTGGTCTACAGAGTGAGTTTCAGGACAGCCAGGGCTATACAGAGAAACCCTGTCTCAAAAAACCAAAAAAAAATAAAAAATAAAAAATAAAAACAGGTCGCCGGGCGGTGGTGGCGCACGCCTTTAATCCTAGCACTTGGGAGGCGGAGGCAGGCGGATTTCCGAGTTCGAGGCCAGCTTGGTCTACATAGTGAGTACCAGGACAGCCGGGGTTACAGAGAGAAACCCTGTCTCGAAAAACCAAAAAAAATAAAAAAATAAAAAAAAAAAATAAAAACAGGCGAAAGAAGAGAAAGATGATTTACAAATGCATATGTACATATGTGTAGGTGCATATGAATACATGCACTATATACATGTGCACATTTTATATGTATATAATTATACATATAATTATAATACTATAAGTGACAGCTGAAAAATGAAAGTTAGGTGTGAGGCTGTAGCTCAATGCTAGATCTCCTGCCTACCGTGTACAAGGCCCTGCGTTCCATCCCTGGCAGGTGCATGCGCGCACTCGGATCACTCAAGTGAAGCCCACATGGGAAGCATTAGATAGGCAGTGACTGCCTTTAATATCTCGAAAAGAAATGACCATACCCAGGGAGGGGACAAACCTGGTTTCTTCTTTGCCATAGCAGTGCCTGACTCTAAAATGGGCTTCCTCACTTCTAAAATGTCAGTCTTGTACCCCAAACTAGACCTGCGTCACAGCCGTGGAGACAGAAGGTTTCATTTGTCTTCAGTGTCTTCACCACCCTGCCCTCCAGCACAGGTTAGTTATGGGACTAGAAGGACCACACCTGGGAGTGAGAGCTTTAGAAGGGAAATGATTAAAAGTTATATAAACTTTAGATGTGAATGGAAAATCCAAAGTCATAAGTATGAGAAGGCTTACATTGTTCCCATCACAAAATCAAAAAAAAAAAAAAAGTTAAATTATCAGTTAGCTGCCTTATACATCCCTTTATATGTTGTCTTTTTATAAAAGATTAATTTATTTTTATTTGATGTGTATGAATATTTTTATGCCTGAATGTGCTATGTACCCCTAGAGGCCAGAAGAGTGTGTCGGGTCCCTGGGTTACAGATGGCTGTTCAGTGTGGAGCTAGTGTTGAGACCTAAACCCAGGTCCTCTGCAGGAGGAGCCAGTTCTCTAAATGACTGAGCAATCTCTCCATCCCTATACTTTTAGGCCCACAATCTCTCCATCCCCTATACTTTTAGGCCCACATATTTCTCCTGTTTGTTCTTAGATCTCTTTTCATAAGCTCATGCATTCCACAGAGAGGAGAGAAAGATTTTGATCAGCAAGGCAGATCAAAATGTGTTCTTTCATCCCTACGGGTTAGGTGGCTGTCTTTCAGACTTACAGCATCTCATTGGAAAGCTGTGCACATTTTTTGAAGTTATTACAGAATTTTGGAATTATCCCTCTCGTTTCTTTTGTAAGTAGTCTATGGCAGAAGATGCTTGATGTTTAGAATCAAGCATTAGAGGTGTGCACCCTCTAGACACAGGCTTTATGGGAAAATCCCATTGGATTCTACTGCCTTCAATTAAAAAAAAAAAAACAATTCAGAGATGCTTTATAATTGCAGGTATTGTCTGCTACAGATGTTTCTGGTAGGAGAAACTGGCCTTGGAGTTGTACTGAATTCTCTGTAATTTTACAAGC
Organism: Mastomys coucha; assembly: GCF_008632895.1. Classification (NCBI taxonomy): domain Eukaryota; kingdom Metazoa; phylum Chordata; class Mammalia; order Rodentia; family Muridae; genus Mastomys; species Mastomys coucha. Next base: position 1,324,322 of record NW_022196913.1, read on the forward strand.
CTGTTGATGGAAAGATTTCTCCACAGAAGGCCTCTGGCTTTCAGCATTTTAAACATCATTTCTCTTCTGCCAGCTACGGATTTCCACAGCCAGGGCCATAGATTGGTAGGATCTCTAGCCTTCCCTGGGCATGGCTGAGACTCAGCACTAAGAAGCCTGCACTGTTGCTAGCAACCATTTCGCAGCTGGTGCAGCTCTCAGTGTCTTGGGTGGATTGGAATCTGAACCCCAGACATCCAGTCTTCCTACCCCAAACCAAATGTGTCCTCTCTCAGCTTCCTCGTGGCATTCCAAAAATACCTATGGACATTCCATAGCTGCTTGATCCAGGGAGGACATCTCAGGGGAAGGCAAAGTGGAAAGGGAAATTAGTCATAGTCAATGGCAATTAAAATATTTCTCTCTTGAAGTAATGACTCCAGAAGGACATGGCTAGAGATCAGCCCAGAGATACCCAGCAATATGAATCCATAAAACATTAACTTCCAAATTAATCTCCCTCTGCCCACTCCCTCCCTCTCTCTCTCTCATCCTGCCTATATCATTCAAACCATAAGAAAAATAAAATAAATGAGGTGAACAATCTGAATTATTGGCCCACCATAAATTGTGCTGGCCTCAAAGACATAGAATGCACATGTATGGCAGATGGGCATCTGTTTTAGATTGCTTGAGATTTTTTTTTTTCATTTAGATGCTATTGGATCAGGGTTTTTTCCCCCTGCCCTCTATTTCTTGAAACCATACTCTTCATAAGAGTTATAAATATTCATGTATTTTTCTTCTAGTGCCTGCTGAAAAAGCACCCAAGAGGGCCACGTGCCTGGGCCTCTGGTCTCCATGCTCTTAGGGCATAGGCCTATGGTAGTCATGGGGTACATCTCCCAATACGGCAATATGTTTTGAAGGCACTTCGGTATGTGAAAGTTGTGCCTATAGAAGGAAATTTGGTCCAGTAGTTATTGTAACCACCCAGGAATTAAGAATTTGGGAGAGACCTTTGCCTTTTTAAAAAAACCTACTACGTAGTCTCTTGGGGGTTTTCCCCAAGGATAACACTGCCTCTTTTTGGACCATATAGCAGGCTGACAATTAGTTATAATTCTGTAGTCCCACATATTGTCAGGGAAACCAGATAAGACATGAAACTGCCTTAGCCACCTCCATTGAACTTTATCATCACAGAGATCCATTGTGTGTTCTTGGAATAGGAAACATGTTTCTGGAGCACAGAGTTTCTAGAAATCTGAGTTTTTAAACTCAGCCCCCATCAACTGCATGATTAGTTCTGACATCATCTCTTCTCCAGAATGTCAGGCAATTTCTTTCCAGTGTGACAGGGTTTCACTCTTCATATGTATCTTCTGAAATAACTAATACAAGCAATCTGGACCAAAGGGGTAGGCTGTGATGCAGCCGACTGCTTCCACATGTGCAAGGTTCGGCTTTGAGTCTCAATTTGCTATTTTTGCTGTTTCCCTTTCATCGTGTCGTGACGGCGATGTAGGCTTTCAAAGGGCGGCCTCTTCTGTATTATTTATGTGCCTACATTTGGCTTGAACCTACCCTCCTCTCCACTGATCTATAACATGTGCTGTGCATAAAAAGAGTAGGGGGCAGGAGGCTTACACCAAGGAAATACTATCAGCAAGTTTATTCTAGTTCTTAGTTCAACCTGCACGTCCATTTGTTGTTCCTTCTCAGCCATTCCTTAAAACAGATGGAACCTGTCAGTATACACCCTCATTCTTTATCTCTCTCTCTCTCTCTCTCTCTCTCTCTCTCTCTCTCTCTCTGGAGGAGGGGGGCTCAGTATACCAGGCTGGCCTTGAGCTCACAGGGATTGAAGGTATGTGTGCAGCCACCGCTGCCCCCACCACCAATTGTACACCTTATCTCTCAAAACAGTATTTTCCAATGTCAATATGGATTCATGACTTTTCAATAGGGACTAAAAGCAAACCCCTCATTCTTGGATTTTAGAATTGACCTTCTTTCATGCCAACTGGAAACACTGTAATAGCTGAGTTTTTACTTTGTACATATTTTTTTTAAGGTAACAGGGAAGTGTTCCATTTCTTTGAATGCATTTTTCTTTATTCTCATGGGGAAATTACACTTCCTTTGGAGGTTTAGAATTAGCTTCCAGTTATGGTATCAGTCACTCCTCATTTAGTGGAGGACTGTCCTCCAACAGTCACCAAACCATTGCCAAAGCCTCTGGAAACTAACCAGAATCTTAGCTCCGTTCAGCCTCTGACTACCTCTGAAAGGCTTCTAAGGCTGTTTGTCTCCTGTATGGAAGGAGTGCTGCAACCTCCCTGGAGGTATTTCTTCCAGGGCCTCCATCAGCCATACAAACTATCATTTAGTTGATATATTCTTTCAATTAAGCCATTTGGAAAAAGACAGCTACCAGCCAAGTAAAGTCAAGTCTCCCGCACTCTATTTCTAGCTGTTACATTGAACCCAGGCATGGCATATTCAGCTTTCTCTGCTTGGTTTCTCCATTTATTCAACATACATTTGCTTGCTCGTTCATTTGTGTATTATGTGTTTGTTCATTCATTTAACAAATAAGGACCTGCCCTGTACCAGGCATCATGCTAGATTCTGGAGACAGGGTGACAAACAAATATGATTTCTTGGTCTTGCAGAGTCCTCATTCAATGGAGACGGGACAGCCACTAATCATCCAACAGTGTCATTTTGTAGACTCATGCAAAAGTTACATTGGAGGCCAGCACTTTAAGGCAAGGAGCCTGATAGTCTGAGGGAAGGGAATAATGGGGAAGCAGAGGTCTGCAAAGGAGGTGGGAATTACTAGGCAGAAGAGGCACAAGAGGAACATTACACACCAGCCAAAGCTGCTGTGACAGTCGTTAGGACAAGCATCTAAGCCTGGTGTAGCGTCCTGTGTTTTAATCCTGTGTGCTGATATTAACTGTACTATTTGACACAGGTCACTCTACTAAGCACGGTACTAACCCACCACTTTACCCTCAGGAAGCCAGCTGGCCAGTTTTGGAAGCTACTATCCAGGCTCAGAAGGAAATTTCCTTCTCATTGCCATGCCAGATGGGTTTCCAGTGAATGATTATTGTGCAATCTGATTATTTTTATGTCATGTTAATTCCCTTTGGAAAATAGAAACAGGATATGTAAGATAGAAGAGAGTTTTCTAGCGACAGCCAACAGATCGAGAGAAGGCACACAGTTCAGAATAGAGGAGCAACTATGGCATAAGGAATAAATTACTAGTAATAACTTTTTACTATACACAATCAATTTTTATTATTTGGTACATCTAAACCTTGGATATCCTTGTGTATCCCTGGTTGGCCTGGAACTCAATATGTAGACCAGGCTGGCCTGCAACTCACAGAGGTCCACTTATCTCTGCCTCAAAAGTGCTGGGATTAAAAATGTGCACCACCACAACCAGCTTAGAGTAACTTTAGATCCATAGCAGATAACATAGAATCAATGTTAATATAACAAAAACTTGTACTCTGCTTGCTAAACAGCCTCCCACAAGATCTTTCAAAATCCTCTTGTGACCTCTCCTCTTGTAGCATCTTAAATGTCTTCTTCATGCTGCTGACAAGGAAGGACAAAGCATGGAAGGACCCTGAGAGAGGTTGTAATAGACTAGCCGTCCACGTGGGCACAGATGTTCTACTCACATCTTACTGACCAGAACTCAGTCACATGTCCACACCCAACTGCTAGACAGGCTGGGAAGTGCAGGTGTGTGGCCACATAGTCAGATTACCCCAGAGAGTATTAGACTGGGGCTAAGAGAAAGGACGTAGTAAGTTAGGGATACATAAGTGTCCTCTCACTAAGAGGACCACAGCGGATGCTTCAATCACAGTACCAATCTCTATATCTGCTAGATTTATCCTATGCATGCATGCATACATACCTGTGATAAGGTTTAATTTATAACAAGGCAATGTAAAGGATAAATAACAATACCTAATAGTAAAATACAGCAACTCTAACAGAAGACAGTAATAAAAGTTACTTAAAGTGCATTTTCTGTTATTCCTTAAATATCTCACGACCCTTTTCAGTCAGCCGTAGGTTACAGCCCCTTCCAGGCAGCATCACTGTCCTTGCACGCTGACACCACTGCTAGGTAAAAGAAGGGTGACTTGAATGCAGCCACTGAGATACCATGTCAGTGACTAACAAGTAGGCCACATATATAGTGTGGAAACGCCGAAAAAGGACGAATGTTCATGCCAAAGCAAAGCCAGACAGGGAGAGATGTCACTTTGTTTTTAATATAATATTTATATTAATTCTTTGAGAATTTTGTACATGTGTACAATATGTTTATTATATTTACCCCCCATCCCTCCCCCTAACTTCTCCCAGACCCATTCCTACTCCCTCTCAACTTCATTTCCTCTTTCTGGATTTGATTATAACCCACTAAGTCCAATTTGCGCTGCCCATGTACTGATGGGTATGGGACCATCCACCAGAGCTTGGTTACTCAACCAGGGGCCGCAAACTGACTCTCCCTCTTCCAAAAGCTCTTACCCAGAAATAGAGACTTGTAAGTCCCTCTTCCTCCAGGGGATATTGCTGACTGGCTTGATCCTGTGCAGATCATATATAGGCATCGACAGCTGCTGGGCATGCTAGGGTGACAGTTCTGATGTGTCCTAAAGACCATGTTTCTCTCACATGTTCTTTCGCTCTTCCTCCATCTTTCTCAATGGTCCCTGAGCCTTAAAGAGGGGATGTGACCTTGATGTCCAGTTTGTGACTAGAGATCACGCTTAATCCTCTGTGTTCAGCAAGTGTAGAAAACACTGTTTTGCACACTGTGGTGTGCTCCCAGCAGGGCTTACTTCTGCTCCCCTCCTCTGCCTCAACCTGGTGAGTTTCTGAGCTGTGGGGGCAGCAGTATATTTAGTGATCCTTAAAATACAGTCAGCTGTTGCTCTCTGATGACCCTGAAAACTCTCTGCATTTCCCTAGTCTCTCTGCTGTGTGGAATACCAAAGGACTGAATCCTTCCTATTGAAGTGTGTGAACTAGTAAACTGCAGCCTGTCAGCCAAGTGTCTACTGCTTAGCTCTGTTGGACATTCCTCTCTCTCTCTCCCTCCCCCACCCCTTCCTCTCTGTGTATGCGTTACACTTTTGAGTAATGGAGCTGATGTCAGGTGGCTTCCCCAATCATCCTCTGCCTTACTTTTTAAGACAGAGTCTCTGAGTGAATCTCAAGTTCACCAATTCAGCAAGACTGGCTAGCCAGCAACCCCCAGGGAAACTCCACTTCTCTAACTCTGGAGTTACAGGCATGAGCCGCCATTCCCGGCTTTGTACATGGGTGCTAGGGACTAAACTTAGAACTTTACGTTTGTGTAATGAGCACTGTACTGACTAAGCCAGCTCTTTCAGCCCTAAGTTAGACATTCTTGGTAACAGCAGGCGACATTTATTTAATGTTCAATCTATTGTGTATTTCACATGTACCAAGGTGACCTAAAAAGGAGATACCTCACTGTCCAACTTTATGCACGAGAAAACTGTTTTAGAGTGATTTGAATCACAGGGTCAAGGTCATACAGTAATAGGGCTAGGTCTGAAAGCCACGAGCTCAGCAGAGGTTGGTCCCAAAGCCTTAGGTAAATGCCTGGTCATGGGCAACCTGCATGAGAGTCTACTGACTCACGGTAAACCTATCCCCATGGAGCATATGCCATTCCCTTCTTCTCTAGCATCTTCTGCCTGTCTCTGTCTTCAGCCTTGTTCATCTCAACTTCAAACATAGTTGCTTCCTTCCACTGCCCTTGGCCTCTCCCATCAGATATGCTTTGATTGGTGCAGAGGGTGTGGTAGTGAGATCCTATAGCTCTGGAGCAAATCTCAGTCTTAGCTCCTAATTATAAGATCATCATCTTATGACTTTGCCTCCCTTTCTTCCATTGTGAAACAGGTTTTTTGGTTTTTGTCTTTTTAAACCTCAACATCCTATAGTAACGAGATCTTGTATGCAAAGGTATTCCTACTTCCCTGATAGAAAGTAAGCCTTCCCCTTCCTGAACAAGTACCCATTGTTGTAAAGGTCACCACTTTGTAGTCAATCAGCTAACAGGTACTGAATTACATACTAGTCTGATGCTCGGAGAGAGCCATGGAAGAGGAAGCTATGAATTCGCTACAACTTTTAAAGTAGCTGGGTAAATTAATTAGGTAGGCAGGTAGAGTAGCACATGGCACTAGCTGACAGAGGTCAAGAGAAAGGATGACATTAACTACAGCTGGATTTCAGAGGAAGAAGCAACCAGTGCTCAGACAAGATTCAGAGAGGAAGTTAAGGACAGACAGGATTTATATAGGGTCTGGGGAAGGGGAAGATTTCTAAACAGGAAAAGCAGTGCATGCAAGAAGAAAGCATGGAAATTAAGCACAACATTCATGGTTACACTATACAAGTGACCTTCTAAGGGGCTTATGGAGAGAGGCAGGGGGAGCATGGGGGTTGGGGGGACAGGAAGATGCAAAGGCACAGAAGGAAATAAAGACAATGAGGACAAGAGGATGCTGGGGATGGATGTGCCTCAGTGGTGAAGCACTCTCTTAGTATGCATGAAGCTCTGGATGCACCCCCAGCACACCAACAGCAACAACCAAAAACAAACAGAAAAACAAAGCAACAACAGATGTGGTCAGGAAAGGAGGCAGAGAAAGGCTGGATTTCACCAGCTCTATGAATTAATATTGCAAGCAGACATAATGCCAAAGGTTCTCAGTTCCCAGCTAGATTCTAAATCCTAAGACACTGCTTTCCTGGGGAGAAGAGAAGGCTGGTTCAAAGAGAAAGAGAAGGCTGATTCAAAAGAGAAGGCTAATTCAAAAGATACCAGCAGATACTTAAAAGTATCTGCCAATTTGTTTGTTGTTTTTACTTGAATACAGACATCTCCATCAAACCTGTACACACATACACATACTCTCTCTTAAACACACACACACACACACACACACACACACACACACACATACTTCTGTACTGTCCTGAGAGTCATCTGCCGGGATAAGAAAGAGCTGTTCTTGCCCTTAACCAACTTTTGCATGACTCAGTGTTTCACAGCCAATTGACTCCCTTTAAGACTCCCTAAGCCACTGGTTTAACAAGAATGTTCTAGACAAGCAGAGACTCAGGTCTCAGGCCTGAGGAAATGACCACACAGGGAACCAGGGAAAGGTTAGAATTAAATGTACAACACATTGTGAATGAATCTCTACTTCCAAAACTGTTCAAAACTCCCTTTCCACCCTGTGTTTTGTTTCTCAACCCACCTCCTGCTGCTCCTCAAACTCTTAATCCTGCTCAAAAATTCAAACCTGTTCTTTGGATCTTAAACTCACAGGGGAATCTTCTAGTCAGTTAATGATGTGTTATACAGCTGGGGAAAATAGAAAACCATGGACTATAGTTATATTCTTTTTCTATCATGAGTCCTAGAGACAAGCTCTGGTGACTTTAATGTCAGGTTGATGGCTATAAGGGGACTTTTAGGGCAAAAGGCTCGGCTTCCACAGCCCCTATAGTCTAAGTGTAGCCACTATCCCAATTCACCAGTTAAAGAGACACGGTAATAGAAAGCAGAGACAGGGGATTTCATCAGTTTTAAAGATAGGAACAGTTCCTGGGCTCCAGTGAATCCAAGTTCTAGATTTACACTTAACTACAAGAAGGATTGGGGCAAAGAGTGCAGGTGTATATATAATTAAACAACCCTGGTCAAAGAGCGACCAAAGAGCATCTCTCAGCTCAGCTGAGCTAAGAAGTTATTATAGCTATCAGTGGGACAGGGGACAAGCCTGGGTTCTACAAGATGACTTGCTCCAGAGGGTAGCTCTGCCACTGTGGATAACTATTGGGCTGGGTGGGCTCTGTCCTTGGAGATGTTGCTGTTCCTGGAAACCAAGGTGACTGCGGATTTAGGACAATGATTTATCCCTGCCTTTTTTTGTAGAGGGGAGGAATGAGCCACCTTAGCCAGATAGACCCTGATTAGATAAGGGAGAGTCAATCAAGAGTGTGTGACAGAGACAGAAGCAAACTGAAAGCAGAGACATCAGGCCTCCATTTTGTTTCTCGTTACCTCTCGTGCCCACCCAAGGAGTCAATGCTTTTTGGCAAAAGCAGCTTCTAAATGATATGGGTCCAAGTCCCACCCCCACCATTTACCTGATGCATGAACCCAGCGAGCTGATTGGCTGTGTTGAGCTTTGGATACAATTTACCTGCTGCATGAATCCAGCAAGCTGATTGGTTGTATTGAGCTTTGGTTATATTTCCTGGAATGTAGGGACATGATCAATTTCACATAGGATCATTCTGGGTACAATTTACCTATGTAAAGTGCTAAGTGCATCTTGTAACCTCCCAGTATGCTCAATAAAGGGTGGCTGACCCTTTATTCATCTTGGAAACACCCCTGGCAATCTGCCTTCCTCCTCAGGCTCTTAGCAGCAGACCTTAAGGTGCATGTGAAAGGGGTTCAAATAAAAACCACCTGGACAGTTTTTACTTGCATCACCAACTTGGAAGCATGTGTGCAAGAGCAGGAAGACAGGCATGTTCTTCAAGAGCAATGCTTTTGTGTAGAACATTAATGCCCTCCTCCTAGTATCCATTGGATTGGAATCCCAGTATCCACGCTCCCCCTTACATTGTGCCTTTCTGGAATGGTGGGTATCTCTACATATGGAAAACAGCTTCTCAGTAGGGCCTGGAATAAGCTAGAAATTCCAAAACAGAAAAGACCCCAGCAGGGCACTAGCTCCACACTGGCAAATAAACCTGCTATCCTGTGCCATCAATGGTATTGCAATGTGTCTTTAATTATGGAGGGAATTGAAGTCCTAACTTCAAGTGAAGTTTCTTGCCCTGTGCAGAATGCCTGCAGGGCACTGTCCTGGTTCATCGCCCTATGAAGGTGTCTAGAGTCAAAGGGAACTTTCCCCATCTGGGTGATATTGTCAACCCCAGCAGCTACCAGTTCCTCCACAGTATATCTGTACTTGACTAGCCTGGGGCAGGAGGACAGTGGGTCACCTATCCAAAATGCATTCAAGGGTACTGTTATGAAAATCAAGTCAGATGATAACTTTCTCTTGGGCCATTGAGAATGATGCATGATTTGCTCAGTTCCTGTGATATTTGAAAAATGACACCTGCCTAAAAAAGAAAATTGTGTCCATAGCTAAAAGAATTGAAATCAGAGTCCTTTGTTAGAAGGAAATTTAAATTGCTTTTAAAGATGACATCCTGCTCTTTCTAGCCTACATATAATCTAAAGCAGCAACAATTAAGGCACAGAGTAAGCATTAACTGGATTGGTATGAAGACCCAGGCACAAAAAGGGCATTCAGAAAGGATTGATATGTTATTCCTCAAGGCTGTATGTCTGTGGTAATACTATAGGGATTACCTTGGTAGAACTTTGTTGATAATCCCTAAAAACACAAAAGGTAGCCAATAGAAGGTTGGGAGATGGCTCAGGCCATACAGTGCTGCACATTCACAAGGACCTGAGTTTGGATCTCTTGCATCTGTCTAACAGCTGGTTGAATTTCTACAATCTCAGTGCTAGAGAAATAAAAACAGGATGACCTGTGGAGCTTGCTAGTGGATCAGTCTAGCCAATCAGTGAGCCCCAGGTTCAAGGAGCCCCTGTCTCAAAAACTAAGGTGGAAAACAATTGACCTGCATATCACTACAGACTACAAAATGGGTTGGGGTTGTCTAATGGTCCTGAGGGCTTCTTGCCTTGTTTCTCTTACCCAGCACTTTAACAACAGGAGCCACTAAGCATAAGGGAAATGCTAATTGTAAATGGTCTAATTTCTGGTCTTTGTCTTGTCTTCCTGACATCCATTGCTGGATAATTCATGTCCACTTCTGATCTATTCATTATGGATGAACTAAGGACTGGTGTGTGTGTGTGTGTGTCTGTGTGTGTATATGTCTGTGTGTGTATGTGTCTGTGTGTGTGTGTGTCTGTGTCTATGTGTGTGTGTGTGTCTGTGTGTGTCTGTGTGTGTATGTGTCTGTGTGTGTGTGTGTCTGTGTGTGTGTGTATGTGTCTGTGTCTGTGTGTGTCTGTGTGTGTATGTGTCTGTGTGTGTGTGTGTGTCTGTGTGTGTGTATGTGTCTGTGTCTGTGTGTGTGTGTGTCTGTGTCTGTGTGTGTGTGTCTGTGTGTGTATGTGTCTGTGTGTGTGTGTATGTGTCTGTGTGTGTGTGTCTGTGTGTGTGTGTCTGTGTGTGTGTGTGTCTGTGTGTGTATGTGTCTG
>NW_022196913.1:1334768-1342929 GCF_008632895.1 Mastomys coucha
GTGTGTGTGTCTGTGTGTGTATGTGTCTGTGTGTGTGTCTGTGTGTGTATGTGTCTGTGTGTGTGTCTGTGTGTGTATGTGTCTCTGTGTGTGTGTATGTGTCTGTGTGTGTGTGTCTGTGTGTGTATGTGTCTGTGTGTGTGTGTCTGTGTGTGTGTGTCTGTGTGTGTGTGTCTGTGTGTGTATGTGTCTCTTTGTGTGTATGTGTGTGTGAGAGAGAGAGAGAGAAGAGAGAGAGAGTATGTTTGTGTACATGTGTTTGTGTGTCTGGGTTTTCCTTTTAGTTATTTATGTTTAACCATGAAACCTACAAACTTAAAAAACAAAAACATTAAAAGGGATACACATTGTGAGAGGAAAAAAAGTCACACTTGCCTCATCCTGGAGGTATTAAATTATACCAGATTTATGTAGCTCTAAAACAAGCCACTTCCTAATTTAAAACATATTTCTCTCCTTTAAAAAAACTTATTCCTATACTTATTTGTGCATCTCTTTTTTATTCATTTACCCATTCATTTGTTCATTTATCATATGAATCTCAGAGCTCTACCACAGAGCTATACCTTTAAGTTACATATATTGATATTTAACAAAATTTCAAACCTAAGGAAGCAAAGAGAACTGATGGTCCTAGCTACCACTTCTCCATAAACTTTCACCTCATAAATCCTAATTTCCCTTAACATTTTCCTCATCAGTCAGGATGTCTCCCTTGTAAACATGGCTGGAAGATTGCCTTCACTTGTTCTACTATCCTCTCCATTCATCTTCAAAGCCTTTGTGGTTTTCCTCTGAGTTTTTGCTCAAACTCACATCTTCCCATGGATCCTAACTGAGAGCATCCTCTTGACTTGCTGCATTTTTTTCTCCAAGATAAGACATTGTTCAGATTTAGATGTGAATTTGAAAGACCCTGGAGCTCGGGAGACCCTCACTCAAGTCTCGGGATGGCATGGCCACCCAATAACTCACAAGAGACCGATCTTGCTGCAAGTGCACGAGGTTTATTTGGGATAGGCCAGTTCCGGGGTTGATCTCGTAACCTTGCAGGACAGAGGAAGGAGTTCGACCTGGAACACAAGAAGTGAGGTGTATTTAAAGGGAAAAACCACAAACTGGGGGGGGGGGGGGGGTGTGAGGGGGTTACCAAGGAAACATAACAAAAAAACAGTGGAAAATTTCAGAGGGATCCAACCCAAGGTAATCAGTCAGTTAGGGAGGGGAACATATTCCTTCTAGGAATGTAATCTTCTTCTTCTTCTTTTTTTTTTTAACTTTTATTGCATTATCAGAAAAGTTACATGATTTCAATTTATCTGAATTTGTTAACATTTAAAAACATATTTTAATTAAATAGAATTGAATCACATTTTTGTTCCCCTTTTGTACCACCGCTCCTCCCATAGACCCCCCCTTCAATACCTATAATATATTTTTGTCGTATTCCTTAAAATTTATAAAATATTATAAAAATAAAAATAAGTATTATAAAAGTTGTTTGATATAAAACAACAATCGATTTAACAGTCTTATGTAGATGCTCGTCTACAGCAATAGTCGGTCGGCAGGGTGGAGAACATTGGCAGGGTGGAGAGCCTCGTAAACCAGTAGACCTTCATTCCTAGTTCCGCCCTTATTGTGGATCAGTCAGGAGGGGCAGGTATCAGGAACCAGAGCCCTGACGCTCTGAGTTAGCCAGGTTCCTGGAACTGGCCAGTCTACATTCCTGGCTGGCTACAATGACCCTCCATGTCCTCTTAGGTAAAGGTTATACACCATACATTTCTACTGATACATTTCTATTAAATGCTCTTATTTTAAAATTCTAAAACTCTCCAGCCTTTCAAATTGTTCTTTACCAGCTCCTGGTGTCCCCAGATGAGGATGCTCTTCTGAGAGGTGGATCTTACCTGGAAGAAGTGGGTTACTGGGGGAGGGGAGAACAGTTAGTAAGGTTCCAACCCCATCAACCTAGATCCAGCAACCAAGACAAAGGGGCCTAGCCACCCCATCCCACCCCCAGCAATGAAACTGTGAGTGAAGATAAATTAGTCCCATAAGTTGGATGTGCCAGATGTTTTGTCCCAAGGATGAGAAATGCAAGTGTAACAAGCACGTTTTTCCCTTTCTTACTAACCATCAGTGTAGTTTCCTTCTCAGGGCCCCACATGCTCACCACCTACTCCTCAAGCCTTCACACTCTTGGACTCTCCGCCCGTTTATCTCCGTGTTCACCAAGTACCATTCATCTATCATGCCCATGGTGATTTGCCTACCTCAGTGTTTCTGGGCTTGACCATCTTTCCTAGAGGAAGTGTTCAAGTCCCTTCCCTGGTGCCCAGCCTCCTGTGCCATTGTGCCTGCTCTCCTTTTCTGAGTCCTTTGGGTTCTAGAATTGGTCCCTTTGGCTCTCCACCCCATCTAGGGATAAATCCGAAGGTCAGTTCTCATCCTATTGTCCCCTCTCTGTATGCACTTAGAATCTCTGTGTTTGAGTTGCACTCTATTCTTGGTCTAGTTTGCCCATGGTTGACAAATGTAAGGGAGGCTTACATTCTTTTTGGCAAACCGGATGCACAGGAAATAAGTCAGCAAGGTACACCTGTCCAGAAGGGACTGTCTGATGTAATGACGCTGTTGCTGAAACCCAGATGTTGAAAAATAGTGTGACAAGTTCTATGTACGTGGCGTGTATGGATGTGTTTGCACATAGGTGTGGCTGGAGGGGAACAGCATTGTTCCTCAGGTGTCATTGACCATTTTTCCCACCTTGGACATTGTTTGCCCCTGGTGTGGAAATCCTCAAGTTATCTAGGCTGACTTGGCAAGGAATCCCAGGGATTCCTGACTCAGTCTCCTCAGGAGTGGGATTACAAGCCTGTGCCACCAAGCCTACCTCGTGTAAGCATGGATCCCAGGGTCAGAGTCAGATCCTCATGCTCGCCACTTTACTGACCAAGCTGTTTCCCTATCACCCAAGCAGAGTTTTAACGGGGGAAAGAAAGCACAAGGAAATGTACAAAAGAGGGTAGAGTTAATTAATTAATCAATTAAAATAAAAGAAGAAAAAGGAGGAAGAGAGCAGGTACAGAAACCCTGAAGCAGAAACAAAAAGAGGCCTGCTTCAAGAAGAGAGAGGGATGACCCTGGGCAGGGAGGAAATGTGCTGAGCAGAGGAGAAGTGGGGAGCCTTCCCCAGGGCAGATCCTCCGGAGAGGGTGAGCAAGCATCCCTGCCTCCACCCCTTGGCACCTTCTGCCTATAGTGCCTTTATTTATAGCACAGCTTCCTCCTCCTCTACTACAGATACTCTGAATGAGAGCAAGTCAGGTCTACCTTGTTTTCTAGCCTATACAGCACTAAATCACTGCTGTAGTAAATGTGTTACACTTCAATGGAAGGCACAGAATCAAGCAGAAAAGCTGTGTGTGAAGATCAACACTTTCCTGAGTTAAAACCAGACCTGGAATCAGTGCCGTAAATAACCCCACAAAGAATGATCAGTAACATTTGGTCACTGTAGTTAAGACAAGAGTCCTGTGTCTCCCTCCCCCCTCACCAGTCGGGGAGTTCAGCGCCTTCTAAAGCATCATCTGGGACAGAATTTTAGGGTACGTGCATGTTTGTCTTCTCCATGGGGGCAGCTGTGGCTGGAGGAGAATTCTTAAGACCAACTAAGGTCAGACTGAATTAACTTGAAGAGTTTCTTGGGAAAATAGTCTCTACATTATGAAGTCGGAGATGCCACTAATTAAAGATCTGTCACAAGGAGTATTGCCTATTGATGACATGCACATGACTTCATGCATTCAAAGAGTAGAATTCACAGATGTGAGTGGCTGCTTCTCATGCCCATAGCTTCTGAGGCAAGATGCTGAGAGTCCCCCACAGTTTAGGAGTCGGTCTGGAGATGGAAAGGCCAGGCTGCAGTATCTGCTTGAAAGCCTCTGTAGCCTAGACTCCATGGGATGCCACCTATGCCCACCGAACCTTGCTGTCTATGTTCGTCATCATTATGGTACTATAATAGCAATGGAGATAGTCAGCTTACAGAGCAGATTTACTGGGGCTCACCGTTTGAGATTGGACCATGATGGTTGACCCTATTGCTTCAGGCTGGCAGCAAAGCAGAGCCTCATATGGCAAGCTTCTGAAAGAGCATGGTCCATGATAGTTGACCCTATTGCTTCAGGCTGGCAGCAAAGCAGAGCCTCATATGGCAAGCTTCTGAAAGAGCAATGTCACTCACATCATGTCCAGGAAGCAAAGAAGCAAAAGGACTGACTAGGGTAGTACAGTCTCCTTCAAGGGCATCCTCTCCTGCCACAGCCTAAAGACTTCCATGAGCCTCTTCTTACAAAGTTTCTACCATCTCCCAACAGCATCGCCCTGGTTATCATGTCTTTAACATATGCCTTGATGGAACTTCCCAGATCTGAACTATGGTGGGATCCTTATCACATAAGAATGATTTACAAACATGTGATAAGGTTAACGTAGTATCGTTTTGTAAGCCACCAAGCCTGACAAACTTACTTATTAAGTTCAAAGCTTTGAAAAATCTTGGGAGTAAGTAGCTCTTATCTTAATTGTACAGAGCCACAAAAATGAAATATTACAAGAGTTTCCTTTGATTTGATTAAGTCTGGCTCTAGACATGAACTCCTAAGACTAGTGCCATGTGTCCCAACTTGCAGGGCGGGTGGGAGAGGGATGCGAACACAGTGGAAACTCAACTTGATATCATGGACCGATTCCCATGTGAACTAAATTGCCACATAGTAAGCCACTCTTAAAAAGTGAGGCCTTTCCAAATGCAAGCAGGAAAATATCCCATTATGTCTCATTTTCTCACTAGAACATGCCAATTGTTTCTCAAATTCCCCTGGAAAGTCAACAACCTCATTGTTCTGGATACTCAGAGCAGACATGGCTTTATTGTGTGCATCAAATTGAAAAGAAAAATAGACTTAAAAAATGATATCAGCATCCAATACTGTCCTATGGCATGTTTTGAATTGTATTCATTTGATAAAATATTCAACAAATGCTGAACATGAGCACATTTCCATTCCTAAGAGCCAACAAACAGCCACGCTGCAGGGGAGTGTGGACATCTATGGCTAATGTCATACTGACAGTTCAATGATCCCATCAAGTGTTCACTTCCTCTCTCTCTCTTTTCTTGCCCTCCCCAGCCTGGCTGGCATCGTCCCACCACTCCACTGCCTACCCTCTCCACATCCTTTGGCCCATCTCAGAATTTTGAGCTGCCTGACCTCCGCTCCCAACTCCTCTGAGCCTCATCTCCTTGTTCTAGTCTTCAGTCTCTTGTCACATTGGACATGTCATTTGTCTTCTAAGATATAAAAAGCTTTAATGGCTCCTGATGACCCAAGTATGCCTGAACAGAAAAGCCTTTATTAATATAATCATATGATCAACTATGTTGCAAAATAAGCTTGAAAGTGATATTTTTAAAAATTTTCATGAATTTACTTATTATGCATATACCTGTGTATGCATGCAACCATGCATGTGTACATGCATAAGCATACCACATAATCTATGTGGAGGTCATAGGACAATTTGCAGGTTGGTTCTCTCCTTCCATTTTGTGGATCCCAGGGATTAAACTCAAGTCCCATGATTAGCAGCAAGTCTCTTCACCCTCTAAACTGTCTCACCTGTCTGAGAGTAGTATTTCAGCAGCATAAGTATATATTTGTTTATTACAAGGTCATGCTGTGGGAACCATATTTGTGTCCCACAATAGCATAGAAAATCCTGGATCTCCCCCACCCCCTCTCTCCCCCTACCTCCTCAAGTTTTGCTAGTCTGTGAGCACGGACAGGCACAGGCCTGAATATTGTAAAAGCCAATATAGTTTTCATGTTGACCCTTGTTGACATAGATAATAAATACTCAAAAAGATGCTGTCAAAAAACCTCAAAGGGGCCCAGGACCTAATAGAAGGAATTCTGTTTATGTCCTGTTCCGGCTTGAAACACGCTAAGATCAGCAATGTGAGATTCAACCCTGTTACGAGGCTTGTTTCTGTGTGGAAGTGGAAAATTCAGCCTCTTCTATGATTTTAGCCCTCCCCCATTGTGTGTTGGGGGAGGTTAATGAAGGCTGAATCCAGCCTTTCCAGCATCCTCTAGGCTTAACATAAACCACAGATATTAATCGACTCAGACTTTCCCAACTCACTCTGGTACACTGGTTTCTAGTAAGTAGCCTCTGAAATCCACCTGCCCAAGTTTAGATCCAGACTGACAATTTCAGGCATGTGACATGGGGGCCATTAGAAGGAAGGAACTGTGTCCTTTGTTTAGCTAGAGACAGTGACAGTACAAGAGCAGGTATATAGAAGAGCACATGAGCCGGGCGGTGGTGGTGCACACCTTTAATCCCAGCACTTAGGAGGCAGAGGCAGGCAGATTTCTGAGTTCGAGGCCAGCCTGGTCTACAGAGTGAGTTCTAGGACAGCCAGGGCTATACAGAGAAACCCTGTCTCAAAAAACCAGAAAAAAAAAAAAAAAGAAGAAGAGCACATGACCAGGACTGTCATTTCCAGCATCACGACTTTCCTCTGCCATATAACCCTGTCCACGTCCATCTTCTGGGGACCATTCCCCAAGCCCTTGGCACACTCTCAGCTCTGCTTTTTGTCCTGAAGTTGCCAAAGCCTAGTGTGGAAGGGCTAATGTAGCCCTTCCTTTTCGCATGCCTGGGGGATTTTCCTACCCATCTTTAGAGGCTTACCCTGATTTAATGGCTGCTGCTGAGCCCCTACACAGCTCATGGTGATCTCTTCTGAGGTCCTGAGGCATTTCTGAAACTTTCCAAGCTTCCTCATGTGGGCACTCAGTTTGCTTACAATCGTTTGTCTACCTAGCTTCAGTCTCCTCCCTGTCTTTGCCACAGGTCCACGAAAGAGGGCCATGTTTCATTTCCAACACAGTACAAGGCTACATATACTATAGAGAGACAAACAGAATCAGTGGATTATCGAGTGAATGATTGAATGAATGCGTGAGTGAAAGAATGAATGTCTGACTAACTTGCTTGACTGGCTGCCTCACCTCATTTAGCACACACCATACTTTTTCACTTCACCATACTTTTGTCACTTCTTCTCATATGACAAATATAGAGGTCTATGTTGATTTTTAACTCATTAAATTGTTTACTATTTGGTGAGAAGGCTAGTAAAGGAACAGAAGTTAGAGGAAAGATAAGTGAACAAAAAGACACAACTAAATCACAACTGGATTATGTTCCCATGGCAAAAGACCACTATAAAGTCAGCTGGTAGTCATCCATCAGAGCTTGTAGGGTGACCAACCTAAGAAGATAGAACATATCCAGTAAATCAAAGTTACAGCACATGACTAGGGGAAAACCCGAAATGCTTTCTAGGCTAAGAGCATAGTCGCTTCTCTCCCAGGACTCTCCAGCACTCCCTGACTTGCTGACAAGATAGTGGAGGCAGAGATAAGGATTCTGGGAAGATAACACATCTCAGTTTACTGGTTGCAGCTTGGCTTTCTCCTCACCAGCAAGGGCTCTTGTACTTAGGATAGGGCCTAGAAAGTCCCACTGAGTGTGCTCTCCCAGCTCTTGGGTCTCTGAGACATCTACTTGTGCTTTTGAATTTTCTGGTTGTCACTCAGCATACTGAGGCAGGGCCAAGTTAGTAACAAATGGAGTCACTTTCTTTGTACTTTTAAAAAAATCACAACTCATAATTATGGGGTTCCAAAGTTATTCGTCACCTGCCTCATCATTTGGTGGTGTGTCCATGGCCCAGACCTAGAAGGCAAATGCTAAGGGCCTGTGTTTAATGCTCAGGCTCTATTTTATGGCCTTGTTTCAGCCAGATGAAAGTGAGGCAGTGACTTCCAACCCTGACCAGGGCTTGCTTCTTCCTGGAAGTCTAGAACAAAAAATAAGGAAATGAAGAATCAGTCACTGACTTAACTGGATAAGAAGGAAGAACCAACTGAATGCACAGTTTCTCTCTCTCTCTTGCTCTCTCTGTCCCTCCCTTCCTCCCTCCCTTCCTCCCTCCCTCCCTCCATCCCTCCCTCCCTCTTTCTTTCTCTCCCTTCCTCCCTCCCTCCATCCCTCCCTCCCTCTTTCTTTCTCTCCC
>NW_022196913.1:1343092-1354973 GCF_008632895.1 Mastomys coucha
CTCCCTTCCTCCCTCCCTCTGTCCCTCCCTCTCTCTATCCCTCCTTCCCTCCCTCTGTCCCTCCCTCCCTTCCTCCCTCCCTCCCCCTTTCTCTCTCTCTCTCCCCCTCCTTCTGGGAGAGGTGGCAAGATTTCGTGCAGTGACCCTGGCCATATAATGAAGTGAGCTGTATTAGCTGCTTTCTCTCAGAGAACACGTGAAGTCTCCCAGCCCAGCTCATAGAACAGACTGCTCTTAGGCAGGAACCAGCTCTAATGTGAACCTCTATAGAACCCCGCCTGGCAGATTTGTAGACTGTGGTGCCCATGAGACACCTTAAGCTTTATGACTACATATTTAAGCATTTATGAGACTTGAACTGTGTTGCATTAAAATGGAAAAAAAGTGAGGGGAAAAACATCCCGAGGCTTGCAGCAAGAGTAATTAGCCCCAAAAGTTTCATAAAGGGTTTCATGGCATTCTGGTTTGAAGCTTCGTTCCCAGGACTATGAGAGAGAACAGGAAGAAAGGAATGCATTAAAACTTCACTATAGCATTTTGAAAAATTACAGGACCAAACCAAGCAGCTGGACTCATGTCTATGTGGAGACTTTGCCTCAGTCTAAGGTACCAGATAAAAATTTTACTGGGGAGAAAATATTCAAGACATGAGCTTGACTGTTTTCATCATACCCATGGAAGAAATTCCTTTCTTCTCTCCTGGTATCCATTATCCTAGGACTGGCGTTAGTCTGCTTGGCTTCATGCCCCCTACCATCAATCTGTTTCCTTGTTCTACCTGGTACCAGAAATGGGGGGCAATGTAACTGACTAGATGCTGGAATCAAAGCTGTGTAAATCCTGCTCTAGTGACACAGCTTAGGCATGGCCCATCTTGACCCAGGCCAGCTGCTCCAGGACTAGAGCCCTGCCAACAGCATCACCAGTATTTGCTGATGAGATGGAAATTTCTAAGGAAAGTTCTTTGCTTTAAAGTTACAACTAGAGCATATTTGATTTGGGTTTATTTTTCAGTAAAAGTTCTATCTGGATTTTGTGTCATTGCCCTAAACCTTTGCTATAGGAGAGAGCACAAAAATAATACTCACAAATTATACTTTTGAATAACTAAACTGCAGCTTAAAATTCATTATACATACATACACACACACATATATATATGAATATATACTACATGTATTCATTCCATGTATCCTTACAGAATCAGTGATTTTATTATATGAACAACCATACACCTTGTTTCTCTTTTTTCAGAAAAAGTAAAATGGAAAATATGTCTTTTTAAAGTCTAAAGGTGTGCACATGTGCACAGGAGCCAGAGGAGAACTTCAAATATCTCCCTTCCTATATCACTCTGCCTTATTCCTTTGAGACAGGGTCTCTCACTGAATCCAGAGCTCACTTGTTTTTGCTGAGGCTGGTGACCCACACACCCTGGTGATTCCCCTGTCTCCACCTCACCTCAGCTCCAGGCATAGGGATTTACAACCATGCCAAACTTTTTGCATAGGTGCTAGAGGTTCCAAGTTAGGTCCTTACACTTTTGCAGTAAATGCTCTTAAACTCACTGAGCTGTCTCCCCACCCTGCACATGTTTTCTTTGGTAAGCCTTTGCCATTCACGAAGACGACCTTCTGTGTTCGCATGAAATTGAGAATCCTATCTTAAAACAAGTGTTAAGAGGCTGATTCATGATGTGTGCCTTTCCTAGGCTGGTTCATAATGTGTGCCTTTCATGGACTCTACAGTCTAAGAATACAAAAGCCAGGGATACCCTGCCTGCACTGTTGTAATCTAGACAGTCTCACGGCCACTGGTGCTCCCCCTGCCTTTGGCAAAGCTATAGTTGGTAGTCACTGGTGGATACCTTCAAGATGGCCTCTCAGAGAAAGGCTTCTTTTGCTCCTTATGTTTGTCTTCAGTGGCTCTACTTTCTGCTCCCCATGAAAAGTGCAGGGACCTCCACGGTGGGGAGCCGTACTAGAGAAGCCAAGACATTTGAGGCATGGAGGGACGGCTCCTTATTGCTTCTAATGAGCCTTCCCCAGCTTCAATTTGCAGCTGAGTCAGAAACTTTCTAACTCGTTTACCCCATCTCAGAGCAGTCCTCTGAGTGAGTGGCCTACAATAGTAGGACAGAGAGGCCATCGTGAAAGCTTACTACCTGGATCAGCAGGCTTGGTGCTTGCTGGGATCCAGGCACCCATCCATGCTGATGAAGCTCCTCAGAAGCACCTAGACAAACAGTCAACGATATCCTGTCCTATGCTTTCCCATGACCTTCTGTTCTGTTCTGTCTCGGACCCATGAGGCCTTGAACTGTCAGTGATGTCTACAGAGGCCATGTAAGGAAGGGAGCAGAAACTACGATGCTGGAAAACCTCAGGCGTTGCAGCCATGGTCTTGTGTGTACCAAGTGTGCCGATCTAATGAACAACTTCTAGAGATGGGAGCTGTTTTAGGCCAAAGGGAAACTGATCCTACTACATAGCAAAATAGGGTATCTTCACTCCTCCCCATAGATTCTTAGGAGGCTCTAGCTACCTTCCTCCTAAAAATTGTAAATCTAATTATGATTCTAGTTGCTTGATTTCTCAGTAGCAAAGAAGCCCCCTTGATTAGCCGGTTTAGCATCTTCTGCCTGGTTCTTCCCCATCATTCTTGAGAGTTCCTTAGAATCCTCCCATCCTGCTTCCTTCCTTGAGCATGAGTAGATGACTAGTCCTATCCTGCCCTCTGACCAGCTGTGTGCTTGCTGGCATGCTCAACCACCTTGGCCACAGTTCGAGGCAGGTTTGGAGTAGCAAACGCTAAGTAGCTCTTACAAGCTGTAATCTTCCAGAAGACAAAGGCAGATGCTCCATGTGCTTTGTGTTGTGACAAATGTCTGTGAGAAATTATTTCAAAAAAGGAAAGATTTCTTCATGCTTATGTTTTTGGGGATATCAGTATGTGGTTGGCTGCTTTCGTGCATCCCGGCAGAAGGTCTAAGAGCAGAATTGCTTACTTCACAGTAGCCGGGAGGCAGGGAGAGTAAGATGCACCTAAGCGATTCCTCCATGTTCCTGTTTTGTTTAATCTTGGACCCTGGCTGCCGTGGTGGTACTACCCGCTTCCAGGGAAAATGCTCCCCTCTTTAAGTCTCTGGAATTGCCAAGGACATGTACTTTGATACTTTATCTCATGTCTCTCCATCCAACCAAGTTGACGATGAAGATTATCCATCACAAATAGCTGGCTCCTTTAGGATCCAAATGAGTAAAACCTATCATGACACTGTTGTTCTCAAAGTAGCAACCTATCCCTCCCCCTCTTAGCATCCTCATACCATCATGACCTAGGTCATCCCCTATCTCCTTCTCAATCCTTTTAGAATCTACCAGGTGAGGGTGTAAAGAATCAAAGATGGAACTGTTCCTACTCTAGGCTCACATCATGTATGTTGCCAAAGAGAAATAGTTCCAGGCCAAAAAAATGGACATGGTGAAGAAATCTAATTTTAACCCAAGGCCATACATTTCTACAAATACAACAAAAATGATGGCATATGTAGTATCAAAACATAGGAACCAAAGGTTCCTATGTTTTGAATCTAAAATCATTACCTCTCGTGGAAGTGAGGAAAGAACCCACGCTCTTGCCAGTTCCCACTACAGCACGTGTCATATTCTTAAACAGGAGGGAAGAGAGCTAGAGAGGTACCTCAGCATCTGAGAGCACTTTCTCCTCTTACAGAGACTTAAGTTCAATTCTCAGCATGCATTTCAGGCATCTGGTGATCACCTATAATGCCAGCTTAGGGAATCTGACACCACACCTTTTTCTGACCTCTCCAGGCACCTGCACATATGTGACAGACAGACAACACACACACACACACACACACACACACACACACACACTTTAATCAAAAAGAAATAATGAAAGGAAGACAAAGGTAGGAAGAAGAGGAGAAGTGGAGGGAAAAGGGAAGGAAGAAGGAGGGGAGGAAGGAAGAGAAAAGAGAAGAGGAGAGGAGAGGAGAGAAGGGGAGGGGAGGGGAGGAGAAGAGAGGAGAGGAGAGAAGAGAAGAGAAGAGAAGAGAAGAGAAGAGAAGAGAAGAGAAGAGAAGAGAAGAGAGAAGAGAAGAGAAGAGAAGAGAAGAGAGAAGAGAAGAGAAGAGAAGAGAAGAGAAGAGAAGAGAAGAGAAGAGAAGAGAAGAGAAGAGAAGAGAAGAGAAGAGGGCAGTCTGGCTGCCCACCTCTGAGAAAAGTCAGCCTTGGTCACAGTTGACACTGCTCTGAGTTCCCCAGGGAAGCAAGGACACAACATGAACTTCACATCCTCCAAAACTGCATGGACTGCTATGGCAGCCCTCACTCCCTAACTCATAAGCCCAAATGGCTCAGAGTGGACTGGCCAGGACTCCATCACATATTTACTCCTGTTCTCATACTCATTGCCATCAAAGAGCTGTGCCATTTGCTTAGGCAGATAACTAGAAACTAAGCCCTTACCAAGCCTCCCAAGTGTGTGTATTGCTTCATTATTTACAGAATATTTTAACTGTCAGGGCATGGAACTCTGATTTTTAACTCAAGTGATGATCTGGGAAAAGCCATTGGCTGTCAGAAATCAGATTTTACATGGGCTGTATACCTACCTTCCTTGTGACATGGTTCAAGGTTGTCAGAGAGAACAGTCTCGGGATAGAGGCATTGGCCATTCATGTTGTTGTTGGCTCTGCAACATAATCCCAGGGTTTTGTTCCGTTCTATATTTAGTCATGCTTGCTGTTAAGAATACTTTCATATCTTTGACCCTTGGCATGAGGACTTTTTTCTCCAGGGTGGGGGTAGGAAATAAAACATTTCAAACTTTCACATTAACATTGGAAAAGTACAACCCTGAGAAATGTGGCAGTTTCTAACGTCCTAGCCAAGAACTAACCATCCAGAAGTTTATATTACAAATAAAGCCCACTCATTATGCCAGGGAAGCACGTCAAAGGCTGAGAGTTAGGCTGGCCAAGTGCAAATGTTTCCTGGAGAATTAGAATTCTCAAATAATGCATTCCAGCTGTTACCTTCAGAAACAGGGAGGCAAAGCGGGTTTGTAATCTCAGGATAAAATAAGACAGAGATCCAAAATATAACTAAAATCATGTGGCGAATGGTGTTCCAAACCCCAAATGATCTCCAGACTGGTTTGTCTCCTTAATCTCACCCTACATTGATTAATCCCATGAGACTCTGAACAATTTAAACTGCACAATTTGTACCAGGGTCGAATTCCCTACAGCTGTTTCACGGGGCTTGCCTTCCCGTGTAGCTACCCCATCCCCCCAACCTGGAGTTTCTCAGTTTTGGTCTCATTGACATTTGAGGCCATCTAGTTGTTTGCTGGGGAAAAAAATAGATTGTCTTATGTACTATAGGATGTATAGCAGCCTCTATCCATGAGATGCCAGACATTCCCTCCAGTTGATGGTAATCAAACCTATCTCCAGATGTGTCCACATGTCCCTAGGCACTAAGAAAAGGCAAACTTATCCACTTAGCTGAGAACCCCTATTAACCCCTCCATGCCCCATTCAAATCTTCACCAAGATTCAACATAGCATCCACTGAGTATATCCATGCAAATGTGACCCATGTTGGGTGTATATGTGCTAAATGTGCCCATGATTTGTAAGGACAAAACAAAAAGTAACAAATTAAGGCCACAAGAGTGATTTCTGAATACCTCTATTATTGTGGGGTCTTAATAATGGTATATATTCAATGTCTCTCATTGAAGGTCTTTAAAAACTATCTGTAGTGGGTTCTTTGGGGGCAAGTACATAGTGCAGTATCCTCTGAAAGTCCCTTTTTCAGAGTTTCTCTGATTTTTCTGGCTTGACAGGAAGGATGAACAGAAAGGCCTGTGAATGTACACGAATACAAGGAACATAAATCATTTCATTATCACAGAAATATTTCCCCATTTTACTGATGAGCTAGGCATAGGGGGGAAATGCAAGAATATGTTTAAATGTGGAACAGTAAAGGATGGAATGGAGAGATTAGTGGCTCATTCACACCATATTACGACACTTACAATGAAGTCATTTGCCTCCTGATAAATGTTCCTGAAGCCACGTGGTGTTAACTGCTCTCCCATTCTTTAGCTCAAAATGGATTTACACATGGAAGCACTTTTTAAATTTTAATTTTAAGTCCTTTTATAAATTTCAATTTTATTAATCTCCACTGTAAATCATAATTTATGAGCCCCAGTGCGCAGAGGGCCTCGGGGTTCTAAGTCACGTAGGATAATGAATGTCACCCAGTTCTTCACTAGACAAAGCTTGTGTGTAGAAGGGCTTAATGCCATGCCACTCAACCAGAGATGAGTCTAAGCCTATGAGACAACCCTTTATCGGTTACCACATTAAAAGGAGTAACACAGGGTTTAGTAGAGAACTCAGTCACTAACGGGTTTGCGTTGCAAGTATGATAACATGAGTTTGATCCTCAGAGCCCACATAAAAAACAACCTGATGTAATGGTGCACAAGGATACATATCATACAGTGGGCTAATGAGAGGCAGAGACAGTCAGATCCCTGGAAGCTCACTGACCAGTTAGTCTTGCCCATTTGGTGAAGTTTCTGGCCAATGAGAGAGACTGTCTCTAACAAAAGTCTGAAACTGTTGACTAACATTGGAAGTTGTCCTCTTAGTTCCACATATATGCACACAAGTGTACCAATATACCCACCCACATAGCCAAGTGCATACACATACATACTTGTGGGCACATGCACATACATGAAGGAATAGCATAGGACTGGATATAGATATCATTAGTGGAGCATTTGCCAAGCATTGGTCAGGACCAAGTTCCATCCCCAGAACTATAAAAATAATAAATAATGAAATGGCACCTTTCCACCCATGGAATTGTTAGGTAGAGGTGGAATTTTCAAAGGTGGGGCATTGGGTTGGTGAGAGGAACTGTGGCTTTGATCTTGTCAGCATCAGAATCTCTTAGTTGTCTCTATATAGGCCTAGACTTTGAAGTTTTCCCTTTTTTGTTTACTGAGTGCCTGCTCACTAGGGCCATGATTACAAGTCCCTTGGGGGACTATATAATCTCAGTAGGAGCTGCCTGTTGTTCTTCCTCTTCTCCACAGATGTGCAGCTTCTGGGACCTCAAGTGTTGTTTAATGCTTTCTAGAGATAAAGGGGCCACCCTCCAGAAGGTTGGCAGAAATGTCACCCCAAGATGGTGTTTTGCACCCACCATTTGCCACCACGAGTCTTTCTGTTTTACTGAGGACCCAGTGTTCCCTTGACCTGCCCTTCCCAAAGCACCACTGGTTCCAGTCTAACTGCATGCAGCAAAGAGCTCAATGACATGTGTTCAGTGGAGCAGATACAGCACAAAAAAGATGCCCAAAACAATTCCATAGGTGGAAAAAGCTTGGTTAACATAAGTGTGCTCCAGAAAGCAAGGGGAAATGGAAAGATCCTTTTAACAATACAGTCACAGAATCTTTGGTCTTTGGGACTAAGAGCAACCTAAGCATCCTTGGTTCATGATCTCATCATTCCCATTGAAGAGTATCTTGGTCCATGTGTGCTAGTGTAGCAGAAAGAATCGCATAGACCAGGAGTCTGATAAACAGCTGGAATTAATGTTTGTAGTTCTGGAGGGTGAGAGTCCAGCATGAGGCTGACTCAGTGTTTATGAGGGCTGCTTCCTGGTTGCTGGATGGTCAGCTGCTCACTGTGTCCTCACATGGAAGAATAGATTAGTCTCTTTTATGAGGGCACTAATCTCACAAGTAATCCACTCTCATGGCTCAGCTCCCAAAGCCCTACCTCCTAATCCTATCATTTTGGGAGTTAGAATTCCAAATTTGGATTTGGAGAAGATGCAAACATTCAGTCTAGAGCAAAAACCCATCCTTGATCCACCCTGAGTGAGAAGAGACTAACAGATAAACAAAGGACCCCAACTGGGTGGCAAAACTCTATCCCCAGACAATGACACTGGGACACTTGTCTCTCGACCACCATGTGGCAACCTAATGAATGACTACCTTTCTTGCATAGAACAAGAGATTTCTATGGAAAATCTCCTAGGCTCACATGTCCATATCCTGAGTGTTCCTGGACCACACACAACAGTCTGAGGGTTGCTTCTAGGCCAGCACCTTCTTGGCAGGAATTATATTCACTCTCTGATACATGTTGAGTTTAAGACCTTTCATGCTGTTTGACACAACTCACTCAGTGTGCTGCTTGCTGGCTTGGACAAAAAGAAACCTAAGAAATGGTTCTTCTGCTAAAGCCATGGTAGGAGCAGGGAGATAGAGGAGAGAGAAAGGCTACAAAGAGACAGATTATTTTTCTTGCAATAAATTTAGCAATTAAAGGCATGCACTCTGAAAGCCCAGCTATCTTTATTAACACAGAACCCAGTGGCATTGTTCTACAAAGTTTGTGTTTCTCTACCCATTGACCAACAGATACGAAAGAGCAACCAGCAACTCTAATGAGCAGAGAAACACTTTCAGGTGGTTCTCAGAACCTCATTCAGATGCTGCTTTGACTGTCAATAAAGCAAATGTGTCTCTAGTTTGTCAAGAGTTCAGATTGTCTTCACAATGTGTCATCCACATGCTAGAAAGAGACGTGCTTGCACTTCTGCTTGCTCGAATGGAAGCTGGATGGTCTGTAACTGCCAGACTCTATGCCTTGATCTAGCAGTCATGAGATTTGGATATAAGAAAAAAGAAGCTTTATGTGTTCTTGAGACCCTTAGAAGGTACCCTTCCCATTTCTCACCCTCCTTAATGGTGTCTTGGACTATGCTTTTTGTGTTTTGGTCATAAAATGCCTACATTTTTTCAATACTATGAAGTTTCAATTAACCACAAAGAGATGCTTCCAGTATTCTGTAGTACTGTAATATGTATGTATGTATGTGTGTGCACATACTCACACAAGCACATGCACATGTGGAGTCTAAAAGTCAAGGTGTCCTTCCTTAGGAGCAGCCATTCTCTTTGCTTTGTAAGTCAGGGTTTTTACAGGGACCAAGGGCTCACTGGCTAGGCTAGTCTGGCTGGTGATGAGCCCCAGGCATCCTTCTGTTTCTGCCACCCCAACACTGGGATTACAAACATGCATATCACCACTGCCAGCTTTTCTTTTCTTTTTCTTTTGGTTTTATCGAGACAGGGTTTCTCTGCATAGCCCTGGTGTACTGGCTGGTTTTGTGTGTCAACTTGACACAGGCTGGAGTTATCACAGAGAAGGGAGCTTCAGTTGGGGAAGTGCCTCCATGAGATCCAGCTGTGGGGCATTTTCTCAATTAGTGATCAAAGGGGTAGGGCCCCTTGTGGGTGGTGCCATCCCTGGGCTGGAAGTCTTGAGTTCTTTAAGAGAGCAGGCTGAGCAAGCCAGGAGAAGCAAGCCAGCAAGGAACATCCCTCCATGGCCTCTGCATCAGCTCCTGCTTCCTGACCAGCTTGAGTTCCAGTCCTGACTTCCTTTGTGATAAACAACAATGTGGAAGTAAGCTAAATAAACCCTTTCCTCCCCAACTTGCTTCTTGGTCATGATGTTTGTACAGGAATAGAAACCCTGACTAAGACACCTGGCTATCCTGGAACTTACTCTTATAGACCAGGTTGGCCTCAAACTCAGAAATCTGCCTGCCTCTGCCTCCCAAGTGCTGGGATTAAAGGTGTGCGCCACCACTGCCCGGCCACTGCCAGCTTTTTACATGGTTATTGGGATCAAACTCAGCTCCACATGATAGCCTGACAAATAGTTTACCAGCTAAACTATCTCATTCTCCTGTGATACTACATTAGATATTACCATGGAAGTCTCAATTTATAATAGTGCTGGTGCTTCTCTAAGCCCTTGGTTGACTCTGGCTGCTATTATTTCTTTATTTTTTACTTTATATTGTTCATATGAGATGCATATTAGGGACGTCCTCACAGAGGTTTAAGGATTGTGGTTCTGTATTTTACTCAAAATTTTGCCTTGCTTATTGATCTTAGAAACAAGTTTCTCCCTCTCCATCACACCTCCCATGTCTCCTTCCCTATCTTTCTTGTCTGGCCTGATTCTTTCCCTCTGTGTTAGGTCCTCTAAGGAAAGTGGTATGAGCCAGAGGCAATCACTTTGCTCATGCTCAACCAAATATTAACAAAGAAAATCAAAATTTTTCCTTATATCCAAACTTAAAAAAAATTTTAATGTAGTAACACCTAACTATATAAATAACTACATATAAAATTATATATATATATAATGAATGTATAACTATATAGAATTGTGTGTGTGTGTGTGTGTAATAAAAATACATGGTGAATCTGGGTGTGATAGCACATGCCAAATTTTGAGAGAGTTGAGGCAGGAGGTTTGTACATATGGGACTGGGAGAAAGAGAGAGAAAAAAATAAAGAGAGATAAAAAGAAGGGAGAGAGAGAAGGGCAGAGAGGAAGGAGGGAGGGGGAAAAAGAGAAAACAGAAAAGGCAAACATGATTGAGTTTAAGGCCAGCTGAGAAATTAGCCAGCTACCATCAGTTACAGGGGACCAAAGTGATCTTGAATGATGCTTGGGAAGATGAGGTCCCTGTTCCTGGGAGAAATGAGTCAGGCTGCCTGCCCTTTTCTGTGCAGCCCAGTATAGCATCTGCAGAGTCACAGGCTGAAGAGAACATTCTAGGCCTATATGGTGAACCCACAAGAGAACATCAGGGCATGGAGACAGCAGGAACTGTGTGTCATATGGAAAATGGGGGTGGGGCGGAGAAAAACTAGAAACATTTCACTTGGAAAACAAACCGTGTTAGGAAATGAACAGTTCTGTGTCAGGCACCTCACAAATAGATACTTCCATGTGTCAAGCGCTGTGCTGGGCACCAGGGAAGTGAGAACAAAGTTGAGGATCAGGATTTCACAGAACTTACATGTGGATACTGAAAAAGGGTTTTCTAAACTGTAGTGCAATTCTCCTTAGAAACTACTTCTCCTCAACTCTCATGTTAGAGTTCTCAAGTCTAGTAACAGAAAGAAGCCGTTTGCCTCCCCCTTCATATTCCTTCACCTTCATGTTCCTGCTTCACCCGTTTTTTAGTCTTACTCCTTCAAGAAGAGGCTAGCACACTTCCACTGGGAGATGAAGGGACCCCAGAGGTGCAGGGAAGAAGAATCCACTTGATAAGGGGTGACAGGTCAACACAGTATGACAAGGGATGGGACATGGGTATGCAACGAGGCCCTTTGAGAACATCAAGGGAGAATGGGTAGTAATCCAGGCTCTCACTGACTGTAGCCACCCAGCACAACATGGGAGATGGAGGAGAATGTCATGGAGCCAAGGATCAGGTGACCTAGAGTCTACTCTTGCTTTAGCCACCATCTATCTCTGTGACATCGAGCAACTCTGGTCTCTTCAGGATCAACTTTCTGCCCTGGCAAAGTAGTTCAGACTGACTTGCCTCCACACTGCCTCTCTCCCCCAACACTGCCTGGTGCCAACACAACTTGAGTCTTACAGTTAAAATTTTAGGAAAAGTTTTAAGAACTGTGTAGCTTAGGTTAAGATCAAATGCATGGGATTCTGGGCTACCCTGCTTGTAATTCTGCACTGTGATGTCACATATTCAAGTGTTTGTTCCTTGGAAGGACGTCTCCTCTTGAAGCTGGAATCCATTTATTTACCCAGCTTATTTCTCCCGGTCTCTTTGGAATTTTCTAGTGTGGTCCTCTTTGCATAGGACTGGTTTTTAACCATAGATTATTGAGAGCCATCTTCTTCTGAATAGAAACAAATGGGGCCTGGGAGAGAAACAATCCCAGGGCCTTGTTGCCAAGCCTCATGGGCACC
>NW_022196913.1:1354983-1381736 GCF_008632895.1 Mastomys coucha
ATCTAATGGAGATCAGAAGTATCAAACTTAGCTGGGAAGAGAGATGATGGAGGAGTCTGCTCTGTCACTCACCTATCTATAGCACTGAGCCAGAACCACAGGTGCTTCCAACGCCCAGAGCACCCGGGAGTTAAGCAGGAGCGATAGGGAAGCAGCTGAAATCAGTGCAGCCCCAGGCTCAGTTTCGCCTAGGGGGATTTTAAGCTGGAAGCACATCACAAACACAGGAGAGTCCCCTCTGCCTTCTCAGTAACTCCTAACACTGTGCAGACTTTACATATCTCTTCTTTCCAAAACTCAGAGCATTTTTCTTATATAAAAAAAGACAATCCTCATTATATGCCCCAATACCAAATAATTAGAATCATCATAACTAACACTTGTTATCTGCTTATTATGGACTAGTTGCTGGGCTGTGTGATATTCATGGGATATCTCATTGAATCCATACCATAACTATATGAGAGATATGTTATTGTGCCCATTCTGAGGATAAGAAAGCCAAAGTTCTGAAAATTTGATTTCATTTCCCCAGACATAAAGCTAATGAGCAAGATTCAGATCCGCAAAGAGGCTGAGGCCAGATCCAGCCCCCCTGCCACATGTTTGTGTGTGTATGTGTGTGTGTGTATGTTAGAGTATGAATGTATGCACTTGTTTGTGCATGTGGGGACCAGACGTTGACATTGGCTGTCTCTCTCTATTATTCACCACCTTATATTTTGACAGTGTCTCTCACTGAACCCAGAGCTCACCAACTGGCTAGACTTCCTGGGCAATGAGCCCTGGACATTTATCTTTCTCCACCTACCCGTGTCTTAGGGATTAGAGACACACATCACCACGTCTAGCTTTTATGTGAGTGCTGGGATCTAAATTCAGGTCGTCATGCCTGCACAGTAGGCGCTTTATTGACTGCGCTGTCTCCCCAACCAAGATCTTCTTTCCTCTTTTTCTTTTTTAATGATTTTTTTATGTATGTTGGTATGCTGCTTGCTTGAGTGTATGAGAGTACCGGATTCTCTGGAACTGGAGTTACAGACAGTTGTGAGCTGCCATGTGGGTGCTGGAAGTTGACATGCTCAACTTTGCCCACCTTTTCCTACTTTGTGGGTTTTTTTTTCTTCCACCCTTCCAACTGCCTAACACTAGATAGGAGAGAAAAGAAGGATAGGAAGGAAGAGGTGACATTGTTGTTAGACTACTTCCTGCTGATTAAGTGTGTCAAGCTCCTTGGGGCAAGTTTGATCTTTGCAGTTGGGATATCTAATTTCTTCTTGTTTCTTCTTTTCATACGACTAATTAACAAATCACAACCAACCAACAACTCATCCAAAAGTACCCACCTAGTGGGGCTCTAGCATTTATAGACCTTCTGAAAAGTTCTCAGAATTCCAAATATCACACAACAGCTGAAACTATCTGCAGGTGACAAAAAGCATGACCCTGCTAGAGCATGTGACAAATCATAGCTGCTGTGGACAGTCTGAAGCAGCCCCACTTCCCACACCTGGGAGTAAAAGGAAAACATATTCTTATAATATTTCTGTGTTTTAAAGACACCAAAACTCCAAAATTCTTACTGCTGAGAATTAAATACAAACAAAACTCCAAAATTCTTACTGCTGAGAATTAAATACAAACAGGGATTAAATACTTACTATGAGACTATGGTCTCTGCTGAACATGACTTAGAGTCAGTTTTGGAAGTGAGGCTGCAGCCCTTGGCATAGTGGCCCTTCTTCATCTCTATTTTGCTTTCAGGTAGTTCAATAGGGGTAAATCCCTGGGTGACTGGAGTGTTCTGATGCTCCCAGAAAAGGGGTTAGGGACACCAGTTTTCTTCTTTGTGCACTTCTATTCAATCTGAAAGTGACAATGCCATTCTCTACTAGACTTTACCATTGAGAATTTAAAGCTACATCACTCCAGGTACAGACAGGCTTAATACTGAGGCTGTGTGAAATGTCTCCATGGGCAAATTGTACCTGTCCTTCAGGGTGTCTATCGTCAAGAACTCAGGCTACAGAGCACATAGGATCCTTTCAGGCTGCCTGCCAATTACTCCACAGAGAAAGAGGAGGGAATGGACAAATGGCAAGGCATGCGGCTGTCACTCTGGTGGCATGATTATGGAAATTTTACATTTTGTATGTCAAATGGTAACTTAATGCAAAAATAGAAAATTGCTGCAGGCTCATCTCCCCCGCTGTCATCTGAAGCCTGCTGGGCAGCCCTGCACTCCTACAAATAGTAGTGAAATAAAATGTGAGAATAGCGGGTGACTTAGCATGGGGCAAGAAGGATCCCAAGCATGGCCCTGGACTTTCAGATCAGTTTCTGATATGTCCTCAGACACTCGACCGTGTCTACAGCAAACCAGAGGCTCAGCAAAATTAGAAATTCTTTAAGTCATGATTCCAAGTAAGATTTCTGCTACTCATTATCCTGTTACACATTTCTGAACATGCAGGAAGGAAGAGGGTCCTTCTTTGTTGGATTTTACTACTTTTATTTGGTATATGTGTATATGCAATGTGTGTGTGTGTGTGTGTGTGTGTGTGTGTGTGTGTGTATTGTGTGTTATGTGCAGGTTTGTGTGCAAGTATGCAAGTGCGCATATATGTGCAGGCCAGAGGTTGTTGTCTCTCACTAAACCTGAAGTTTACCAGTTCAGCTAGATGGGCTAGCCAGCAAAACCCAGCCAGCCCCAGCAAGCCCCAGCAAGCCCCAGCCAGCCCCAACCAGCCCCAGCCAGCCCCAGCAAGGCCCAGTAAGCCCCAGGGTCCTGTCTGTACTTCCACAGTGCACCACCTTGCCCAGCTTTTTATGTGGGTTCTGGAAACTGAACCCAGGACTTCTTATTTGAGCTGCAAGCACTTGAGTGACAGCCATCTCCCAGCCCGACTGCACATCTTGATGGATAAGCCCTCTATAGGATGTGCCCACTAGGCCATCTGCACTGGCTGGGTGGTCCTTTTGGCCTGTAATGCTGAAGCAGATGGAAGTGTGGCAGAGCATAGGTTCCAGAAGTAGGTACCCTACTACAGCTCCCTGTTCCTCACAGCTGCCACCAGCCAGCACTTTGTGAAATGGGAAAAGGTGTCATAGGGGACCATACAGCCCTTACTCATCTCTGTTTGAAGAAATAAATAAGGGAGAGCTACTAAAATAAAAGGGTAACTTCTCAGCTCCTAAAAAGGTCTTTGTTTTAATGCCTTGATTAAAAGAGGGAAAGAACATTTAGATCATTTGCCAAGTTGTAAATACCAATCCAAATACTCACATGAAAATTTTGATTTTTCCTTGATTGGAGTTCAGAGTTCAAGATTTTCCTTTTTTTTCAAAGTGGAAGCAGAAAAGCAGTTGTAAAATCAGCTCACGAGAGGTTGAGGGTAATCATCCGTTTACTTCCGGCCAAACTCCTACTCTTTAAAATAGATTGCTGAGCTATAATTTTAGAGCCTGAATGTAATGCAGAAGGACTGTAGAAATGGATTCTAAACGTGATACTGAGTGAAAATCAGTTACGGCTCTTAATACCTCCAGCTTAATTTAAATGTTCCAAAGGAATTTAAATCTCTTGAACTTTCAACACTGCCAACTACATTAGAATCTGAAGAGCAAACGGTGTTCACTTTTATCAGCTACTATGAAATGACATCTGTATGAACAGCCTCCACATGCTTCCAGGATCTATATATGCTTGGATTCTTCATGCTAGCTTCACTTCTTAAAAAAGATAGCCCTTGGGGGATAGAGAGCGAGCTTAGCCAGTAAAGGGCTTGTAAGAGCTTGCAGCACAAGCATGAGGACCTGAGTTCAGATCCCAGGACTCATGTAAAGTTGAACGCGTTGGTACTGTGCTACACAGTGAGACCCTGTCTTAAAAACTAATGTAAAAGAAATTAAATTAAAAGGGAAGAGAGAGATGTGCTTACTGACTTAGAAAAACAGGAAATCCATATTTCGTGCTCTTTTGCTCTCCAGGCCTGAGACAATGGCATCAACTTTCCAGGAGAAACTTGGTATCTAGGCTTCTAGCCACAGTCCAACACACTTTCCCTTCCTCACTCAATAAAATAGGAAACAAAATATAAAAAAAGCTTCAAAAATTAAATACTAATTAATTAAAATAGGTATATGTATCAGTACGGAACATGCAAAGATTTTTTTTCCCTCACTATTCCTCAAAAACTACAGTGGATCAAGTGCTTATACAACATCTACATTGTCTTGGATTCTGTACAGAGTGATTTAAACTGTTTCTTAAACTGTGAGTAGTGACCCCATGGCCCAGGGATCAATGGAAGATCATCGGACCAGCAGCGAGTACCTTTTACTCACTGAGCTATCCTTGACTCTAATGGTTTCAATGTTGTTATTGCTGTTGTTGTCCAAGACTGAGTCTCATGGAACTCAGACTAGGCCTCAAACTCACTATACAGCTGAGGAATGTAATCTTTAACACTTGATCCTCCTGCCTCTACCTCCCCAGTGCTTGAATTACAGCCATGTGTGGCCACACCCACCTAACCCAAACCGTTTGTGCCAGCACTTCACCAGTTTTGTTGCTGTGAACACCATGTGTACATACTGAGGCACATGTGGCCATCAGAGGACAGAATGCCTGCTACATCTGACCACAGGGCACCAACAGACTCTCCCTCAAAGTCCTGGGCTCAGATCTTTGCAGGCCCTTGCAAATGAGGAACAGAGCATTTTATAGTACAGAGATTCTGCTCTTTCAGAAACATAACAGTTTAATATGCTCCTATGCTCCTACCATCATTCTTCGGCATGTAACTACCAAAGTAGCACATCTCTCAACTATGTTATGTTAGTACATTTGACTTTTAAAATTGCTGCTTAAAAAATGGCCAACTTGAGTTTTATAAAAGATAGTTATTAAAGAAATTGTGCTTGAGGTTAGTAAAGACTCTGCAACAATTTCCAAGAAGCCCCTATGGTTCCGTCATTTTGTACCACATATTTTTATGAAGTGGCAGTCTCAACATAGATGATAATCAAATTGAAATATTGATCAACTGTAAAAATTATAGATGCTCTGCATCCTGCAGTATTAAAAATATCCAGTTAAGATTTAATTTCTTATGTAAAAATAAACAAGCACACCCATCTCATTTGCCTTAGTCATTTGTAAGTGACACATTTTTATGCATGCATATATATAAAAGAATTGTTTTAAAATAATTTTTATGATTTATTATCAGTAAATATTTAATTTAGATACTTGTTTCATATCCCTAACATTATTTTTTAAATGTTATCTAAAATGTTTAATTTAGATAATTGTCTCATATCCTAATGTTATCTAAAAATTTATTGGTTCTAAGGAGTCATGAGAGAAGTAGACTTAAAAATCCCTCATTGAAACTGTATGTGAAGGCTTGAGAGATGACTCAGAGAGTACAGGCCCCTGCCACTAAGCTGGATGGCCAGGGTTCAATAGCCCCAGACCCACATAGTGAAAGGAGAGAACCAACTTCCAAAATGTGTTCCCTGAACTCCATTTATGCATGCAAACCTACACACGTGCACACACACACACACCATAAATACAAAGAGATACAAAATGCATTTTCAAATATAGTGAAAACTTTAAAGTAAGTATGAGTGCATATTCAAGAGTGTATAATCACCATACCATCTGACTCAGAAGTTTGAGTGTGCACGGATTCTGGTGGGGGAGATGGTTCCTGGGATTCTGCCATGAATACTGAAAATAACTTGTACCTGTGATGAACAACTCCATCAATGACACTTCTCTGGAGCTCTAGATATCTGTATTCAGGTCCTTGCTACAGCCAATCCAGGGACATTTTCTGATTCCCAGCATACCTTGCTTCCCTGAGCTGTTTCTTCACACTATTTCTATGATATTCAACATGCAAAAGCAGACGTGGGACATATTTGGGGTGAATGTATTCCCCTCCTTTGTGGTTTTCAAATCTTTGAAGTCAAGAATTTCTTAGAGCTACACACAATGAGAAGACACCTGGATGTAGTAACATAAAGTAGATATCCTTGCGCAGCATATTTAAACATTTTTAGTACATTTATTTAATTATTTGTATATGTACATACACACACACATACATATACGAATTCTTGTACATGTCAGAGGACAACTTATGGAAGTCAGTTCTCTCCTGCCAGATGGGTTCCAGGAATTGAACTCAGAATGTCGAGCTTGGCAGCAGGCACCATGACCCACTGAGCCATCTCACTGGCCCAAGCAGCACATTTTTAACCACATACTGTATTCCAGCAGTCATGCAGATGTGCTAATTGAGCATGTGAGATTGTATGAGGTAAAGGGAACCTTTATTAAAAATCCAACCAAAAGCCAGCCTTTCAATCTGATTTGCCTGGTGTTTCATTGCATATTGTCCTTCACTAAAAACAGAGTTTAATAATGGAAGAGAAATGTAAATCAAAAAGCTATCATTCTGCTTCTTGCCTCAAAAGGATGTTGCTGGTTTATGATTTACTATCAGTAAATGTTTAATTTGTATAACTGTTTTATAAGATCATAACTGACAATAGAAACGTAACCAGACTAGTGAGGAAGGGTCTTTGCACACACAAGTAAACTTTTGATTGATAGTAAACTTTGACATTGAAGGGAAATCTGCATAGGCTGGCTGTGTTCCCTTCTTGCTCAGGGGTCAAAGTTCAAGTCATCCTTGAGCTTTCCAGAACGGATGGGGGAACCACTGAGTGCAGAGCCAAAACCAAACACAGCCAAGAAGTCAAATGGTAAAGAAGGCTTTAATATCTACAACAGGTGAAGAGGCCTTCTCTTCTGGGGACCTACACATGTTCTGATAGGCAGACACGTTAGGGCATGTGTGAACTCAGCATGCTCATTCCAAGGTCATAGTTCAGGAAGAAAAGGTGGACACATTTAGGGGCATGCTTTGCTCAAAGATCATAGAGCTCATGTTTGGAACAGTGAAATGGTAGACAGGAGCATCTCTGCACATGCTCAGCTTGCTTCATAAGATGGCACCAGGAGCACCTTTGGGCGGTGCTCGGGAGCACCTCTGGGCGGTACTTGGGAGCATCTCTGCACATGCTCAGCTTGCTTCATAAGATGGCGCCAGGAGCACCTCTGGGCGGTGCTCAGCTTCCTCCAAAAAGCTTTGCTGAACAAAGAGAGAGGAGTCTTAAAACATGTATTGATATAGGAAGAAGTCAGTAATAGTGCCTGTCTCACTTCACGGTTAATAGAAGGGCCTGTGCAGGCTGGCCAGCCATGCCCCCAACCGACATGCAGGCCTGGCTAAACAGAGATAACTTGCCTATACACTGTGTCAGAACCACCTTTCAAAAATATCTACCAAGCTCCTGCACTGTGCCATGCCCGAACAAAACACGCCCACATCCAGCTCCTGGAAACTTCCTTGTGAAGGGACCCAAGTACACAGGAAGGAAAACAGATAGAGATCCAGACTGTGGAAGGTGGTGCAACAGAGAAAATAAAACAATCATAGAGGCTAGATGGATGAGGCAAGAAAAGCAATCTTGTTTTCAGTGGGTAGTTAGGGAGCACTTTGCTGTGAGGGACATTTTAATGCACCAGGTCTTCATGTTTGCTCAGCCAGCATTTGACTAACTGAGCCGTTTCCCCAGCCCCTGCCTTGTTTTGTTTTGCTGCTTGTTTGAGACAGGATCTCATATAGCCTAGAAGGCCTTGAACTCATTGTGTGGCTAAGGGTAACTTTAAATTCCTGATCCTCTCGCCTCTACCTCCCAAGTGCTGAGATTAGAGGCATGTGCCACTGTCTATGCCATGTTGCATAGCTGCCAATAAGGTCTGCCCAACTCTGCTAAGTTTGCTGGTTAGAACAGAAGACATACGATACACATGAGATTGTGTTGACATAGGCATTGAACTCATCCCCTGCTTTGGAGATATGTGTGCATGTGTGGGTGCATGTGTGAACAGAATTGTCACCTTCTATTCTTGAGAAGAAAGGCCTGGATAGTACAGTTAAATGTGAAGTGTTACACCATGTACTAGCTGGTTTTGTGTCAACTTGAGCTGAAGTTATCACAGAGAAAGGAGCCTCCCTTGAGGAAATGTCTCCATTGAGATCCAGCTGTAAGGTATTTTCTCAATTAGAGATCAAAGTGTGAGGGCTCAGCCCATTGTGAATGGTGCCATTCCTGGGTTGCTGGGCCTGGGTTCTATAAGAAATCAGGCTGAGCAAGCAAGGGGAAGCAATCCAGTAAGCAGCACCCCTCCATTGCCCCTGCATCAGCTCCTGCCCCCAAGTTCCTGCCCTGTGTGAGTTCCTGTCCTGACTTCCTGTGATGATAAACAGCAATGTGAAAGTGTAAGCTGAATAAACCCTTTCCTCCCCAGCTTGCTTCTTGACCATGATGTCTGTGCAGGAATAGAAACCCTGACTAAGACAGTTTGCAGTTCAGAAGCAGCAGGTATCGCACTCAGAGGCTGAGCTCTCTTCTTTGGCATTGTGTCTGGGACTTGGGTTTTGTTGACATCTGAAAAAGCATCGAGCCACTTCTCTATACATTCGCGGGCTATTGTCTTAAGGTGAAAATAAGGACTTAAGAATCTTCAAGGAAGCAAGTGAATGCCCTCTAAAATTCACACATGCAGAGAAGCAGAGCGAATGAGCTCACCCGTGGAAAGTCTTACTTGACGTAGACCTTCCATGGCATCCTCCCCTTGCCATGCTGTTTACTGTGTGACCAGGCTGCGTGCTCCTTATTAGATCTTTCAGTAAAAGTGCCTGCCTCCTCCAGGTTATCTGTGTGGATTCAGTACACCATTACATGCCATTTCCCCCACTTTTTACGATCCTCATGGTGGGTTATAATACTGATTGGCAAATCATTCCTGCTGTTTGAATACAGTTTACTTATTACTGACAATTACTATATGCTGAAGAAGTTGTAAATAGGACAGACATGGCAGGAAGAGGTGACATTTCTATCAAGTGCCTCATCATAATGATTCCAGTTCTGTTCACCACCTCCCAGAGAGAGGAGAGAGATTACAGGGTGCTGAAATTGTTAGTTTCTAAATAATTTTTAACTGGTATCATACAGTGCTGATTTTATGTCCTGCTTGGGCATTTACTAGTCAGAAGCAGTATGATCTAGTTATTAAAGTGGTAAATCTGGTACTTTGCCCTCAGCTTTGTGGTGACTTAAGGCCAGTAAGGCATTTTGCTCTTAAAGTAGAGTTCTTTTGGCTGGTGGATGACAGCCACTTTCTCTAGTCACATAAAACAAGCAGCCATCTGTTTGTGGCTCTGTGTTCATTTCTGTGCAGCCTTGAACAATAATCAACTTTCTTCTAGAAAATAAAGAGATTGAATCTAGATGTTGCCTGGCTCTCTAAGTTTTCATCCATCTTAAGGTCTTTCCCAGCCATGGGCCTTAGAGAACATAGCCTCTCTATTGCCACCGAACCTTCTCTCTGCTTCACCTCATCCTCCTCAGGGATAGGCAGTGAAGTTGTCCCTGTCTTGTTTAGCTTGGGATACTAACATAAAAGGCTGAGCATCTCAAACAGAAGGGACTTCTCACTGCTCTGGAAGCTGAGGCTCCAAGAAAGATATCAAGATGCCAACAGATTTGATTCCTACTGAGGGCCCTCTCCTGGCTTACGAATGGCTGTGGTGTTGGTTTGTCCTCACTTTGTGCAGAAAATGAGCTCTGCTCTTGTTTTTTCTCCTATCCATACTTTCTCTCTCTCTCTCTCTCTCTCTCTCTCTCTCTCTCTCTCTCTCTCTCTCTCTCTCTCTCTCTCTCTCTCTCTCTCTCTCTCTCTCTCTCTTTTGTTCTCACTCTGTGTGTATATGTTTGTGTATGAATATTCATGTACATTCATGCACATAGATGTATATGTGGACCTGTATGTATAAGTGGATATATGTTTGTATGTATGCACTATCATAAATGTG
This sequence comes from Mastomys coucha, assembly GCF_008632895.1. NCBI lineage: Eukaryota > Metazoa > Chordata > Mammalia > Rodentia > Muridae > Mastomys > Mastomys coucha. The sequence continues at coordinate 1,364,949 of NW_022196913.1, forward strand.
TGGAGTTGTGTTCACATGTATACACATGTATGTAGAGGCCAGAAGGCAACCCTTGGGTCATTCATCACAAGTTATTCACCTTGTTTATGTGAGACCAGATCTCTCTCAGGCCTGGGACCCAACAGATAGGCTTGTTTAGCTGGCTATGAGCCTACAGGGACCTACCTGATCTGTTTTTCTAATCCTGGGATTATAAGTACATACCACCAAGCCAGGCACTTTTCATATGGGTTCTAGGCATGGGACTCAGGTCTTATGCTTTCAAGGCAGGCAAACTACTACCTAAGCCAAGTAAATCACTGTACCTTCTTCTCTTTTCTTGTAAAGGCCTAAGTCACATCCTGGGTTCTCACCCTTATGAACTAAATCTAAATTCATGTCATCACATTGAGGGTGGGGTTTCATCATAAGTTGGGGGGTAGTACCAACCTCCAGGCCTTAGCTACAGGAAGGGAATGAAGGGAACAAAGAAACCCCAAGACTGATCTACACAGTTTTAGAGTTCTTGCTCCTGTCCACATCACTGCTTATAGCCACCCTGTCTCTTTAGGTGTTAAAGATGGGGAGATTTTTCACACGATGACTGCTATGTACTAAATGTGCCCCCTCCAAAGTCAGGTCAAGGCTCTAGTCCCTCATAAATAGGATCATAACCCTGTACAAGAGACCCCCAAGGGTCCCTTTTCTCTTCTACCCTGTTGTTCTCTTCCTCCACAGCAGGAAAGCAGCTGCCTACAAGTGGGAAGAGAGGCCTTGTTAGAACCCGAGCAAGCTGGTGCCCTGAGTTCAGACTTCTACTCTACATAACCATAAGAATAAGTGGCTATTTAAATTTTTTATTTATGTATTTGGAGAGTGTATGTATGGGTTGAGGTGCATACTCAGAGGTCAGAGGATAACTTGTAGCAATTGACTCTGTCCTTCCACCATGTGGCTGCTGGGGACTGCACATAAGTCACTGGGCATGGCAGGAAACACCTTTTTTCACTAATCCATCTAGCCAGCCCTAAATGTCTATCATTTATGAACCACCCAGCCTATGTCATTATATTATGTAGCTAAGTTTAAGTCATCTTATTATGTAGCTTATCAAGTAGCTAAGTTTAGTAAAATGGGATATGTTGACAGGCATGCTTTTAAGCATTAATAAGATAGAAGTTGCCCCTCTAGTAAACACGCATCTGTGTGGAACTGGTCACATTTAAGCTTGCAGGAGAGTTCAAAAGACAAAAATAAAAGTCAAATGCTGAATATAAAAAGTGGCTGCTGGACCTAAACAAATACAATATGTGTAAGAGAAATGAATGATCTTATCTTGTATAAGCTGGAGTCTACTGGGGCATAGATTCAATACAACCTTTTTAAAAATGCTTGAGATTTTAGAATAGGTATTTTTCTCTTATATTATATTACATAGCATGCAGAATGCATATGCTGGTCATTTGAAGTATTTTCTTAACTCTAAGTCTAGTGATATGCATCTTTGATATAGCTGTACTGTAGATGTGTTTTGAAAGGTTCGGAGAGATTTCTGCATGTGTTTTCCTCTCTTGGGTCCTAACTTTCAAATCATTCATGGTGTTACTACCCAGAAATAAAGAAGAGGCACATAACTGGAAAATACAAGAGTCTAGTTACTCATCAACTCATTAACAGGATGATCGATGAGTAGCTTTCTGTGTGGAACGATACCCAACTGGAGTGTAAACAAAGTCCTAGACATATGGCCTGTGTACAGCTCTTCATGCTGTGGCAGGGCTCTTCTTTTCTGTCTTTTCTGCCGAGGGAACTCCCCTATTCTTCGAATGCTATACTAGATGGCATTTCTGAAACTCATAGGTCTATGTAAATTGTGACTAAGTGAGAATCACATGAGGGGAAAGTGGACAATGTACTACTGTCTTGCCCTCCATATCAAACTAGATGTTACATTGGAAATGAAGACAAATCTTTAAGTTCTAAAAAGGTCTCTGAAAGCAAAGAAGTCTAGGATAGACTCTACAGCTGTCATATAAAAATGACTTGGGAATGAAGGAAGCATTAGAAAATATTTAAATATTTGAAATTTAAATATTTGAAATCCTCATTGGGTGGGGGATGTCAAGACAGGATCTTTTTGGGGGGGAGGGTGTAAACCAATATACTTTATTAAATACTACAGACAGATAATAGGAGTCGAGATTGCAAAATATGGAACACTTCATGAATTTGCATGTCATCCTTGCACTGGGGCCATGCTAATCTTCTCTGTATCATTCCAATTTTAGGATATGTGATGCTGAAGCAAGCACTCAAGACAGGATCATGTTGTGGTGTGTGTTTGAGTGTGCCATGTCTCTCATAGGCTCTGCTAGGACGAGGTCTCACTGGAGGAAATGGGTCACTGGTGTTGGGCCTTGAGTTTCCTTAGTTCAGCCTGTTATCTCTCTGTTTCCTCTCTACATCCATACTTCTGCTTGGTATTCATTTCTTGCAGTGGTGGACTTTATCCCCTGAAACTCTAAGCCAAGAGAAAGCCTTCCTCCCATAAGTTGTTCTTGAAAGGCATTTGGTTGCATCAATAAGGAAAACGTCACTCATACAGCATCCTGAGCTGTTTGGATCATAGATTCCAAGGACCATTTATTGATGCAACAAGGATTGACTGGTCTCAGTCTGTGCCTGGTACTAGTACTGTTCATGGATCTGAGGATGGACAGAGAACAAAACAGATGAAAACCACCCCTCTGTGAATATTCTTGTCTTATACTTAGAAACATACACTCTAAGAACAAGCAAAACAGTGTACTGAGGGGACAAAAATGAATCAGAAAATAAAACCAGGGCAAAGAGAGGGTATGAGAACCATGGTAGGTGGAAAGTATCCTTCACAATAGCATGACCAGCTGGATTCTCTTACTGGGAGACGTCCTCTAGGCAAGGCAACTGTCCTAATTAGGGCCACTATGCTGTGATAAAACGCCATGGCCAAAGAAAGTCGTGGAGGAAAGAGTTCATTTACTCTTCTAAATCAGTGTTCATCATTGAAGGAAGTCAGAACAGGAACTCAAACAGAGCAGGAACCTGGAGACAGAAACTGACAGAGGCCACGGAAGGATCCCTCTTACTGGCATGCTCCACCATGTCTTGCTCAGTCTACTTTCTTATGGAACCCAGGACCACCTGCCCAGGGATGGCACCACCCACAATGAGCTGAGCCCTATAGCAGAACCTTATGGAGGCATTTTCCCAGTTGAGGTTCCTTCTTTTCAGATGACTTTAGCTTTCTTCAACTTAACATAAAACTAGTCAGAACATTAAGTAACTGTTCTTTTCTGAGTGTTTTGTAGTTTACAGTATATCTGTACTCTCTACCCCGCGTAACTGTAGAATCAGTGATAAAACTTTCAGAGCATTTTGTTCTATAATCCCTGTAATGATATTTCAGAGTTTTATGCCCATATTAGCAGACAGGACCCGAGGCTTGGTGCCTTGCTTCATGTTGCCAATTGTTGCTTTGCCCTTTGGATCAGCACCTTGCATATATATTGCCAGATTTCCTATAAAGGGTTGTTGATGGCGTGTGTGTGTGTGTGTGTGTGTGTGTGTGTGTGTGTGTATGTGTGTGTCTGTGTGTCTGTGTGTCTGTGTGTGTGTGTGTGTGTCTGTGTGTGTGTGTTTGCTTATTGTTAAGGAATGATACACGGTGCTGATTCTGGCAGAATAAAGAGTCCAGCATTACCCAGTTCTTCTCTTTTGCACTATAATGCTAACTACAGATTCTGTTTACTAATAACACTTTTACTTATCCCTTGGGAGAAACCAGTGCTACCAAACAGTACCCATAAACATCAAACTCCACAACAGAGTGAATTCTGGTGTAAGCAGGGTTGATACAAACAAATACTCTCCACATTGTCAGATAGAGAAAGTGGAAAATCTGGGCCATAACCAGGCAGTGGTGGTTGTTGGATGGATTGTGTAAAATTTAGAATATTGGTATGTTTTGAATTGACAATGAATATGTTGTCTAGGCAATGATTAGCAGTTAATTTCCCCATTGGATATTCCCTTCAGGGCAATAAAGACAAAGATCCCCAAAATCTAGATATGAAATGGACAGGACTGAGCCACATGGCAAAGGAAGAGTGAAGCCTAGGAACTCAAGGGCATCTGCGAGCAAGGACTGACCCATATGGACTTAGGAAAGCAGAAATCATATCCAAGATACATAGTCTACAGTGGGTACCAGGCAGTCTGCAGTGAGTAGCCCCAGTGACAGAACTGAAGGCCTCTCTGAGACACATCCAGTGGGAAAAAGACATATAAGACCTTCAAAAGGCCTTCATGACAGATCGATGGGTGACCACACTGAGTCAGGAAATCATAGAACACACAGGGCTGACTTCCATTTTGAAGAGAATTTCCCTTTCTACTTGACCTGAAGTCTACGCCTTCAAAAGTGGCGAGCTTCAGACAATGTTGGGTTTGTTCTCAGAGCACAAATTGCTAATGTTGGGAAACCACAGTGCCTGAGCCAGCTGCCCTACTAGAACTTTTTGTTTGCAGCATCTGCTCTCTGACTTGGGAGCCAGAAAGAACCTCTGGGGTTAGGGGTCCAAGGGGTTCCCACAGAGAAGGGTCACAGGTGACAAGGAGCCGGGACAGGAACTTTCCAGCAATATGTCCCCCACAGAAAGATGTCCATGTGTGACACAGCAGAAATGTACAAAGCTCTCCCTGCAGTTGCTATGAGCTCCACCCTCTGTAAACCCCCCTTCCAAGGACCTATCTACCTGTACTGGCTCTCAGGCTCAAACCAACAACAAAGAACAACTCTACAGGTAGCTTGGGCTATTTTTCTCTCTGTTGAGTCTAGGCTTCAGGAAAATACATACCACGATCCCATGAACCATCAAAATTGATCCTGAATGTGTCCCAACCATAATTGTTGTCACCTTGATATAGCTGGGTTTCATCCCCTCGCCCAGTGTAGTCCAGGGAACTCAACTCAGTGTAGTGCCTCAGATGCGTTATGAATATCAGGGTCTTAATGACACATGATGGAACTCTTATCTCACTAACTCTGTGTTTATTCCATATTCCAATGCTGCTTTTGGAGGTTGATCATCACATTTTAAGTCCCTGGATTCTGGCCAATGACATTCAAGTTCTTTAAAAATCACTAGCTGCTGTTGCCCCACAGGTGTGCTTGATTTCATCAAACCATTAAACCATGCTATCAAATTTATCTTTTTCTCTCTTCTAGTTGTTTGGCTCCTTTTTTTTCCCACTCTTATTTTTTTCCACATGATCAATTTGATTTGTAAATTTGGCCAATGGCTTAAAACAAATATTTATCAGTATGTACTTAGACATAGTACTTTGGCACACAGCCAGAGACTAGTAGGGCTTTCTTTAAATGATAGCTGTTGCTCCTGTTAATATTACCAGACTTCACAGATTGGCCTTGATAATTAATACTATTCATTCATCATGCTGTTGCTATTGAGAACATCATTCATGAGTTATTGTTTTATATTATTTTCTTAATTGACTCTTACAGCTGCTCTTTTGAGACAGTGTTTCACTATACAGCTCAGGCTATCCTAAACTCATTATATAGCCCAGGCTGTCCTCAAACTTGCAGTCCTTCTGCCTGAGCCCTCGAATTATTGGTGCAAGTCTCCAAGCCCAGGTCAGTAGACATTCTTTATGTGTGGCTGCACCGCCAGTTACAGTTCCTCTATGGTAAGCAAATAGTTTTTGTTTTGTCCTGGAGTATTTCATGAGAAACTTTACAAAAATCTCGTACTGACACCAAAATATTTTCTTCTCCATAATCTTAACAAAAAGAAAGAGAGGTCAGTGTGTACCCCAACAGACTCTGCTCTGATTATTAGGGCCACAGGGGTGAGAACAACTGTGCTAACTTCCATTAGACCCTGAAGCCATCACTTTCACTTTGTCCTCAGCAATGTGAAGACCCTTGAGCCAACATAACCAAGAGATGATGTCATGCGGCAGCTCATCTTTACTTAGACTTCTGCTGGTGAAAATATCAAAAAACACGCACCTTCTAGCAAATGGAGAGTGAACTCAATCCTATCAGTCCAAAGCTGCTAACATCTGACTCATAACACCACATGAAGTTGTGCAGCTGAGTATAGGAGTTACAAAGGAATAAATAAATAAAAATAAAGAAGGCTCATGCCTTTCATCTGAGCACTCAGGAGGTAGAGGTGGGCAGATCGCTGAATCTCTGAGTTTGGGATCGGCCTACTCTGTATAGTGAGTCCCAGTACAGTCGAGACTACACAGAGAGACCCTGTTTCTAGAAAATTTAATAAATTAATTATTTATGTATATAAATATTATAAATGCATTACAAATTATTTATTAATAAATAAAACAAACAAAAGAAATAAAATCATTTAATTAGGAAGATTTTGATATTCCCCACATATGAGAGGCAACACCCATAGTTTTGCTCTGTACTGGTGAGTAGAAAAGGCTCACGTGTAATCTTTGTGAAATCTTCTTCACACTCTTGTGTTTTTCTCGCTTTTTCCCAGGCTTTGGTTGGGTTCTTGCTCTGTTTGTACTTATTTTACCTGAAGGAAATGAACAATTTGTCCCTGCATTTACAAATTCCAAATGGCCCTTGCCCATGGGTGAGGAAGAGGGTACACTCGGGATGCTAATTTTCTTTAAGTTTTCATTGTCTTACACATTGCAGAATCCTTTGACATGGCTATGTATCTGTTACAGTGAGTGTTCCACAGCACCGTATGTGGAACCGTAATCGGTTTGGGATGATGTTGAACATTCAATAAAACATTCACATATTTCACTGAAAAAGATGTATCTCTTATTTTTCCATTAAGCCTTTGAAAAATCAAGATATATTCAGTAATTTCATCATCTTAAATGAAACAAAAAAAAAAGTAGGGTGGGAGAGAGAAAAGCAAAGGAGAAGAGGGAGGGAGGGAGGGAAGGAGGGAGGGAAGGAATTACAATTTTGTTTTCTGTCTGATGGAGAACCAAGTTAGTGTGGGTTAATTTGTAAACATTGCAAAGCATAGTAGCTTAAATTAGCCAGCATTCATTGCGCTCATGATTGTGAACATCCATAATTTAGGCTGTGCTCGGGAGAGCTCTGGTCTGGTGCATCTGTGGTCCACTGCCTGCTTTCTTACTTCCCAGAGCCTTGAATGAACAAGCAAATTGGGGAGGTATCAGCGGATAGAGGCCTAAGTTCTGAACTGGCAACATTATTACTTCTTCATTCATTGACCAAGGAAAGTCAGAAAACCAGTATATGTTCAAAAAGGAAGGAAAAATAGAATGTGTGTGTGTGTGTGTGTGTGTGTGTGTGTGTGTGATTTTATAGTTTTATTACAAAGGGCATAGAGTTGGAGGAATAAAGGACTGTGACCACTTTTGGGATACACTCCTGATTGTTCCAGAGTGTGTATTAAGAACACTTTTGCCGGGCAGTGGTGGTGCATGCCTTTAATCCCAGCACTTGGGAGGCAGAGGCAGGTGGATTTCTGAGTTCGAAGCCAGCCTGGTCTACAGAGTGAGTTCCAGGACAGCCAGGGCTACACAGAGAAACCCTATCTCGGAAACCAAAACCAAAACCAAAACCAAAACAAAACAAACAAAAACACTTTTAAAGCCAGGTGTGGTAGCACATGCCTTTAATCCCAGCACTTGGGAGGTAGAAGCAGGCAGATCTCTGAGTTGGAGGCCAGCCTGATCTACAAAGTGAGTTTTAGGACAGCCAGGGCTGTACAGAGTAATCTCTCTCTCTCTCTCTCTCTCTCTCTCTCTCTCTCTCTCTCTCTCTCTCTCTCTCTCTTCCTCACACACACACACACACACACACACACACAAAACCAAAACCAAAAAACCCAGAAATTGATGATCAACCATGACTATAACCAAGGACTTCACCAAATTTCTCTTTGGACATGAGTTTCATGTTTCTGGGAATTGTGAAATTGATTTTACAGCATAAGGAGCAGTGCTGGGGGTAGAGCCTAGGGCCTTGCACATATTAATAAAGTGCACTGCTGAGCTACATCCTTATTCTGAAGGTGATCTGAAAAAACATGCCATGTAATTTATTTTTTCATCTTGTATTCTTAGCCAGGACATCCTCCTTTTTAGTGCCATAAGCAAATAGATAAGTAAGACAGGCTTTTGTCCTGAGTTTTGTGATAGGTTTTATGTCACTATTGCAAGAGTGGTGGAATAAAAGAGCTGTTTTCCATTGTTTTTCCCACCAGAAGACCCAATAATTTAGGTGTGTTAGCAAGTCTATAACAACAAACCCATCTCTCAAATAAGTGCCAAGAATAACCAGTACTGCTTTTAGGAATTCAGTGGTCAGAGTTTTCTAGCTGTTACTTTATGTCTCATTCTGATCTCAACTGTTGTTTCTACATTTTTAAATTAGTTCATTGTCCATGGTGGAGAAAAAAAGATGTTGTGGCTGTGGAAATGGGGGGCTTTTAGGTGGTGCTGATGAGACTGGAAATAAGACCAATTGTTGCGAACAGCAAGCTGGCAAGCCACATACAATACAGAGAACAATTCTATTTCTAAGTAATTACCAATGAGAAATTCTCACACACAATACAGAGGAGACTCACAAAGATGTCTATTGGATTCTTTTGCCCAGGTGTCTCCTCCCAGGACATAGTTAGTGAGCATGTGCAGTGTCTGATATATGACTTTAGAAATTACATAAACAACGGGGGACACAGTAAGTAGAAATCTTCTTCTACAGAGTTTATATTCTAGTGGGAGGAAATAGAAAATGAGTAAAAATGAAAGGGAAAGATTGTCCCAAGTAAGTTGTTGATAACTGATGTAAAGAAAAAGCAAAGCGTATCGAAGAGTAGGAAGTGATAGGGAGAAGGTTAAAACTTTAATAGAGCACCCGGGGAGATCACTGAACACTGATCACAGTTATAGACTTAGGGTGGGACAGAGGGCTCAGCAGATAAGAACACACACTCTTCTTTCAGAGGACCCGGGTTCTATCCCTGGTGTCCATGGTCAGTGGCTCATAACCACACATAACTCTAGCTTTGGGGGGGTTCTACTTCTTTGGATTCCGTGGGCCCTGCACTCATGTGCACACACCCATACATGCACATTACATCTAATCAAAAATAGTAGAATTATACATTTATCATGTAAACATAGTCAACTCAAAATTTTAACATGCAGTGAATCTTTGTCTTTGTAAGTATGTACAGTATGACACTTGGGGCATACAGTCCTATCAATTTCAGTGATGAGAGAATGAAAAATCGAGTCATGGAACATATTGAATCCATGCTGGGGAAATGGGTGGATGACTGAGTAAGTGGGAGGCAAGCGTGGAAGGCAGAGGGGACAGTGAACACAAAGATGACTTACAAGAACTTGACTCTGTGTGTGTGTGTGTGTGTGTGTGAGAGAGAGAGAGAGAGAGAGAGACAGAGACAGAGACAGAGACAGAGACAGACAGAGAGAGACAGAGAGAAGAAGGAGGAGGAGGAGGAGGAGGAGGAGGAGGAGGAGGAGGAGAAGGAGGAACCAAAACTTCACACACAAAGAACCTAATCTCAGTTCAGCTGATGAAATCTATACATGTCAGTATTGATGAATCTCAAAAATATTTTGTTAAATGAATAAAAGACAGAGGGAGATAATATATATTGGCAGATGTTTTGAAAGGTTTATAAACCTAAAACATGTGTGCTATTTATGGCTGTGTATTCATATGGTCAGAGGATAAAAAATATATTTGATAAATACCATGTCAGAGGACGGTAAGATTCTGGGGATGGAGGTAGAAATGAAGAGAGGTGTGGATTTAGTTCTCCTCTTCCTCCTTTTTCTCCTCCTCTTTGTCTAAAGCCTAAGGCCAATAAGGCCAAATGTTAGACTGTAGCAGTGCCTGCAGAGGAGTCTGTGCTCATCCGGACGCTGGTAACCCCTCACTGTTTAAAACATTATATATATAAAGAATGACAAAGAAAAGGAGGTTAGGCAGGGTGGCATACACCTGGAATCCCACCACTTGAGAGGCTGAGGTAGGAGAACCCTGAGTTTGAATATAGCTTGAGCCACATAGGGAGTCTGAGAGAGAGAGAGAAAGACAGAGAGAGAGAGAGACAGACAGAGAGACAGAGAGACAGAGAGAGACAGAGACAGAGGCAGAGAGAGAGACAGAGACAGAGAGAGAGAGAAAGAGATAGACAGAGAGAGAGAGACAGAGAGAGAAACAGAGAGACAGAGAGAGAGACAGAGAGAGACAGAGAGAGACAGAGAGACAGAGACAGAGAGAGACAGAGAGAGACAGAGAGACAGAGAGAGAAACAGAGAGACAGAGAGACAGAGAGAGACAGAGAGAGAGACAGAGAGACAGATAGAGAGAGACAGAGAGAGAGACAGAGAGAGACAGAGAGAGAGACAGAGAGAGAGAGGGAGAGAAAGAGAGAGAGGCTGAGAACATTAGGTGCTTTTTGTACTATAAGGAACTTGGCCCAGTGGGAAGTAGCCTCTGGCTGTGTGCTTATGTGCTCTGCAATAATCCAGTGAAGTATCATCAGCAGGTGACAGCTGCAGAGGAGCTGTGCCTGTGGCTTCAAGAGGGAAGCTCTCTATTCTCATTCTGAATGTCCACACGTTCACCAGGAGGCCTAGCTGTCTAGGCAACTGGCCTGGTTCCTCATCTGGCAGGTGCCTGTGTCAGAGTGTTTCTGGGCGCTGAGTAGGAAACAGTCCTCCAAGTGCTGAGAGTGTCCGGTGGGTTTCATTTTGTCTGCTCTGGAATCTACCAGAAATGAAGACTGAAATGTAAGACAGTAAGACCATTTTCTGTTTTACTCTATGGATGTTTCTGAACTTAGTTAATCTGAACTTAGTCCTGCTGTTGATGACACACTGGGGCTCCATGGGGCTTCCGATTCTCTTGCTTGGTTGTTTAGTGACTTTGAACTACAGGAGTCCTAGCTACTTAAAAGAAAGCAGCAGGTCACATGTAGGTATGTGTATGTTACTGCACTACTAGGGTGAATGCTGAAGTGCAGAGCAAATGTCTTCACGGGCCTGACCCCCACCCCTTGCTGGGAACCTGCAGAAAGACAACCTTGTTCCCTGATTGTTGAACAAAGTCAGAGGGTCAATTAAGTGGACTTGAGTTCTGTCCTAAGTTAGTCACAGACAGGCTGGGAGAACATCCTATAGCAGGAGAGAGCAAGCGTGCTCTGCACAAAGAAGGGAATGTAGGGCACAGTTATTTAAGCCTCTGATATTTCCTTTGATTTATTTACAGGATTTAACTCACCAGGGTCTTGCTAATACCTAGAAGCACTCACACATAGGGCTGAAGCAAAGCATTGGTAGCTACTGGGTACATGCTAGGATACTGAATAAGGACAAAAGCTGCCAGATTCCTGGTCCCCAAATTGACACATACATGTGAATAGAGTACCAGAAGCAGATCTCTTATGAAATGAATGCTTCGTTCCAAAATCTCTATATACAGTATGCATTGCAACACTCATACAGACTACCCGGGAGTCATTAGCATAAGAGTATAAGACTAACAAAGAATTGGTCTCTGGCTCAAACTTGGCCTGCATTTACCACATCCTGCACTCTTCAACTTTGGTCTAGAATAGTGGTTCTCAACTTTCCTAAATGCTTCAATCCTTTAATACCATTCCTCATGTTGTGGTGACCCCCTAACCATTAAATTATCTCCATTGCTACTTTATAACTTTACATTTGCTACTGTTGTGAATTATAATATAAATATCTGTGTTTTCCAATGGTCTTAGGCAACCCCTATGAAAAGGTCATGACTCCCACAGAGGAGTCGAGACCCACAGGTTGAGAACAGCTGGTCTAGAGAGTAGCTTATGATACCAGCATAAGCTTGCTAAGCGAGGGAAGCCCTGCAGGAAGAGACATGGAAGTAGATGTGATAGCTACTAAGACTGTGTCAAAAATCAAAACAAGCTATGAGCGATTATCTTTGAAATCTCTAACTGTACAGAGTTCCCTGAGATGTACTGACTTTGAGTCTGGTTAATTGTGGTGTGTGATGCTTATTTTATTTTCAAGTTCCTTTTATAATAAACATTTATTTCAAAATTAATATACACCAAAAAATTATGCCATGCAACAATGAACTCAGAAGGTGTGGGGCAGCTGCAGTTCAGCCCATCCATGTGTTAATTGGCCTTTTATTACTATCATGAAATACCTGACAGAAATAGTGGGAAGAAAACTGACCTTACCTCACAGTTTGAGAGGTTTCAGCCACATAAACCCCATCATCCGTTAGCTGGTGGTAAGGCAGAATCTTATGGAGAAAAAGGAGTAGAAAACTGAAGGCTTTCACCACATGGCAGCCAGGAGGAAAGCGCCTCTGTAAGATAGGTCCTGCTAGGACACCCACCCCAGATGCCCCAACTTCCTCTAGCTGGGCCCTGCCTCTTAGCTTCTGACATTTCCCAATAATGTCACAAGTTCATGAATCCATCCGTGGACTGAGCTCCCAACCTCATGATCTAGTCTCTGCCTGTTTTTCCTACAACTAAATCTTAAGACCTGAGCCTTCAGGGACAACTGTAACACTGTCATTGAATGTGTCACTGTCCATCCATGTGACTGTGACAGATTGACTTTAGGCTTACGGGGTAACAAACTTATCTTGGCTCATGCTTTCTGGAGGTCTCCAGCCATCATGGTAGGGAAGCTATGGTGGCAGGAACACCTCCGTCCCTGGTGGAGGGAGGCCGCAGCAACAGCTTGCTCACATTAGGGCAATCTGAAAGAAAGCAGAGAAAGCGGGCAGAAACCAGAAGCAAGTATGATCTTCAAATATTCAGCTCTAGTAGCCTAGTTTCACTGGCAATACTCCATCTCTTGGTTTCACAGCCTTCAGAATAGCACCACAAGCTAGAGAATGAGCATTTAAATCAGGAGCCTCGGGGGAAATTTCAGATTCAAACCATAACAGTAAGGAACACCTCTAGAAATCTGCAGCACTTCCCTGGGATGTGGGATTGGAGACTGGATGTCATCCTGCTTTATCCTCTGGCTTCCTACTTCCTGTCAGTCCCTAAGGCTCTACCCTCAAACACCAGAGTTTCCTCGTGGCAAAGTTTTGGCTGGCCCACATCTCTCTTATAGACACCAAGACACTAAAATAGAAGGATCACCCTGAGTGGGGGAGCATTCTTGGAGACACTTTGAGATCAACCCACCTCTTTGTAGGTGTGGGGTTTTGTCACATTGTTTAATCTTTCAGAGCTTGGGTTTTTGGTTCTGTGCAGTGGTAGTGATAATGCTGTGTGTGGCTGCAGTGAAGATTCCAGGTAAAGTGCACAATGTAAGTGGTAGACACTATCTATCATGCCAGTGTTGGAAGTCACTCACAGTTAAGGCTATCACCACCTCTTAGCAACTTTTCTTTCTTCTTCCTTCTTTCCTTGCTTCTCCCACCCACCCACCCACCTCATTCCTTCTGTTTGTTTCTCCCTTTAGAAATTTTTATCATAATTTAAATTTTTTTTAAGCTCACATAAACAATGTATTCGACTTTGAGCACATCCACTCCACCAGGCCCTAGCTCCCTTTTTCTCACCTCCCTCTCAGTCCCTGCTGTCCCCTCTGACAGTCTCTCTTCTGTTTTCATGTCATATCTACCATATACAGCTTTCTGTACCTATATAAAATCTAAGAATCAAAAGTGATAAGAAAATTGAAATATTTGTCATTGTGAGATGAGCTTGATCCACTTAGTATGATTACCTCCAATTGCATCCATTTTCTTAAAAAGGGCAAAATTTCATTCTTCTTAATAGCTAAAAAGAATCCAGCACATATATGTACCTTGTTTTCTTGATCCATCCCTCTGTTGGTGGACATCTAGGCTGGTCCTGAAGCTTAGCTCCTGTGAGCAGTACTGCAGCCAATGTCTCTGTGGTGTGTTGGTGCAAATGTCTCTGTGGTGTGTTGATTCTGGAGTCTTTTAGGTAGATGCCCCGGAGTGGTATAGCTGGGTCATACAGTAGATCTGGTTTTGTTGTGTTTTGTCAAATGTTTCATGTCTAATTGTTTATGCATTATACATGGGAGGGTAAGCTTTTGCCATGGTGCACATGTGAAGGTCAGAGGACAAATTCAGGAAGAGATGCTCTCCTTCTACTATGTGAGTTCCAAGGACCAAACTCAGATAATCAGGCTTGGCAGCAAATATCATTAACTGCTGAGACAACTCATCACCCCATTTATCTATTTGTCTGTCTACCTATCCGTCGGTCTGTCCATCTACCTACCTATCTATCTATCTATCTATCTATCTATCTATCTATCTATCTATCTATCTATCTATCTATCTATCTATCTACCTACCTACCTACCTACCTACCTACCTATCTATCTATCTATCTATCTATCTATCTACCTATCTATCTATCTATCTATCTATCTATCTATCTATCCACCTATCTATCCGGGACTCCTCCACACTGAATTCCATAGTGCCTGGACCAATTTATATTTCAGAAGCAGTGTCTATGAGTATTCCTTTTGCCCACAGCCTTTGTCAACATTTGTTGTTATTTATTTTCTTAACGACTGCCACTCCCACTGGGAAGGGATAGGACCTCAGTATACTTTGGAATTGCATGTCTTATGACTAGTGAGGCTGAGCATGTGTCCATGGCTTTTGCCATTTGTATGTCATCTGTTGAGACCTGCTCCATTCATTGGCCCATTTACAGATTGCATTATGTGATCTCTGTTGTTTGACTTTTTTTAGTTCTTTATATATTGTGAATATTAATTCTCTTTCAGATGTATTCCCCTCCCTCCCAAGGGAATTTTCTTTCTAAAGAACACAGAAGGTCTCCTTTGATGACTTATCCCCAGGGACTTTCCATGTCTCACTGTGCATTTCCTCTTCCACTGAGAACTCAACCTTTTTTTTTTTTTTTTTTGAGAAATGGCCTGTAAAGACTTCCCCAAACACCAGTCAATAAATAATAATAGTACATGCAAGAAAAGCTCAGGTGTCCAAAACCAAGCACTAAATAATTCAGAGTGCTAATGAGGGACTCGAAGATGTGTTTCAAAACAGAAGTATACGTCCTCCATTATGTAGGCTTTTTAAAAGATTCCTTTTTCTTTTCAATTCTGTATATGTCTATGTGTGGTTATGTGCACATAATTGCAGTGGCCACAGATACAAGAAGAGGGTATCGGAGACCCTGGAGCTGGAGTTACCAGTGGTTGTGAGCCACGAGACCTGGATGCTGGGAACTGGATTCCATTCTCTGCAACAGCAGTATGCATCCTTAACCACTAAACCATCTCTCCAGCCCCAGGAAGAGTTTTTGTTGAACCGCTACAAAATCTATCCCAGGCACTCCTAAAACAGATAGTGCCTAGTGTCAGCCTTGTAGCTGCTGCAGTTCAGTTATGAAAAGTGGACCTGCAACTTTTACAGCATGGAATTTCATGTAAACATGGGTCAAGGCTATTTCCTGCTGCCCCAGACACTCCTCTATAGATTTAGTTATAAAAATCTATTGGGTCTAATTATAAAAAAATTATCACAACCTTTGTCCCCCCCCAAAGCAATAAAACAAAATTAAACACACAATGTACAAAGTAACAGCTTGTATATGATTCAGGATTCACAATACATTTCTTAAAATAGAAACAGCATTATGGAGATTCCTACCCACAAGAAATTCCCAACAAAGAATAGAACTCAGTTATCTTATGATGCTTATGTGCTTATGGCTAAGAGGAAAGAGTAATGGGAAGCAGAGAGTGGGGCTTCCTGGAGTGAGGAGGCTCTGGATTGCCTCTAAGGAGTGACTGGGCACCTGTATATCACTGAGCGAAAGGGAAGATCTCTAGCCACGTGCCCACACATACAATGTGATATAGAAAAGAACAAAATAATGGGGACCTCCACAGAGACTCATTTCCTGAGAGGTTGTGTATGTGTGTGTGTGTGTGTGTGCCCTCGTGAGTGTGAGGTATGTATGTGGAAACCAGAAGTCAACATCAGATCTCTTCGTCAATTATTCTCAACTTTTTGTTTAGCTTGGCCAAGTTAATACATCTTGTTAATACAAGTAATACTCTCTCAAAAAACCAAAAATAAATAAATAAATAAATACTGTATCTTGATCATATTCAGTACACATCATCCCATCTCCCCCAGTATCCCCAACATTTCCACCTCCTCCATCTTCCAAGCATCTCAATAGAATTTGGCTGCTGGCTTAAGATTTCGGTTGATGGATACATCATCTGTGCAACGTCAGAAATTACAACTAGGTAAGGGATACTTTCTGATAATCTCATCCAATCGTCCAGTTTCACAAATGACTCTGCCTTTGTTGCCTATTGTAGCAACACAATCAATAGCAAAATCAGTAAGTTCTGCTTGACTCGGTCACTAGAGCAGACACTAGAAGGAAAACAACACTTCCAAACACGTGGCGATTGAAAGGGGACATAGCTGAGGGATAGGAGATCTGACAGCAGACTGACTTAGTTTAATTACATTGCTGTCACCTTCTGTAAGACCTGGGTTATCTGATCAAACTTCTACACATGATGCATCCCATTACCTATAAGTGGTAGTAATAGTGGTATGCATATCAAAGGGCTATTGAGACAGTTAAATGAGTTATTATATATAATGAGTGTCGCGACCACCCTCGACCAGCAAGAATGACGCAACACTCTCTCGGGCTCTTCTCATGCAGTTTA
>NW_022196913.1:1388384-1389660 GCF_008632895.1 Mastomys coucha
ATCAGACTGGCGGGGGGCGGCGGCCAGCGCCATCTTTGAGGTGCGGTGCTTCGCAGCTCTCCACAAATGAGTTGTTTTATTGAAAGCCCCTAATGAGCACCTGGTACTGGGCAAGCATTAACTATTCACATTAATATATATTTCAAAGGGAGTAAGGAGAGAGAATGGTCCTGAAAACCAAACTTAGGTACTTGAGAACACTTCTAGTGGGAGGTAATTTTATAGTGTGGCACTCACCACAATACATCTATTCCCTGGTGGCTCAACCTTACATCAAGTAGCTTGGGATGGTTTGGTTGATTCTTGTCTGTGTTTCTGAAAGACTTGCCTTGGATTTATGTTATCCTAGATGGAGACCACTCAAACTATGAGTCTCAACCAGGAAAAGACTAAGCAACTAATGTCATGAGAATACATAGCTACTCGGCTGAAGAGACGGTTCAGTTGACAAAGTGCTTGCCACGCAGGCATGAGGACCTGAGTTCCCACATCCAAAGCTGGCCAGGGGTGATGCACATGTATAGTCTTAGCACAGGAGTCTTAGACACACACTGCAGGCCAGCCATTCTAGACAGTTGCTTAGCCCCAAGTTCAGTGAGAGATCCTCCGTCAAAAAAAAAAATGGGGGGAAGGGGTGGATGTGACAGAGGAAGATACCCAACATAGTCAAACTCTGCACTCCACACACAGCATGCTCTCTTGCTCATACTTGCTATCTGTCTCTCTGTCTCTCTGTCTCTCTATGTTTCTCTGTCTCTGTCTCTCTGTCTCTGTCTCTGTCTCTCTCTGTCTCTGTCTCTCTGTCTCTCTGTCTCTGTTTCTCTGTCTCTCTGTCTCTCTCTCTCTTTTTTTCTCTCTCTCTCACACATACACACACACGCGTACATATACACCATACACACATATATATAAACTTCAGTATTATAAAATTACATCATCATTTTATAAACTAGTGAAATAAAACACAGCTGTTGGATGATTATGTCTTATGTACACCAGGGACCAGAATTCTAAGTACTTTATCCCAGGCTATGAGAGGAGATAGAATTCTTTTTTTTTTTTTTTTGATTCATTTATTTCTTTTTATTTTATGTGCATTGGTTTTGCTTGCACATATATCTATGTGATGGTGTCAGATCCCCTGGAACTGGACAGTTATAGACAGTTGTGAGCTGCCATATGGTTACTGGGAATTGAACCTGGGTCTTCCAGAAGAGCAGCCAGCACTCTTAACCACTGAGACATCTCTCCAGCTCCAAGATGGAATTCTTTTTTT
>NW_022196913.1:1389810-1439070 GCF_008632895.1 Mastomys coucha
GGCATGGGGAGGGGAGTTAAGATGGTAGCAGAGGCAGAGAAAGGCAGAGAGAAGGAGAGAGTAGAGAAGTAGGGGATGGCCATGGCCACATGGAGAGATGGGGTAGGGGAGGGAATGGGGAGAGAGGGGGGACAAAGGGGTGAGAGGCAAGAGAGAGAGAAGCAGGAGTAAGAGCCTGAGATGGAATTCTTAATGTTTTATACAAGTGACTCATAATTGCCTTTTTATTGCTTTTGAAATGAGGAGAAACAAGGACTGGGTATGAAAATAAAACAGGGTTCATTTGAAACCTGCCTAGCACTTTACCCTGTTCCTGGGAGCTTCTTCTCCATCTTTACAACATGGTTGAAATATGAAAGTATGTGTGTTAGTAATAGAGAATGTAGAACTGAAGGTTATCCCCCAATCAATGCTGGCTGTGAAACACATGAGAGCACAGCCACAGGGGCAGATGTGTAGAGAATCTCCCAAAGCCATACCTGCCTCCTATCATAGTTAGCTTCTGCCTACACTTTGCAACGCAAAGAGGAGAAATCTGTGGCCACACCCACTGTCTGATAGCATAGTCAAGTACATTCAAAAGGTACTGCAGCATCCAGAGGGACAATAAGAGCTCCCAAGTCTCTAAAAGGCAACTCTGGGTTCAAATGTGGTGAACAAAGACACCAAGCATGATCCTTAATGTTTTCAAGACATCTCATTCTGCATCTCAGAATAAGAATGAAATGATCTCCAACTTACAGAAATCTTGTGATGGCTAACAAATCTTTGCAATGTTCTTAGCAACAACATTCTGAGTAGATCACTACTACCTTCCACAGCTCTAACAGCAACGTTACAAACTTCAGTGGGAAGAGGCAGGGACATGTTCAACGACATTATGTGGGGGTCAGATGGGAGAGGTTTTGGAGGGCTGATTCTTCCCTTCCACCCTTGATTTGAGGTAGTGTCTCTCTTACTGTTTCTTTCTGCTGTGTAGAATACTCCAGTGCTGGTCTGTGGTCAGAACACCAATTCTCTGATCTCTGCTTCCTATCTTGCTGTAGGAGTCCTGGATGACAGATGTGTTGTTGCCACATATGTCTTTTTACATGGGTTCTGGGGATCGGAACTGAGGTCATCAGGCTTACGTGGTACTTGTAGAGTTCTATTGCTGTGAAGAGCCATAGCCAAGGCAGCTCTAGGGAAGAAAACATTTCATTGGGGGCTTGATTACAGTTTTAGAGTCCTGGTCCATTATCATCATGGCAGGGGACATGGTGGTATGCATGGCATTGGAGCAGTAGCTGAGTGCTAATTTGCAGGCCAAGGGAAGGAGTGGGGAGAGGAAGGCTGATGTGAGCTTCTTATAGCCACAAAGCCCAAGCCCTCCAGTGACACTTCGTAGGCCACACTTCCTAATCCTTCTCAAATAACACCACTTCCTGATTACTAAGCATTCAAATATTTGAACCAATAGGGGGCATTCTTATTCAAACCACCACATATGAAAATGAGGCATCTCTTCTCTCCGCCCCCTGCTCTTCATTTGTTTGTTTGTTTGTTTGTGGGGATGGGCAATCTCACTTCATCAGCTAGGCTAGCCTTGTAGCTGCTGCAGTCTTCCAGGAGCTGGGATGGAGGGCAGTGAGCCACCATGACACCTGGCTATTATCCTGTGTTATAGATCCAGCTAGAGTCTAGGGATACAAGCACACTTCATCATTGAGCTCCACCCTGATATTATTATGAGTTGCATGGTTTGGGAAATACTAATATTTGTCCTTCTTATTGGCCGGGCTATTGTTTGTTTGTTTGAGATAAGGTGTCTTAGTTAGGATTTCATTGCTGTGAAGGTACAACATGACCAAGATAAGTCTTATAAAGGACAACATTTAATTGAGGCTGGCTTACAGTACAGAGGTTCAGTCCATTATCATCATAGCAGGAAGCAAGACAGCATCCAGGCAGACATGGTGCTGGGTGTGCTGAGAGTCTATGTCTTGATTTGAAGGCAGTCAGAAGGAAACTATCATCTGAGCCTGAACATATGAGACCGTAAAGCCCACCCCCACAGTATCACACTTCCTCCAACAAGCCCACACCTATTCCAACAAAATCACACCTCCTAATAGTGTCACTCCCCATGGGCGAAGCATTCAAACACATAAGTCTATGGCAGCCAAACCTATTTAAACCACCATACAAGGTTAACTTGCTATGCAGCGAGGCTGGCTTTGAACTTGTGATTCTCTTTCCTCAGCCTCCCAAGTACTGAGAGTACAGAGGTGGACCTCTATGGCCAGCTTAAAAAACAAGTTTTATATAGTGTCTGAACACAAGAACCATAAGTTGAGTCCCAAAGGAAAGAGCTAGGTAGGTAAAGTTTACATTTTGCTGGGTATAAAGTTGAGATCCAGAAGATGATAGCATGGGTCATGGCGGGTGGGAGAGGCTGTTCTGTTATGCAGCTAAGTTCTTTGGTATCAATGGCAGAATGGCTTGTGTTTTATCAGGAGAGATCTCTGAGGTCTTTGTTTGTTTGTTTGTTTTTTACTGTGATCTCCTAGTCAAGCCAGACTCCTCTGTCATAAGCTATCTACCTAAGTAATGTGCACTTGTACACATTTCATTCACAAATGAGCAGCATTTCAGATTATCCCCATTTTCCCTAATTGCCATTTCAAAATATACCAAAGAAATACGTTTCAATTGAAGCATACTCTGGGGTCTCACAAGTGTTAAGAGGGAAACAAGATGAGGTTGTGAAGAGTTCCAGGAGAGGCTATGCTCCATATATGGAATCCAGAAGAGGCCACACTCAATGTGTAGAACTCAAACCTGGATGATAACAAGGATCTAGCTACACAGTGTGTAGAATAGGCCTGGATGGTGGCAGGGAACAGAACAATGAAGGAAAGATCAGAGTGGTTCCAATGCAGAAAGGAGACAGTGAAGATAAACATGAGAAGGGCCCACA
Organism: Mastomys coucha; assembly: GCF_008632895.1. Taxonomy (NCBI): domain Eukaryota; kingdom Metazoa; phylum Chordata; class Mammalia; order Rodentia; family Muridae; genus Mastomys; species Mastomys coucha. The sequence goes on from NW_022196913.1 coordinate 1,392,770, forward strand.
GGATGGTGGGAGGCAGTGACAAGCCACCACAGCCTCTAACAGAGCAGTGATATAACTCAAGTAGCATCTGACATCTTGGCTGCTGGGTGACAAGGGGCTAAATGAGCACCTGGCATGTATGGGGACCTGGGAGACAGTTATGAAGGTGTGGAATAGAGGGGTGCCTGGGAGCCTGGTGGGGGAGCAGACAACCAAAAGTAAGGATTGATGCTTCTGGAGGATCTGGTTCCCAGAGTCACCTCAATAAGCATAGTGTTTATGAATAGGAGCCTGGAAGGATACAGAGAAGTTTTAGGATCCAGTCTGACTTTAGGAAGAACTGATCCAGCTTGTGTAACTAATGTTTAAAAAGCAGGAGATGTGTGGCTCTTTACAACATCTACAGTCAGTGGTTACTCATTGCACACCAGGGGCAGTTGGAGAAGGTCAATCTCTCTCTTTATCTCTCTCTCTCCCCCTCTCTCTCTCTCTCCCCCTCTCTCTCTTTCTCTCTCTCTCTCTCTCTCTCTCTCTCTCTCTCTCTCTCTCTCTCTCTCTCTCTCTCTCTGTGTGTGTGTGTATGTGTGTGTCTGTGCAAGGGCCAAAGGCAAGTTCTGGAGTCTTCCTCAATCATTCTTCACTACATTTTCTTACAACTGTGCACTGCCCTACCACCTGGCTTCTTCCTCACTGGGGATCTGAACTCAGGTAGTAAACTAGATCCCAAACCCAGAGCCACATGCTTACCAGCTGAGCCAGCTCCCCAAGCCACTCTCTAGGAACTCTTGAGTGGAAATTTTTACTTCAGGGTAGGTGATCGATCCATGAATGTAAGGCAAGAAGAAAGGAGAGGGGATACCCTGTCCTTGCTTGAGGCTTGGGAGTGATTGTAAGGCCACCCCTCTACAGGAGCAAACCTGGAAGAGGACTTACCAATGGGACATCCCATGGCATTGCAATCTCAACAGCCAAGAGTGACAAAGCAACAGGAGTCTTAGCTAAAGTCCTGAAGAGAGTGTGGAAGAGAAATATTATAGGCCTGAACATCAGCTCAGCTTTGCAGTCAAAACAGGCTGGAACTGGAAATGGCCTACTTGCTTGCAACTCAGTATTTCCCCTAGCAAGTGTGAGTTCAGTCCCCTGAACTAAAAGAAAGTGTGTGTGTGCGTGTGTGTGTGTGTGTGTGTGTGTGTGTGTGTGTGTGCCAAGAAATAAAACTGCTTCTGACAATACCAGCAGGAAAAAAGCGGCCCCGGTCTCATTGTGAACGAGTTGGGCTTTGTATTAGACTAGAACCATTTTTTCCAGAGCAAAACATCTGATTCAAACCCAGTTTCACATTCCTTCTTGATCATATCAACCTGCAATGAGACTGGTGGCCCTCTTTGTGGATCCTCAAACACTCACCCATCAGTCGCCCCAACAGAACTTGCAAAGTATGTCTCTCCTGTTGGGTGTGAGACCTTGGAACTGTCAGATTCTCACCAGAGGTCCTTGAAAGAGAATCTGCAAGAAGGAAGAGACAATTGGATGTGAGCTGGGGCCTGCAGCTCAGTGGTAGAGCTTTTGCCTAGCCCCAACAATGCCTAGGTGTCACTCTCCACGTAGATGCAAGGATTTGTTTTCTTGATAAAAGTTTGTGAGTCTTCACTGCCTGACAGGGTAGCCTGGCAGTCCTGGTGTAGGTGGTGAAACGACTCCATTTCCCTAGAGTAAGATGAAACCTAACCTCTGGCCTGGAGGGTTGATGGATACATTTTGAGAACCTATGAGATGGCCAGGTTCTGAACAGAGATTGAGACAAGGACTATTTTGCTAAGTGGGTGCTTGTGCCCCCATTACTTTTATTTTATTTTGTCAATCGTGTTTTGACAATTCGTGGGGGTGGGAGGGATATGTGTCTAAGTCTAAAGCAATTTGAGCTCATCAGGCAGTGAACATTTAGACACACAATATGAATTGAGTTATTGTTCTTGTGAGTTCTTTTCTTGCCTGTTTTTGAAAGGGAGCCTGGCTGGTTCTTCGCCCCCCCCCCCCCCCCCCCGGGTCTCTTGAAATGGAAGTCTCCCTCTCCTAGGGACATAGCGAATCCTTGACAATAGCCCTATGACTGGGTTATCTTATAGCAACCTCCATTCTCCAGGAGTTAAGGGGAGATTAACATTCAAGACAATTGGACTAGATCGAGGGGGGAGAGCTGAGCCTCCAGCCATCGGATCTGCATTCTCTGGCTCGCAGGGTAGGAGAGGGGCTCGCAGCAGGGACTGGGGCTGGGTGGGTTTGGGTGTCTTGAAAAGAAAAGGGGAGTCTTCCAGATCACAGTCATCCTCTTCAGCATCTCCGTAAGCGCTTCTGATGCGCACAACCTCTCTGTTCTCTGACCTAACTTTGCTTAGCTTGCGGGTGCGGCTAGGAGCACTGGGAAAGAAGCTAGAGACGGCTCAGGGGGTGACTTGGGGTGTCCTTGGCTGGATCCGGCTCTAGGGAAGAAGAAGATCTCATTGTTGTCCTGGGATCCAGTGGCGAAAGGAGGCCCCGCCAGCGGGCGCGCGCTCAGTCCCTGCTTCGCAAGCGATCGAGCGGCCGCCCTGCCAGGCTCTGGTGCCAGGCACCATGCGGAGGAGCGGGCGCCGCGGGCGGCGGATCTCCGCGCGGGAAAGGGGCGGGCTGGTGGCCGTGCGCCCTGGCGCTGGGCCAGGCTCGGCGTGAGCAGCGGCGCGAGCGGGCGATGGGCTGACGGAGCCCCGTGGCGGGCGCGGCGGGGACTGGGGTGGCGGCGGGGGCGGGGACGGGGACGGGCGCGCCAGCACCGGCGGGGCGGCTGCGGGCGCCGCGGAGGAGGTGGAGGCGGCGCCGGGCTCCCCAGGCCGCCTGGTAGGCCAAGGGCCTGCGCCCGGGACGAATGGGAAGCTGGTTTCCGTGGACTAGCCTCTTACAATACGAAGTTCCTCGGCTCCTTTAGAAGAGCACTAAAATAAAAGGTAACGTGTCTTTGTTTCCCGGTCGCGGTGGTAGGGGGTCGATTGATGATGCTGTACTTCTGAACCCATTTTCCGGTGCTGGGCTGGGCAGCAGGAACCTGCCACTTCCTTTCTGGGGGGGTGTTGGGGGCTTTTATTTCGCGTATGTTACATTTTTAAAAATGCAAGCCCCACGTGGGGCAAATACGATGTCTACCTTCTACCAGCCCTTCCCCCTACACACACACACACACACACACACACACACACACACACACATACCTTTGGCATCACAACCCACACTCTGAGTTTCCCATGGAGAAAGAAAAGGTTTCTATAAGCTTAGCTGTTTGGGGTTTTAACCCCCAGCCCCCGTGTGGAAGTGTCCGGTCTTTTGGGTGCAGGAGAAGGCTCTTCACAAGGTGGCCGGAGGCCAGGCAGCCTCAGCTGAGGGAGCCTGGTGAGAGGAACCGGCTTTTCCTTTCCAGATGGCTGCAGAGTTTGATGCAGAGAAAATGGGAGCTGGGGAGGGGAGAAGAGGAGGGAACCCCCGTTAGTACCCGCTTTTTAAAAAATGGCTAAATGAGATGCGTTTGTACTGCAGGCAGCTGTCCAGATGTTGGTGCACATTGGCTTTTAGGAAGGTCTCCCCAGAGCTGCTCTTTGAAAGGCATGGGGGCTGCCTGTATGTAACCAGTGACTCACTACCTTTCTCTGGTCCCTTGCTTGTTAGTAGAGTAACTGCTCAGTCAATTCAGACAAATTTTGCTATATTTCCAAGGGATGGCTGTTCTAATAATAGCTCTAACCGTGGCTCCTTAATAGACATCCTCATTTTGAATGATGCAGCCGTGCCAGCTCTCTGGGAAGTGTGGCTTGCTGAGAGCTGAGATCCAATGCCTGGAAAGGACTCCCTGACCCCACCATGAATGGACCAGGCGCTGCCTCCCCTATGAATGGAACATCCCAACAGAGGCTGGGTTGCTGCTCCTGGCTCATTTCAGTTGGAATCCTCCCCAAATCTGATGAGAGGGATGCTCAGAAAACCCAGACAGGCTCATTTCTAAATATAGGATGGTCCCCGTTCAGTTTTGGATTGATGGCTGCGTTTAACTGCAGGATGATTGCACTGTTTCTACCCCCATCTCAGCACGGGTTGGCCTCATCCTTTTCCAAACCTTTTGATTGATGTGTGGGAAAGCACCAGTCAAAAAAACCCAGGACAAACTGCAGACAGAGTTCATGCAAGGCAGCCACCACAGGCTCTGGGGAAAGGACCTTTAGAGCTGGCTGCAAACCTGTATCCCTTAGACTTCATGAACCAGGATATGCATGCCTGCATCAAAACATGCAACAGAGTGCTGGGGAAGTAGAGCTGTACGCACTGGATGATATTTCATTGTATTGTTGTTTCTGGTCTTTAAGTTGTATTAAACTCATTCGTAGCATTTGGCCCTAAAAGTCAGAGCCTCAGGATCAGCAGAAAATCTGGTTTTAATTCTCTTAAGTGTTACTTGTCTCTCACGACCTCGAGTATCAGGAGACAGGCTAACTTGCTCACTGGCAATTACATTAGACTGCATCTCATGCTTAGACGTCACATAGCTTCTTCTATTTACTTTAATTGGGGGTAATATTTGGACATGGTTTGAAATGACAATGTAAGGTGAGGTCAACGAACATAAAGTTGCCTCTAGAGAAGTTGCAAAGAAGTGAGGGCTGATGTGAGTAGAGATAATATATTATATTTATTTATTTTTAAGTTAAGCTCTTCTTGGATTATAGGAGAATAGTTTTAATAGTCATAGGATCAGCAGCATTCTCTGCTCTCTTTTGTTTGAACCAACTATGAGCTGTCACCACTGTTGTTCTATTCTTTTAGTTTTTGTCCTGAACTAATTTGCTTAATAAGACTTCTTTTTTATGACCCTGGGCTTTGGTAATTTTAGACGTGTTGACAAGTCCCCTGGAGGCCCAGCAGGTGGCTAGTGCCATTAGTATGATTTTGCCATTGGGGAAACTGAGTCCTCTGAGGTTCAGCACGCTTCTGGTTTCTTAATCCATGAGATTTGTATACCAGATGTGTACAGTAGTGATTTAATTGTCACAGCAAAGTTAGAGCCCAAGGCCAAGATAAGAGATGAAGTACTGTCTGGGTCCTGGAGCTTTGAGGAAAGCTTTGTAGAATGGTAGGTAGGCAGTGATGTCGAGGAAGCTTTTCCAGTCAACCTTGGTCTGAGGGGGGAAACGTTGCCATTGTTTTGTGACAGGAAGTAGAAGACCTGAAACTTTCAAGAAGTCTCTTGGGGGGCTGGGCTGGGGGGGGGCTTTTGTCTTTAAGTAATTGTGGGCTGGAGGTTTAGACCTCCCCAAAGACTGTGGCTAATTTTGCTTTCTAATTGCTGAACTTGTGCTCACATTGTTTATGCTAATGACCTTTTTTTCCCAGGAATCCCGCAAATCACATTCTTATCATTTACAACTCTATGTATACCCTTATTGCATTTAAAATAATACTCACTGGGTGCCTGAGAACAGGAATTTACACTTTAAACATTACAACAAAACAGCTTTGTCTTAAATAATTTTTTCATCAGCAAATTTGTCTTTTTTTTTTTTTTAATAAATGAAAGAACAACACAACTTCTGGAGAAAATTCTAGTCTTATAGGTTGAACTGAGAAATACGCATGTTAACAGTTAACTAGCTTAGGAAGTTATCTTAAAATATGCTATACACAGCATCAGAAAGTCTGAGTCTGGGTTCATCACCAGCTTTTTGTCTCTCTGTCTTCTGTCTCTGTCCCCCTCCCCTCCCCCTTCCTCCTTCTAGTATTAGGCATTAAACCCAGACATCTTGCATGCTAGGCAATATCACACAGTCCTAGGGATTCTAGGGAACTTAGCTACAGAAACCTAGTCCCTTTAACTTTTTTATTTAGAAGTAAGGTCTTATTACCAAGTTGCCAGAGATGCTTTAAACCCTCTGTTTAAAGGCAGGCAGACTTTGAACTTGTGGTCCTCCTGCCTCTGAGGAACACAGGGATTGTAGGTGTTCACCACTAGCCCTGGATAATCCTTTTCTTTCCTCATTCTTCAGTCCTTTCACTCCATTTCTTCCTTTCTTCTTACTATCATCAGATATGCTAGTAAAACTTGTGCTAGAAAAGAAACTCCTGCTTTGTGTCTCCTTGGAAACTATCCTAGCATCTCAATTGGAGATGATTTCTGGAACCTTATAGAAGGGCCTATTCAGCCTATATCCTAGAAACTATTCTACTTGTACTAAAGGAAAAAAGAGGGACTGGCTTCCCTACCTTGCCCATGTCTGGTTCTATGCTATGTTCTGCTCTCTAGAGGTATAATAAAAGGAACAAAAGGAGATTCTGGACATCTCTGTAAAGAGAGGCCTGCAGCAAGAACAGCGAGAGAAGGAACCAACTGTAGAGAGCTCTCGAAGCTTCTCTACCCATCCTGGGGAACCTGGAGAAAGGAGCTGCTAAAATCCAGCTTGCCGGGGAAGGAAGAGATGTGAGTGTTACTCCAGCATTCATTCTAGCCCTAGCCCCAGTTAGAATAAATCACATTGAGAATGTTGTTCACTTCTGGTTTTGTCTTCCCCAGAATAGCTCTCCTTAAGAATACCACTTAAGAGCTGGTACAGTGTCTCTAGGAGCTATGGGCGGCAGCGGCAGTACTCCACAGAAAGGCCAGGTGGCTCCACTGCTTGTTTGGACAGGAAGTTTTCAGAATCAGTGTGCACACAGCTTGTTGCAAAGCTCTTCCCAACAATTGAATTCACTAACACTCTCCTAGGCCACCCCTTTCTCCATCCCTTGGCTTAGCCTATCTATCTTTGACAATCCTGATCTTGAAGGGAGCCAGGTCCACTACCAGAAACATTGTTCTAGAACTACCGATATATGTCTTCTTTTACAGAAAATGAACAGATCTGATATTCAGTGGTTATCAAATTCCATGATGCTTATTCTGGACGCCAGTGGCTCTATGTCTTTTTGATTCCTAAGGGTATTGGTAGAAATTGGGTACCCCACTCTTCAAAGAAATCTTTACCTTGAAGATAGAAATTCCTGCTTAAGAATATAGGCTACAGCTGATGGTGGATCACAGAGGAGTATGAGTTACCTGGGTCAGTCAGTGGCCTTATTACCACCACCAAATAGTCCAACAAAAAAAGATGAGCTGGTGGTCTCAGTTTGAACAGAGCGTGTAATCTCCCTGCAGGTGTGGAAGCTGGCTCTATGTCAGAGCTTTTGAGTGTAGGATCTCCCTGGAGGGGAGTGTCATTTCTCTCCTAGGCAGTATTTTCTGGATTTTTATTGAAAATGGTATTCTAGGTGTTCATGATGTAACAGGAGCAAAAGTTTGTTATCCATAGTCTAAAGCATTGGCAGGTACACCATAGCCTCTGGCTTAACTCTGAACACATCTGCATGTTCCTTCTTGTGTCTATTTTAGTATGCATTTGCCAGTGCATGGCTCTTGCATCCTCAGGTAGGGAGGTAGGTGTGGGCACCAATACATGTGCATGTGTGGGCCGGAAGACATCCTCTCACCATTCCTCTGGGCTCATTCACTTTCTTTTGGATACAATGTATTTTAGTGTTCTTGAATCTTTAGTTAGGCTAATTAGGCTGGTCAGTGAGCCTCAGGGGTCCTTCCCTGTCTCTATCTTTCTGGCCCTGGGAATACAAGGGCATACAGTCTTGCCAGGCCTTTGGCTTTTTTTTTTTTTTTTAACACAGGCTCCTGGACTTGAACTCAGGTCCGTTACCAAACAGGCCTGGCCTCTCCTGCATACAGTTGTCCATTTTACATTGAGTACATGTGATCCACTGCTGCTGATGGAACTTTATAGGTCCTTGTTGAATAAGCAGAGCACGAAGCCATGCTCCAACATTGATGTACAGAGGGTTCATTGGAGACCTGAGGTCATTGCCAGGAGTCAGTATTATGATGCAATATACTAAGCCTTCAAACAATATGTTTTTGTTTTTGGAACAGGGTCTCATTCTATAGCCCAGATTAGCCTTGGACTTGCCATGTAGCCTTCAGTGACCTCAAACTCATAACCCCCCTGCCTCATCTTCCCAAGCTAGGTGTACAGGCAAGAGCAATATTCTTTGAGCAATATTTTCCCCCTTGAATCAGCTAATATTTCCCCTGTAACCTCATGCCTCTCCCCACCATTTCCAACAGAATTTGCTTGATCTATCAATGTCCTTGCCTTTCTTTGTCCCTACTGAATGAGGAATGCATGAAAAAAAATGGTGTGCAATGGGGAGTTAGATAGATGCTGTATGGTGGAAGTCAGAATGGGAGTATCTCCAGGCTGTGCCATTCATAATCGTAAAATGCACAATTAGTGCTCTCCCCACATGCCTGTAAAGTGACGAATCCAAAACTAGGGACCCAAATAGTGCAGAGCCATCTGGATCTGAGTGACACACCTATAAAAGCTGGGTAACACGGGGCTGGCTTGCCCACTTCCTGGCTGCCTCTGACTATCCCCCAGTAAATATCCAATATTTATTTCTGTGTTGCTCAGAGAGAAAAAGCAGAGAAGGGGGAGGTGGTGAGGACATGAAGCAGACTCAGAGCTGAGCACAATGTGAGGCAGTGTTCTGCCTTCTCAATCCCCTTTTATTGGGTCCGTTGAGTGTTTGGTAACAGAAGAACTATAGAGTGACCAGTGGCACAGATGTAGCCTGTGAGACTTGGCAAGAGTGTGGAGACATGCGCAGAAGGTGACAGATGATGTTAAGAGCCACAGCTATGACTGTGAGGGCCTCAGGGTGCACCCAGAGCTCAGGGCAGTCTGCACAGTATGTACGCATGTGATTTAGAACCACTGAACATTTTGGCGAGAGAGCATTTTAGCAGTGAAAGAGCTGTAGACATCATTCTTATCAGCGAGGAGATGCTCACTCATATTGAGGGGCCTCGTCTACTGGACCAAGGCAAACATCCCTGTCTTGTGGCAGGTATTTAGATGATGCATCAGAGTGTGACAAGCACAGTGTACACTGTGGCATCTTCTTTGGGTTTGTTATCTAGCCAGCTCTTCCACCTTCTGACTGTAAGACCTGTAGTGAGCTCCTAAATCTCTCTGAGCTTCAGTAAGCAAAGTCACACTCAGAGGCTCACATGAGAGAACAGCCTTGAAGCACCTGAGATGTGAAAGGTGATGCGAAAACATTGATGGGTCTGTGAGATGGGTCAGTGGGTAAAGGTGCTTGCTACCAATTGTGATATCCTGAGTTCCTTCTCTGGGGCTCAAACTGGAAGACAATACCAGCTTCCAGGAGACAGTTGACCTTCACATATACGCTATAGCAGGGTGTGTGCCCCTCCCCACATGCGTAGATGGATGGATGGATGGATGGATGGATGGATGGATACATAAATGATAGAGATAGATAGATAGAATGTTAGTTTTTAAAATAAGTTTTGTCTCTGATCTGCCCTCCTGACATCAGAAGGTACAACAATACTAACTACACAGAGATTTAGAACATATTAGAGTCTAAGAAGAAACATAAACATAAAATAAGTCATACATTTTCTCTTAGAATGCTGAAATGTCATAGAAAGGAGGACAATGGGGACAAACATTAGCTGACCCATTTGTAAAAGTCACCCCAGCCTTTCAGAAAGAGCCTGTGCAGGAAAACACATGACCCTAGCCATCATCATTACTGGGAACAGAGAAAGGTTTATTTAAAAAAGGTTGTTAATGGGAATGGGGGTGCCCAGTGATGTAATGGGGGCATGAGAGTGAATAACTGGGAGATAATGAGAAAGCCTGAGGCTGTGTCTGGGTCTCAGTATATTAGGAGGCATTAAAATGGAGGAGGAAGGAAGACAGGAAAGATGACTTGGGCTTTGTGCTGGTGGGTTGCAGCCCCTTACCTTTATAAAATTCTTTAGTTCTCAAAAAATGATCAGAAAGCTCACAGGCCTTTTAGAGTAGAGTAAGACTGAAACTGATGAAGATCATATTGTCTAGTAGTGTTAGCTGCTGCTCAGCATCGAAAGGGAAAACTCCTGTTATGGGCTTCAGATGAATCAGTAAGTGAAAGCCCTTCACATCCAAAGACCCGAGTCTGATCCTCAGGACCCAAATGTGGTAGAAGAGAACTGACTCCCCCAAGTTGTCCCCTGACCTCCACATAGCACAAGTGTACCCACATTCATAATAAGCAAACAAATAAATAAACAAACAGGCACTTGAACAGTTAATGAATAAACTGTTAATAATTAATGTACTGCATTAACAGCAGAAACCATATTACAGCCTGAAAATGTAGGACGGTTTTTTGGAACCCCACCCCCAAATTGCCCCAATCACCCAGTCACACCAAAGATCCTAGGGTAGTATCCATACAAAACAAGAAATTAATATACCAACTTACCTAATATTTAACTAAGGGATCTGCACACTTGGCCATGTTAAGTAGAATGCATCAGAGCAAGCAACGCCAGCCTTCTGGTGATGGATTAACTAGATGCATAGACTACAAGTGTTAAACATATGCATAAACGGGAAGTATTTATAGAACATCCTGTCTGCTTACTTCCAAGACTAGGCTATATTTGAGGGACTACCTATGGCTATCTTTTTGCCCAGACAGGGTGGGATATGTCTGTTATTTCACAGAGAAATTATAAGCTGGTATTTGTGTGGTTCCTTCCTTTCTTTATTGTGGCAAACATGGTTTTTGTAGTTCACAACAATTTGGTTTGTGTCCCTTCCCGTTCCCAAGGCTGTAGCTTAGTCAAAAGAGATTCCAAACTATTTTAATGCTGAGTTCTACAACTTCCAACTTGGAAAGATAGCCAACTATTCAGAGAATAATACCCAAAACACAGTCCTTTGTTTCTCACGTAGCTCGAATCTTTTTGTCTTGCCAATAGAAATGACCACGCTCCAAGAGGAGCAGCTCTAATCCAGCAGGAAGATTCTGTGAGGTTGTAGGCTTTGCAAGGTGATGACTTGGGTTTTATATTGACCATAGGAGTGGGAAATGGCTGCATGTTAGCGAATGTCTGTAGGAAAGGTGGGATGAAGTGCCCAGGGTCTTGTGGTCTGTGGAATAGCTGCAAGATGAAGGTGCCAACTGCCAGGCCAGTTGTCTCATGCCTTCTCATCTGATCCTGTTATCTGGGGTCATCTGTCAGTCACACAAGCTTCATCATGGCTGCTTTTGGGTCTTGTAGCTTGTCGATTTCTCCATGTTCTTCTCCCCCATCCCCCCTACCCTCAGATGATGTCCCAGAATTCAAAAGATCTCTGCTGCCTTTCTCCTTGTTACTGGGAGCACCACCTGTGGTTTTCTAATTACTCCTCTTTCTCTTCCTCCTGAGGCTTTAAAATCCTTGTCCTGTGAGGGCTGAGTCACCAGTCTGCCTCTCCACTTCCTCTCGGTTGCATAGTCTGGCTTCAGCTCCCCCTGCATTGAGCTTCTTACACTTATTGTTTCCAAAACCAGACCTACCATTTGTCAGTCTCTTCAAGCAAGGTGTCTGCTTCCACAATCTTGTCTCAGGATCTCCCCTCTCCTGAGTCATTATAAAACCACTACAATCCATCCATTCACCACTTCCCAGTCCCAGCTCCACTCATACACACTCCGCACACACACCCTCTCCTGTGTTCCTTGTCCCCTTTCCCCATCTGTGTTCCCTGTAGACCGAGCTCCTCAGCATAAAACAAAAGCCCTTCACATAATCTAGCAGCTTATTATCTCTTAAACTTCCATTCTTCTATTGTCTTACACACACACACACACACACACACAGCCTTTCCTCTGACCTTGGACTTAATCCTGTGGCTGAAACATATTGTTCATTCTTTAGCTGGACCTTTCAGTACTCCCTCTCCTGATCCTTTAAGTCACAGCTTATTAAGTGTGTGTACAGACGTGTGTGTGTGTGTGTGTGTGTGTGTGTACACAGATGCACATGTAAGCACATGCATGTGGAGACCCAACACAAACCTAGTGCATTTCCTTAGGCTGTCAGTAAGAACACCCTTGTCCTGGAGGAGCTTGTGGCCAAAGAAGAGGCAAGCAAGAAACATAATAAATGAACAAAGTATTAGGATGCTGAGGGTGGAAACTGCCATGGAGATGAATAAAGCAGTTGGAGGGAAATGTGAAGAGTAGTATCATTTTATTTTATCTTCTTCATAGTGTGCATAGGTGGATATGTACACACTGTGTGTGTTGAGAGGGGGCTGTACATTGCATATGTGTGCATGTTTCCATGGAGACCTGAGGTCAACGTCAAGTGTCTCTTTTGTCATTTTCCATCTCTTACTGAACCTATAGTTCATCAGTTTGGCTAGGCTGAATGGCTAATGGGCACATCACTGCCTCTGAGGACTGTTACATGGGTGCTGGGGACTCAAACTCGGGTTCTGGATTTGCATGCCAAGTAGTTTACTGACTGAGCCATCTTTCACATCTTTACATTGCAGTTAACACAAAGAGTCAGGGCTGGGAAGTGGTAGAGCTCTTCCCTAACCTGGTGAAGCTCCGGGACAGATGGAGGCAGAAGTGTGGAGGCAGAAGTGTGACCTCAGGGAACAGCAAGAGACTGAGTGTGGCAGAGGAGAACAGGTGGACAATGGAGGTCACATGGGCCTGGAAAGGACCTGCACTGTGGAGAAAGGCAGAACTAGGGAACCCCTGTCCCACCAAGAGGCTGCATGGGGATGGTTTGCGTATTTCTAGGGGAAGACTGCAAGAGGCGGAAGTAAGCACAAGTGGCCAGCCAGATAGCTATTTTAGAAACCCCAGTGAACCAAAGTTCAACATGCAAAAGGCCCAGGCTCTGGGTGGCATTACCACTGGGAGACACAGGATTCTCCATCAGGCTACCTGTGGGATATGAAGATAAAAGCGAGTCCAAGATTTGGGAGCAAGAAACAGATGTGGATGATGGACTTGGCCATATCTGCAAGGAAAGAGTTGGTACGGGGAGGCCCTAGACCTGGGTTCTGCTTGGGATCTGCAAAGCCTATGCCATTTAACAGAGTGGACATGCTGAGGGAGTAGTATTGCGTGTGATTTTTATGGAGCCTGGGTCGAGGGGCAATCTGGCTAGACATGCTAGGCTGGGGTTTATGCATGTTTAGACAGTGTTTAGACGTGGTGGTGTACACCTGTATTTGGAAAGTGAAGGCAGGGAGATCATGAGTTTCAAGACAAGACTGGAGTACTTTAAAGAGTTACAAGCTGCTTTGGGCTACATAACAAAATCTTGTCTAAAGAAGAGAGAAAGGGGTGCACACTAGTTAACTAAACAGCTCAATTCTCTGTCTGAATATGACTGTGTTTGGGGGAAAGTATATTATTTGAAAAACAAGTTAATTTTCCAAAGGACATAACACTCTGTTGGGATATGCTATGGCATAAATTAAGCCTCACCTGTCTGGTGGTCTCTTTTTGACATGCAAAAGGCCTGTCTCTGAACTCCCAAGTCTTCTGGATTTGTTGACATATCATTGACTTTTATTGTGCAAACTTAATGTACAAATTTAAACTATGCTGTTGGAAGTTTGGGCACATCATCTATCTTTTTTTTTTTTTTCAGAAACAAGGTCTCACTGTGAGGTATAGGCCAGGAGGATTGCTCAGTGGGGAAAGGTGTTTGTTTCTGAGCCTGGAAAACTGAGTTTGACCCTGGAATCCATGCAGTTACACAAGACCCCTGACCTCCAGGAATGCTTCATGGCATATGCATGTATAACAAGTGGAGGGGGATCAGCTTCATATTTCTAATCTAATTTTAAAATTTTCTCTTTTTATTTATTACTTTCTTTTGTCTCCTCTCCCCCTTCTGGCTGTTCCCCTTAATCGGTTAAGAATTCCCCTTAATCTGGTTAACTTAGTTGAGAATCTTCTGTGTTTTAAGCTCTGTGCTAGGCACTAGGAAATATGTGAAGCTGAAATCACTATCCTGCCACCCATGTTTGTCCTGGTTGATCTGGCCCTCCTGATATCACTGACAAATTCCAGCCTCTTTTCCAGGTCTTTTTCAAGAACACAGTGTTTGGATATCCAAACGCTCTGAGTGGCATGCATGGTAAACTCTTAAATCCAAGATCAGAAGTCTTGTCATAAATTAAACAGCTCTGATCTGTGGAAAACCCATCTTTTGTCTCTCCTTGCACAGAAAGAGCCCAAACAGTAGGGTAACTCTCAGCCTCTCTTTCTACAAGCCATCAACATCATAATTACCTCCTGCGGGAAGCTTTGAGAAAACCTTTCAGTGTCCAATTAGAATTTTTGATTTGAATAACAGATACAATGTAACGTCTTTATTTCTGTAACTGCGCCCTAATGCTATGCTTCCTGCACAGTTTAAGCACTACCGTTTGGTGGGACCAGTTGTTGCTGAAGGCTCTGCTTATTTCCAGTAACAGCAATCCCATCTGGAGCCTGTAGACATTAGAGTGAGACCTTGGAGTGAGAACTAATGGGCCCTTTTCCTCTCTCTCTCTCTCTCTCTCTCTCTCTCTCTCTCTCTCTCTCTTTCTCTCTCTCTCTCTCTCAGACTGATTCATTATTATTCCCACTGCTAAATGACTGAGTACCTGTGGGCTGTCTCTGGAACTCTCATCTCTCTAGAGCTGCCGAGACACAGTCAGGAGCCCAGAAGCAGGTCTGGTGTAGGGTGATACACAGGGCAGGCAGCCAGCGTGGAAACCTCCCTGAAGATGAATGGAAGGGGAAATCTGCCAGCATAGCTCAGTGAAAGCAAGAAGCCCCTGCCAATGGCATTCTAGTGGAATCTGTTCCAAAGAACTCAGTTATGTAAACACCCAAGCAGCAGGCCCTGGTCCAGATGGACTGCCCTGTACAGATGTCAGAGTAGCTGTCAAAACTTCTTTTGATGTTAGCATCCTGCCTTCCCAAATTCTCCGTGTACTTTGTATTGATGTCGTGAGGGCTGGCTTTCTAACTTCTGGAGTAGGAGCCTTGGGACTACCCTATAGGAGGGGTGCTTTGAGGTTGTGGAATACTGGAAACTTAACCCAAAGTTGAGTCTTGCTGAGGTTGCCCACGACGGTAGCATGCTTCATACCCAAGCTCTCAGATCCCCTGCATGAAGCCTCCTGAGACAGGACTGGCTGAGGTGTCATATGCCTGTAGAGTGGGTTCTGCCAGCGCAGGTGGCCTGGTAGCTCATGGCAAGTCCTTGATATTT
The DNA here is from genome assembly GCF_008632895.1 of Mastomys coucha. Taxonomy (NCBI): domain Eukaryota; kingdom Metazoa; phylum Chordata; class Mammalia; order Rodentia; family Muridae; genus Mastomys; species Mastomys coucha. Next base: position 1,407,945 of record NW_022196913.1, read on the forward strand.
TTATTTTCCTCTACGTGTTAAGAGCCACTAAGGCCCCAAGTGTCCCACCAACTTTGAGTCGGGCAATGGCAGGTATAATATATAAAGAAGACCACTTCAGGAAGAAAAGCATCCCCAAGCCATCTCACCTATGTGGCAAGCTGTACCACCAGCTATGAATGGCAGCTAATATTACTTCTGCTTGATGTGCAATGTTAGATACTGTTCTCACTGGTGTCATGGGATGCCGGGCATGGACCGCTGAAGGGAATCTCGGGAAATGCAGTCTCTCATGGCAGCCAAGGGTAATGTCCATGGCGCAGATGGCTTCTTCTCTTTGTGTGGACCAGGAAACAGAGCAGGAAGTGGGCAAGGATATAGCCCTTCCAACCCTGGCCCACTCATCAGTAAACCACTTCCTCTAGCTAGGTCCCTTTCCCTAAAGGCTCCACAACCCACTGAATCAGCACACAAGCTAGGCACCAACTATTCAAAGACAGGGGCTTGTGAGAGCTGTTTTATATGCAGATCTTAACAGGAAATGGTGTGGGCATGTGGACTGCAAAGAATACACGTGTTCTCAAACCTGAGTTTAAGGATCCATACCCTTAGAAAAGGAAAATTCAAACCTCTCTCAATGAATGCAAGTTCCATCCTATAAATCCTCTTCTGCCGATTGCCCTTGAATCAACATAAAAAGATATATATAATTTAAATATATTTATAACTGTTATGCAAAAATATGTACTGAGTACCTATTTATAATGGCAGTTATATTTTATTATAGGCATACACATACTGTCATCTAAATGTCAATAAAATATTTACAATACAACCATGAAAACCTGTTGTTTTATGAGATCCACAGTTGTAAATAGTGCAGTACGATAAAACCAAAATAACGATATAGCCAAATATAAGCTTAAGTGTAAACAAAAATGAATGATTGACTTACATACTGGAGTGCAGTCATATGACCAAAAAGATATCATTAGGATTTGATACACAGGACTACTCTACCCAAACATCAGCAATACTTGTTCAACACACAAATAAAACAACGAAACAACCTTTTCAATTCTATTTATCTGTTTTCTTGTTCATTCATTCATTCATTCATTCATTCATTCACTTTTGGTCCTGGAAACTAACTCAGGACTCTTTGCATGCTAAGCAGATGTTCTACTACCTAGCTATACTCCCAGTCACACCATTATTTATACTTTTTTATTTTGTGAGACAGGGTCTTAGGTAGCCTAGGCTAGCCTTGAACTCACTGTGATTCCACTTGTGATCAGTCTACGTCCACTTTTCAGGGGCCAGGGTTGCCAGCACATACCACCAGTGCGTGCAGTACTTACTGCAGTCATGTATGTTAGGTGAACGCTCTGCTGAGTCCTTACAACATTACACAGAAAAAAGGAAAATGCATGTTTCATGCCTGTTAGCCTGGTGTACAATTTTCTGAAAGCCTTTTTACGCAGAAAATAAATGTTATGTCTTACCCAACTGGATGTATTATTACGGGAAACTATGGTTCATATATCACCTATTAAAATGAATACATTTTCTTGAAATCCTTGCTTATACCTGTGCACAAATGTTCACATCTTGTCTGTCACAGCTTCTCAGAGAGGAGGGAGGGTGACTCAGAGCACTTGTGTGTCACCCTCCTTGAGCTTAGCAAGCTGTTCTGCAACCTCTCTGCCTTCCATCTCTCCTGGTCACTTGTGACTACAGCCTAACCCATTCCATTTTGAACAATGGCATCTGTTTATTCAGTTGTCTTTCAATGAATTTGAATGTATCTTCTGGGACTTCTACTGGCTATATGTTTTGCCCACTAAAGAAACAGTTCTCCTTTCTCTTTCTGCATATCAAGTTAGGAACATCTCTCCTTCTGTGCCCAGGACAGCTCTTCTGCATGCCTGTTTTCTGCCTGCAGTGGAATGCATCCTAGGAAGGTGGTAGATTACATGGTCATCCTCCCTATAGCCTGGGATACTGAGGCTTTGTATACATTTTTCCCCCGACAGTCCTGGGAAGGTTTAGTCTTAGGACCTGTTGTTACCACTTCTTAGACTACCCCAAGCTTCTTTTTTTTTCTTGAAAAAAATATCATAACTGGAATTAGACGTGGAACCAAGAAATGTTTTGCCTGTACTGGAGTACAAAGTGCCTTCTAATTTCCTTATTCCAGAAATACTGCTTTTGGCTCCAAACCAAACCAAACCAAACCAAGCCAAACCAAACCAAACAAAAAGCAACCAAACCAAAACCAAAAACCATAAATCCCAACTTGTACATTCTAAAACTCCCATCCATCCTCTTTGGTATGTTCTCATTTGATGAGCCTGCCTCCTGAGTTTCTTTACAAATTGCTGAGGAGAAACACATGGATGAAGATGGGCACCATGCTTTAGTATTGCCTTACATTTTTCCAAGTGCATCTTTGTGATCAGAGGCTGGGCCTCAAGTGTTTGCTGGTTGGATCCCGTCCCTTCCCAGACTTTCCTTGCTTCTACACCATGTAAGACCATTTGGAAACAGTGTTTGGTGGCTCCTTTCAGTTTTGTGAATACGTTAGCCATCCTTACACCCTCCACTTCTGGCTGTACCTCTGACTGCTCTCCCCTTGGCCACACTCATCCTCCAGCTCCATGCATGACAGATGTTTCCATAGTGTTCTATATCCTTTTCCATTCTAGGCTTCCAAATATCATGCTGCCTCTGCCAGAATTCCGTCTGGTTCTGGGCCTACTACTTACTCCCCATATCCCTACCCTAGCCCTACCCTTACCCCTACAACAATCCTAACCACAACCATAACACCATCCCCTGACCCTACCTCATCCCTATACCAACCCTACCTACCTATTCCTATACCAACCCCAACATTAAATCATATTTTTAATGTAATCAAATCATAATCTGGCCACCATGTTACTGATCAAATTCACCAGGTATGAATTAGGGTCTCTGAGTTGGCTTATCTGCCTAGTCTGTTTGACTGAATTTGGAATCAGGTTTTTTTCTGGATGTGTTTCCAGAGAGGTTGAACTGACAGACAAAGCTCACTCTTGACCACTGAGGTCATGGACTGAATAAAAAGAGAAAAAAATAAAAAGTCAGCCGAGTACCATAATCCTTTGCTCTGTGCTACCTGACCTGTCAAGTTGTGAGGGAGCTCCTGTACTACAGCCACCTGGGAGTCAGGCCCGCAGCCATCTTTCTTTGTTGGGATGGAATATACCTCAAACCTTGAGCCCAAATAGCTCTTCTTTTAGTTGCTTTTGTCAGGTACTCTTCACAGGACTGAGAGAAGGAGGTAACACTGTCCCCCACCTACCCCCAAACCCACTGTCCCTCACCTACCCCCAAACCCCCACCCCTGTTGTCATAGTGAGTGCTCTGTAATTGCCTGTTAATTTGGCATTTCCTCGTCTTAAGCATAGGGACAAAATTGCATTTGTTGGTTATTGAGCAAATGGCATACCTGACCCGTACCATCCCCACTAAGTGAACTCCCACCACGGTAACCTTGTTGCCATACCACATGCACTAAGTGAACTCCCACCATGGTAACTATGGTTGCCTATGATGCCTCAACTCCATTTCTCTTTTTACAATACATTTCTAGAAAAGAAATGAAGGAGTCTGAGGAGACAGACCTTTCAACCATTGCTGCTCTCGTTTTATTTCATGAGAGTGTTAGTGGCCTTTTCATGAAGCTGTAATTATCTGCTAACTAACGGATTTTATCTTGAAAATGTTAAACTCTCATTCTTACCTATTCAGTTGCTGTTATTTCTTTGTTCTTTTTTTTTTAGATTTACCATATATATATGTATATATATATTTATATATATATATATTTTTTTACATGTTATGAGTGTTTTGCCTGCATGTCCATATGTGTCCCATATGGATGCCTGCTTCCCACAGAGATCAGAAGAGGGCATCAGACCCCCTGACACTGGTGTTTCTAGGTGGTTGAAAGCCACCAGTGGTCTCGAAGCCTGGAACTTTGCAAGAGCAACAAGTGCTCTTAAACTGATGAGCTGTCTCTCCAGCCCCACCCACATTTAATTTATCTTTGTGTGGAATGAAACTGATTTTTAGAATTATTTTTAATCTAATCAAATCATAATTTGGCTCATTGCTTTTGTGCTTAGAGGGAGACTTACAAAATAATCTGATACCTAAGTTTTGCTTTTGTCTCTCTGCTTTGTTTCTTTGTTTATAATATGGTTTCACATTGTAGCACATACTGTCCTAGAATTCCCAGAAGTTCTCCTGCCTGAGCCTCCCAGGATGAGCCACCACACCTGGCCTATTAAATGTTTAACTGAATCATCTGGGACTCAACCTTGGGGACAGTGGCATGGCTAGCTTATTGTATTCTTTTACACCGCATCCTTTCTTAATGAGAAGACAGAAATAGGAACTGAACTGCTCTGAATTCTTTGAACAAATGTCTGCTTGCTGCAAATGGAAATGGCTGGGAGTTCATTCATTTCCCTGCCTGCCTTGCTTTGAGCACGCCTTGAGGACTTCTCAGTGTCCTTTGGCTCCTTGTTTTAAATAGCCCTGTAGAAACGTGTGCCATGCTGTAAATCTTCCCCAGAGAGTCTGTGCTCTTGTTGCTTGGTCCAAGTCATAGCCACACCTGTGGGAGTTCTCCATGAGGAATGCCCGTGTTCTTTAGGGTTATAGTCTCCACATCATTCAATTCTTTGCTTTGTGTCACCAGCTCTTTGCTTTCTCAAGTCTGCAGCTTTTACAAATGGTATCTTTTGAGATCCATAGAATCAGCCCTATCTCCTTTTATTCAACCTTATCTTTTTTCTGGGCTGCTTAAATCTTTACTGAGCCCTGCCACCCGGGCTGACTCTCTTCAACTCTATAAACAGTTATCTGAACAAAAGGCAGGCTAGATACTTTTGTTTTCCTTTGAAAAACAAAGTGAAACCCTCTTCATCCCACAAAAAATAAAATAAAATAAAACAACCACAAAACAAAACAAACAAAAAACAAAACAAAACTGCCCCTATAATAAGGTCCTGAAGCCAGAACTTTTATGGCAAGGGAGAGGGGTTACTTTCTCCCCTTTCTCCTTTTCTCAAAGGAGAGCATCACATGGGTTGTTAGGAGTATGTAAAGGTTTTTTGTTGTTGTTGTTGTTGTTGTTGTTGTTTTTGGTACTTTGTTTATTCTGTAACTTTAGAGGTTATGCTTCACTCAGACATCCTTGCACATCAATACAGGCACATGTACTGTGAAGAAGATATGCTTGTATGCAAGTGTATGTGGATGCTATGATTAAGAACCATATGGATATGCTTGCATGTATTTAAGAATAACACCTAAGCGTTTCCCTGACACTACGTCTTGGTGTTCCTAAACAGATTGTTTTAGGACAACTCCAATGTTACTTTTCCTTGTGTCTGTATATGTGTACAAATTTGTACACATGTATGTGCAGATATACATACATGTACCGGTTGCTTCTGCAAATAGGTACACATGCACGTGGAGGCCAGAAAATAACAGTCCTATTTGCAGGAGCAACGGGAGGCCCACAGAGACAGCCCAGTTAGGATCCCGAGGATGTCTGGCTGGTCAGAGCAGCAGGTGATAAACAGGGTGCTGACAACTACGTGTGTGGAGACCTTCCTTGTGCCTGTCCATCACTCTGCAGATGGTGTTCTTGTCCATCACTCTGCAGATGGCATTCTCCATCACTCTGCAGATGGCGTCCCTGTCCATCACTCTGCAGATGGCGTCCCTGTCCATCACTCTGCAGATGCCGTTCTCCATCACTCTGCAGATGGTGTTCTTCTCCATCACTCTGCAGATGGCGTTCTTGTCCATCACTCTGCAGATGGCGTTCTTGTCTATCACTCTGCAGATGGCATTCCTGTCCATCACTCTGCAGATGGCGTTCTTGTCTATCACTCTGCAGATGGCATTCCTGTCCATCACTCTGCAGATGGCGTTCTCCAACACTCTGCAGATGGTGTTCTTGTCCATCACTCTGCAGATGGCGTTCTCCATCACTCTGCAGATGGCGTTCTTCTCCATCACTCTGCAGATGGCGTCCCTGTCCATCACTCTGCAGATGGCGTTCTCCATCACTCTGCAGATGGCGTTCTTGTCCATCACTCTACAGATGGTGTCCCTGTCCATCACTCTGCAGATGGCGACCCTGTCCATCACTCTGCAGATGGCGTTCTCCATCACTCTGCAGATGGCGTTCTTGTCCATCACTCTGCAGATGGCGTTCTTGTCCATCACTCTGCAGATGGCGTTCTTGTCCATCACTCTGCAGATGGCATTCCTGTCCATCACTCTGCAGATGGCGTTCTCCATCACTCTGCAGATGGCATTCTTCTCCATCACTCTGCAGATGGCGTTCTTGTCCATCACTCTGCAGATGGTGTTCTTCTCCATCACTCTGCAGATGGTGTTCTTCTCCATCACTCTGCAGATGGCGTTCTCCATCACTCTGCAGATGGTGTTCTTCTCCATCACTCTGCAGATGGTGTTCCTGTCCATCACTCTGCAGATAGATGGTGTTCTTGTCCATCACTCTGCAGATGGTGTTCCTGTCCATCACTCTGCAGATGGAGTTCTTCTCTATCACTCTGCAGATGGCGTTCTTCTCCATCACTCTGCAGATGGTGTTCCTTTCCATCACTCTGCATATAGATGGCGTTCTTGCCCATCACTCTGCAGATGGTGTTCTTCTCCATCACTCTGCAGATGGCATTCTTCTCTATCACCCTGCAGATGGCGTTCTTCTCCATCACCCTGCAGATGGTGTTCCTGTCCATCACCCTGCAGATGGCGTTCTTCTCCATCACTCTGCAGATAGTGTTCTTGTCCATCACTCTGCAGATGGCGTTCTTCTCCATCACTCTGCAGATGGCATTCTTTTGCTCTAAACTTAGTGTTCAGATGCTTAGCATCACTCCCTGCCCATGCATCTGGGTCTCTCGGGCCTGTCCTCCCGACACTTCTCAGGGTGTGGTCTGGCAGACATAAGGAGAACAACTGTACACCTTGGTCCTTGGCTTGATGTGGACTGTGCAAATGTGGACCTTCCACACCTGAAGGGCACCTTCGCCACACCTGTGCTACCAGCCTGGCCTGCCTTGATTGTGATTTTTATTTTGTTTTGTTAAAAGCGAACATGCCTTCTAATCATCCTGCAATGTCAGGTCAGGGAATGTTGTAGAATGTTGTCTGTCCTGTAAGCTTAACAGACAGTTTAATCAGAACCACCTTGTCCACCTGGAAGCTACCCTCAAAGTTGGACTTGTTGACCCTCTCTGTTAGACGGGGGTGGGGAAGGTCATTAGACCCTCATCTAAGATCTCAGCTGCTCTTGCCTGCGCCTCTATGCCAGCTGGGCATTCTACCCAGCTGTGTACTCTAGTGGTCTCCTGGTCTCAGGAAATACCTGAGGCTGCAGAGTGAGAAAGCTTATCTGGGCAGAGAGTGCTATCTCCAAAGCTATGGGGAAGTGACCATCCAAGCTGAAGCAAGATGTGTTAGTGGGCAGCTGTTTTGGGGTCACTCATGCTACTGTAAGTAACCCTCATGTAAGTAAACCCAATAAACTCATTGAATCATCAAACTGGATTTTGGTGGAGTCATCCTTTGGCCTGCCCTTGGCATTGTATCTTGGTTGAGTTGGCATTTTGGTCAGTCTCCCCAGGAAAAGTTCATCACACAACAGGTATGCTCATCAGGAAGATCCCCTCAGGGCCACCTGCAGAGCCTGTTGGATGTACTCATCTCTTTTGAGAGACTGGCTTTGAGGGTTCCTGATCTCTCTCTGTTGCAGAGTGTAGGATGCCTGGGTGCCTAGGCCTAAACTGAGTATGTGCTTTGGGCACAACAGTGGATTAAAATAGGGATGGCTGTTAGTGTTTTGGATCCCAGCAGGATCACATGGACAAGATTACATTGACTAGCTGTTAGGACTTGAAGCTTCAGTTCACACAGGCTTCTGAGAAACTGTTCTCACCTCAGACATAGCAACCCCAAGCTGTCCCCTTGGCCTGAATGAGGCCCAAGACCCCAGGTCTTCTTTTCTATATTATCAGGAAGGAAGGAAGGGAGAGAGGGAGGGAGAGAGAACCTCAGTTTCTTCTTGCTGTAGATAATTAAAGACCCAGAGGGCAGAGATGTCCTTAGGATAGGCTTGCTGGAGATTCTTGGGGACACTCTTCCCTACTCATAAGCTCCTTCAATGTAAATGTGCAGAATGTTTGCAATTGTAGATTCAACTTGGCTGGCCCACTGCTTTGTCATGCTAATTCCCTCCTAATAGAGCCACTCAGGAACTTCCATAGGGGTTGTATGAACTCCAGCTGTATTCTGCAGCCAAGGGCTTCCTGAGCACAGCTGTGCATGCTCTACTAAATCCAGGAGCGTTATGATAAAGACAGGCGGCACAGCTTGACAATGGTCAGGACAAACTAGGGGCAAGGTAGTCTTTCCAAATGAGTCTTCTGATGGGCCGCACTGTGCCATCTTTCTTTGCTCCAGCTCATTTTAATATGCTAATTCTTAGAGAGAAAAAGAGAGAGAGAGAGAGAGAGGAGGGAGGGACAGAGAGAGAGAGAGAGAGGGAGGAAGGGAGGGAGGGAAGGACACAGAGAGAGAAACAGAGAGAGAGAGAGAGAGAGAGAGAGAGAGAGAGAGGGACAGAGAGAGAGAGAGAGAAGTGTGAGTTTGAGGTGACTCAAAAAGCTAGAGCTCCCACTGTGACTTGTGTTGGGAAGTTAGAGTCATGTCCTTGGAATTTCCTTCACAGCCAGCAAACAGCCTGGGTCAAAGGTCAGATTGTGAGTTGCTGTTGTAATCCATCCGGCATCCTTACTGCCTGTGGTTTTAAGGGACCCTTTGAGCAGGAAAGATATACAGTTTCTGAGTTCTGGTCTCAGCCCCATGTTTTTGAACTCCAACTTCTCCATTTGGTACACAAGGACTCAATAACAGGGTTTTAGGTTGTTTTAAGACGACTGGCAATTTCCTCAATAAATCATGTCTCAGGACATGCATGTAATTCTCCGGAGTCATTAAAGTCATTAATAGTTCTCATTATACTACCTCACCAATGGGTCATTGTAGGCACAACATTTTGCAACCTACTTTTAATAAGGGTTCAACCTCCCCTCTAGCCCACCACCCAGCAGAGGCAGTGGAAGAGAAAAGTTCTTAGGATATGGAGGAAGTGGACCTGCTCAGCAATAGTGCTTTGGGATGAGCTCAATCTTCTTTGGCAGCAGTGCAGTCCTGTAGCAAACACCAAAGATGACTCAGCAGCTGCAGACCAGTCCTCTAGGCAGGCAGACACCAAGCATGAACCAGCAGCTATAGTTCAGTCCTGTAGCAAACACCAAAGATGACTCAGCAGATACAGAGCAGTCCTCTCAGCAGGCAGACACCAGGCAGCTGTAGTTCAATCCTGAAGAAATGGCCAGGCTCACCAACCAGCCTGAGGTGAGGCCGCTGAAGCAGCAAGGTGGGTGCAGCTAGAACCTCAGGAACAGTTCTTGGCTGAGTTTTCTTATCATAAGTTAGCCCAACAATGCTATGTAAAGTGAGCCAATACATGTGTGTTTTTAGTGAAGAATAGCGAGGCGGAGCAAAGCAAACCAAGGCTCAGTGCCCATCCCCCATTGTCTGTGGGGTCATATTTATACTCCTTAATCAAGTATCCTTTTACGTGTATGCTATATCCAAACATCCTTTCACCTGTGTCTGCTTCAGGAAAACAGTTTTTCATGTGTTTGCTTTAGCAAGACACCCTTTCACCTGTGAGCCCCAGCAAACCATCATTTGACATAAACTATCTTTCCAAAGAACTGAAAGTTTTCACTTCAGATAATCTCAGAAATGCAAACGAGTCACACCTTGGCAACTTTCTTTGGTTTTTGTAAAGAGACCTTAGACAAGAGATTTGCAGAAACAAGAGTGACATGATTTGCAGGCTCATGGATGTGTCCTGGACAGCTGTCCTCTACCTGGCCATTCTCTGCCTCTGCTCCAGACTCCATGGTTCTTTCAGTGTAAACTAGCTTCAGGAAACCGAGAAGCTATAACATGTATCAGTTGCCTTTCCTTTTTCTAAGAGGCCCAGGCTGGCCTCAAGCTTGCCATTTAGCCAAGGTTACCATAACATCTGATCCATTTGCCTCTGCTTCCCAAGTACTGGGATTATAGGCCGTATACACTATCATGCCCAGCCTCATTTAGACTTGAGCCTGAGGCTGGAATATACATTAGGCAGGAGGGATTCTTACCAACTGAGCTAAATCCGCAGCCTCTGATTACTATCTTTAGTTTTCATTTTGAACCGAAGACTTTTTTTTTCTAAGTTCAGGATTTGTTATTTTCACCAGGATGTATTACCATTCACCCAAGTGCGATGCACAACTCTGAAAGGGCAGAAACCGTTAAACTGGCTCCATTTCTTCAGAGTTCTTTTGCACATGCATGACATATGAATCATTAGTTGAAAGAAAACTGCGGAAGGAGGGTAGTCACAGAGTGGCTGAAATAAGAAAAGGGGGTGGCACCGTGGCTCGACAGGTAAAGATGCTTGCCTCAAACCTGACAGCCTGAGCTTAATCCCCAGAAGGTGGAGAGAACCAGTTACTGAAGTTGTCTATGATCCCCATGTATGCACCATGCTATGTACAACACACACACATACACACACACACGTCTTCTCCTTATAAAGTATTTTGAATTCACCATTAAGGGATTGTTGTTCTTAGTAAGTGATTTGTGTTGTTTATTTTTTTTAGTCATGTCCCAGAGGAGACTACAGGGCCACATTTGAACAAAGATCCCATGCAGCATTGCCATGATATCAGGCTGTTGTAGAGTTTCTTTCAAATCCTGAAGTACAGGTGTAACCCCCACTCCCCCTACCAACCCGTTCTAGATTGTATCTTCTATAAGTCACTTTCGGTCACCCTTTTCCATTTTTTCCCTCCTCTTCCTCCTCCTCCTCCTCCTCCTCCTCCTTCTCCTCCTCCTCCTCCTCCTCCTCCTCCTCCTCTTCCTCCTCCTCCTCCTTCTTGTCTACAGGGAGAGAAGGTGTCCCAACATCCAGTCTTGTGTATAAGGAAATTCAAATTGTAATTTATAAATTTCTTATGTGGTGTGTGTGCACGTGTACACTTGTACTTGTACATGTGTGCTGTGTGCAGGGGTGTGTCTGCCCATCTTGGGGATGTGGTGGGGTGCTATGAAGGCCAGAGGACAATCTTAGGTGCCATTCTCAGATACCTTGTATTCTGTCACGTGTACCTGTTCTCCTTGTGTTTTAAAATGGGGTCTTTCTTTGGCTAAGTAGGTGATATATAAGCCCGAGGGACCTCTTGTTTCCATCTCCTGTCACTCAGTTTGCAAACTTATGCTGCCATGCCCAGCTTTTTATTGTCGGTTAATTTTGTCATCTAGCAACTTCATGCATGCCTAGAATAAATTCTGATTACATTTCACCTCTTTATCTCCCTCCCGACCCCATCACCACCCCTCAACTAGCCTACCAGTCCTTTTCCGAGATTAATTATTAATATTCCCAGGGTGTTTTGTTTGTTTGTTTGTTTGTTTTTGTGACCCATTCAATCAAAGCCATCTGTGTGACCATAGTGTGAGAATTATTCACTAGATCTTGGTAAGGTCCTTGGTTGGGCCTTTTTAATGGGGTCTTTTCCATGGGTTCTGGGAATGGAATTCATGGGTTCTGGGAATGGAATTCAGTCCTTGTATTTGTAAGACAAGCACTCTATAGCCAGAGTCCATTCCCCAGCCCTCTGAATTACTTGATTTCATGTTTAAAATAGATACTGTCAAACTGATTTGTGAGTAAGAATCTCATCAGCCCCATGCTCCAAGACTAACCTCTGAGAACCCCTCCACCTTTCTACATGAGAACCCCTCTACCTTTCTACATGAGAACCCCTCCACCTTTCTACATGATTTCCTTTTGAACCAAGCTTTAGCTGATTTTTTTTATTGATACTTTTAGGTTAACATACAAAGTCATGAGTTTCATTGGGTCATTGTTTTTGTTTGCTTGCTTGCTTTTGAACAGTTGTTCAATAGTGCATGATCCATAGCTGGGCTAGTTACAGAGGACCCACCCATAAGCCAGAAACATCTTAACAGCAAAGTTAGACACCCCACTTTCAAAATAACACTTCTTCTACTATGGCTAAAAACAATGACACACTTGGCAGGCCCATGTTACTATAGAATGTTTAGGCAGCAGGGATTTACGATTCGAACCGGAGCCAGCTGACACTCATGCTCAGCCTTGCTCTCCAAAGGATTTCCTTTGAGGGTGATTGTCAGGGCTCCAATTGTACCTGCACAGCTGACAATCGGGAGGAGGAAGGGAGGCAATGGACCCAGAAGACATTTCAGCATGCCTGGCAAGCCAAACAGTGCTACAGATGTCTGCTCTTTCTTTGCACACACCCACAAGGGCGAGCCTGTTTTGAACTGCCGATGAAAACTAGGCTCTCCAATCTCACTTGTGAAGGAAACAACAAACAGGTGCCCTTTTAAGACACAAACCACAGTGCTGCTGTCAGAGGAAAGCTGTGCCTTCCAAACATGATGACTCAAAGGGTTTCTGTTCCGACTCTCCTCCCTGCCAACTTTTGTGGGACCATTTTGCTTCCTGCAAGGGAAGCATGGCACACACTTGCAATAAATACTCTGTCAACACCTCAGTACATGGTTCCAAAACATAACTGAGGAGATAAAGTGAAGTTGTTGAGTTTTAGGGAGGGGTTTATTTTTCAGATGAAGACAGGGTCTGAGAGGTAACATTTTGAGTCTGAACCTGATGTGCAATGACATGTTTTGATAAAGTGACTCCCTGCTTCCATTTTATAACTTAATGGTATATACCTTCAATCCAAGTACTCCAGAGGGCAGAGGCAGGAGGATCTCTGTGAATTAGAGGCTAGCCTGATCTATATAACTAGTTCCATGCCAGCTAGGGCTAGCCTGATCTATATAACTAGTTCCATGCCAGCTAGGGCTACGAAGGATGTAAATCCCATACCAGCCAGGCCAGCAAAGGATGGCCTTAAACTCCTGATTTTTCCCCTCTACCTTTCCACTGCTAGGATTACAGGCATGGGCCACCTTCACAAGCCTGTGATGAATGGTTTCTGGCTGTATTTTTCAGTTGTTTTTAACGAACTTCAGAATAGCACGTCAGATGGTTGGGCTCATTCCTTCCTAGGATTCCCTCATACACAATGATTCTAATGAAAGCTGAATGAGTGTAGTTAAAAAATTATATCTGAAGTACCCACACTGTGGCTATTAAGTGCCCAGTTATTGCTGGAAGTTAACATTTCTGGTGTGACATTTTTTGGAGAAAGAATCATTTCGACATGTTGGCATAGCAGTCTAGATTTCAATCTAATTTAAAATTGTAATGACTTTCATTGAATAAGGGAGCAGTTGAAATAAAGATTTTTTTTTTTAGAAATAATATCTGCCTGCTAGGATATCTCATATGAGCAAGGCTTAAGGAATCTCAAGTCTCGAAGGTCAGATGAGGACTTCTCATGGAGCCACCTCATGTCTGAAGCCACCCGACTGGGCTAGTATTTGCAAACTCACAAGCTGACTAGTTGAAGTCCCCCACCCCGATTTTTTAATCTGTTTTAACCCCTGTAGGATCTGTGTTATGTGAAACTTGGCTGCTAAGTCATTGTCACAATTCAAAATCAAGAGCTCTTTGAGATTAGGCATATCCAAGCAGTAATGGTGTTTAACATAGGTCCTCAAACCAGAGAGATCTAACAGGATAGAAGGGTGGTGGCTGCCTTCTCTGGAGAAAGAGGGGGCATTTTCTCATGGATTCTATGACACCTTTGGACTTGTTGATGGAATGATTCCTGGGGAATAAGAAGTGGCATCTTTTCCATCTTCCCCAGACAAGGTGCTCCTGAGGACTTTGACAAAGAGTAGGGTAAACTTAAATGCATCCTTTCATCTGTTTGACATAGCTGGTCCCTGAGGGAAAGAGAGGGAGGTCCTCAGAGAGACTTTAGAGCAGTGGTTCTCAACCTTCCTAATGCTGTGACCCTTTAATACAGTTCCTCATGTTGTGGGGACCCCTAACCATACAATTATTTTTGTTGCTACTTCATAACTGTAACTTTGCTACTGTTAATGAATCATAATGTAAAAACCTGATATGCAGGATATCTGATATGTGACCCCCCTATGAATGGGTTGAGAACTGCTGCCTTAGAATCCTGTAAGACACTGAGCTGGAAGGGGCCTATAGATCATTGAACCTCAACAGTGGAATTGGATCCAGCTAGTCAACACCAATGGCCGTTTTTCTCCCAGAATTTTGGGGTACCACGTGTAAAATCTAGCCACTACCAAATTAAATTTTGATTCTTATTTATATTAAATTGATACTTATATTACAAAGTAAAGGTAATAGTCAAAGTCTATGATCCTCTTACTGTACCTTACCTTTATTGTGCTTTGTATGTGTCTATGGGTGTTGGTGTGTTCATGTTTATACACATGTATGAAAGTACAGTTTATGTGTATGCACCCATGTGGAGGCCGGCTGTCAACCTGGGGTTATACTCCTTAATATCCACCTGTTGTTTGAGCCAGGGTCTCTCTGGCCTGGGGTTTGCCAGGTAGGCTAACCTATTTTTGGAGGTCAACAAGGGGGATGAGTGAAAAGGAGGCACAGTGTGGATCCTGAGCTCTTTTACTCATGTGACAGAGCTAGTACAGACCAAATGACACTACCATCCAGCAGTCTGTTACAGAGGCACTTGCTAATTCATTTTGCATCTGCTCCATGGATTACAACCACCTGAAGACTTAGACTCCATCTTGTGAGCCTCTGCCTAACAAGCTCTATTCTATAGCTGCTGCACAGAAAGGTCTCCACAGTGTCTCCAATGTGGTCCCTTCTTGGCATTATATGGCGAACTCCCAGTGGGGGAAGCCTCATTGAAGGGCTAGTGCCTAGTGAAGTTCAGCCCACAGACCGTCAAGAACTCCATCCAGCTACTAGATTTTCAGTGACCACTTGTCTTCTCCCATAGATGACGGAAGGCCGTCGATGTCAAGTACATCTCCTTGATGACAGGAAGCTGGAGCTCCTAGTACAGGTAAGTCCTTCTGGAACACTTTCCTCAATTCCTTGTGACTAATGAATGTGCTACACAGTAGACTTGATGGTGGGTGGAGGGGAGTTGTCTACTGTGCTTATGTCTCTGTCTAGCACAACCTGAGTGACAGTGGCTGAGACACACCAAGGTGTTCTGTGTGTATGCTATTTTTACTCATTCTATTTTTATGTACAGCCTGTCGCTGGTGTTCAAGGCCAGATGTATATATGACCTATTGTTTAAAATGTCTAGAAGAGGAAATTTCTGCAGCTACCAGTAGCTATTCTTTCTGCTTGGAAGGAGTTAACAGCATTGTAACCTAAATAACTCCAGTGTCTGAAACTGCTGCACTCTCCCTCAGAGGGGAGAGAGTTCCTTCTTTTCAAATTAAACTTTCGTGCTATGTGAAGAAAGAAAAAGCAGCGGTGTCCTTCATCTATCCCCTGAGGACTAACAGACCCCCTTTCACCCCATGGTCCGGGCTGCTGCCACCATCAGTGGCAAACAATTAGAGAAACTGAAGTGGGAAATCAACATATTTCTCCCCAAACTGAGAGCATATTGAACAAACAAACAAACAGACCAGTCACAGAAGGCATCAGAATCCTTGGTCTTAATTGTCTTCACCTGGCTCTCGAAAGGGCCATTGCTTTACCCAAAGTCTAAAGGATAACAGTGATGAGGAATCCAAGCCTTGTTTAAGGACATTAGAAATCTGGTTCAAAGGCCGGGCATTGGTGGCACATGCCTTTAATCCCAGCACTTGGGAGGCAGAGGCAGGCAGATTTCTGAGTTCAAGGCTAGCTTGGTCTACAAAGTTAGTTCCAGTACAGCCAGGGCTACACAGAGAAACCCTGTCTCAAAAAAATAAAACAAAACAAAACAAAACAAAACAAAACAAAAAACAAAACAAAAACAAAAAAACCAAAAAAAAAAAAAAAAAAAAAAAAAAAAGAAAGAAATCTGGTTCAAGCCGGGCGGTAGTAGTACACCCCTTTAATCTCAGGACTTGGGAGGCAGAGGCAGGCGGATTTCTGAGTTTGAGGCCAGCCTGGTCTACAGAGTGAGTTCCAGGACAGCCAGGGCTACACAGAGAAACCCTGTCTCAAATAAACCAAAAGGAAGAAAGAAAGAAAGGAAGGAAGAAAGAAAGAGAGAAATCTGGTTCAATCCCAACCTTTTATTGGTTTGATAGTCTCTGATGTTGTTCTTAGGATGGTCTCCTTTTCTATCACAAACATACACGTTCACTCTCATACACACACTCACTCTCTCACACACTCACACTCACACACTCATACTCTCATACACACTCACACACACTCACCACACACACACTCACTCATATTCTCATATGCACTCACACTCACACTCACACGACACACACATACTCGCTTTCACACACACATTTACTTACACACACACTCACTCACACACATACAAACATAAACTCACACACACATTTATTCACACACTCTCATATACACATACTCACACATGTATGTGTGTGCTGGGATTACAAACATGAGCACCACATCCAGCAACTGCATGACATCTTGCCATGGAGACTTTTCATCATAGGGATGGAATGCTGCCTATATGCTCAGTCTCAGGGCATTGGAGACAATGCAAATTACACATATGCAGACTTATCTCTCTGGCCTTGGACTTGCTTCTTGGACTTGAAAAATGATCCAATTACAAACTTTAAGAGTTAATACTTTCAACAGGGTTCCAATAAAACAACCTCTATAAATGGGTTACAGAAAATGGAGAAAGACTCCTAATTCTATCACATGAACAGCCGCTCTTATTCTTAGGCTGCTGGGATTTCTTTCCAGCATTTCCTTATTTACATGTTGTACTGTTGCAATTATAATATATGCATAACACTGTACACCTTATTTTCCCTTATATCTGGGTCCTTCTTAGCACTTCCTATGTCACAGTAAGTTATCTTTATTAAGAGCTGATAGATTCCAGAAGTAGATGATTGTTAGCTAATCGTTTACCCATGTAGGTGCGTACTGAAGGTTGCTGTTTTTCTGCCTTAAATTTTTTTCCACTATTACAAACAAATAACTGTGATTGCCTTATCCTCATGAGTAGCTTACCTACATTCTAGATTATGACATTATGAGGCTAGATTCCGTGTCCTACAGACTAGGGATTGATTTGAGAGACTGAGACAACATGGAGGAAATTGAACAGAATTTCTCAAGTAGAGGAGCCTTCCCCTTGCTGACGTTCGGCAGTTAGAGTTGTTGAGAATCCGTGAAGGAGGTTATAGAGAAGTGGCCTGTGGGTGTGTATCACATGCTCTTCTGAAATCCAAGCTTGGGGTCTTAGAGCAGCCACCTTCTGGGACAGGAAATGAGACCACAATGGTTACTGCTGATTAGCAAGCTGCTCTTGGGAAAGTATGAATGGAGACAGCTGAGATGACCTGTCCAAGAAAGATTTAATTACTGCTATATACTTTGAGAACAGTTATGTTAGGCAAGCAGGAGAAACTTACTCTGAACCCTACAAAGCGGGGGGCGGGGGGAGTCTTATGTTAGGCGAGCAGGAGAGGCTCCTGCTTCCCCCACCCTTTGGGGAGAATGCTTTTCCATCCGGGAGGTCCCTCTTCTTCCTAGAACTCCAAGCTGCCTACCTCTTTCCTGTGAGCATGGCTAATTTCTGTTCCGTCTCCAAACAGTTCAGAGTCGGAGGACTTTCCCATCCTTACCCCCAGTGGCTTCCACTGACCCTCCCTGCACTCAGCTGCCCCGACCTGAGCTTCTCTCCACAGCACAAGTCACACTTCATTTGCATTGCTTGTATGGTAAGGATGTGTGTCCCTAAAGGCCCAGTCTGCTGCCTGGCATGCAGTGTCACCAAACACTACTGCTGAGTGAAGGAAGGCATGATCCTAAGGCATTTTCGTATTGCTTCCATAGAGGACTTCTTGTCATAGTACCAACTGCTTAGCTGAGGGTGTGGTTCTGATATGGACAGTGTGTGTATGTATTATGTGCACACACATATATAAAACAATTCCAAACCCCATGGCAGAGTGGGCCTCAGTATAATTGGGAGGAACATGGTTGCAGCTGCCCATCTCTTGCTGGCTATCGTCGCCTCAGGGTGCTGGGACCCGGGCAGCCACAAAATAATTTCATGTAGTCATGTAAACTTGATCATTGTTAGCATAATATTTCCAGAAAAAAAAGTGTAGCCACACTTCTGTCATAGGATGCTTAACTTGTAAAGCAGCTTGGTATTACTGAGTGAAATCTGGATGAGTTTCAAATCCCGATGGTTGTAGTAAATGAAGCCTGGTCCCTGGGAAGGAGGACGAAAAGTCGACAGAGCACCTGCTAGAGGTTTATCCTAAATGCCCGGGGAATGTTTTGGCACCTAGGTAGTTCCTTATGTCCTCAAACCCCCCTAGGAACTGCTGGATGAGTATTCATCCACACTGTGTATGGGTGGGGACAGGGTAGCACCCTGGTCACCCTTCAACCTGTAGTGTCTTGCTCTGTCATCAAAACTTCCTAAAAGAAAAAATAAAACAGAACAGAAAGCCTTCATCAGAGGAAGCGGCCACCCCAGTCTGCGCCTCTCAGTCAGGGTTTTGAAGCCTCAGCATCCAGAGCCGGGCATCAGGCATATGTGTGTTCAGCTTGGACAAGGCTTCTCGAGCTTTATCTTCCTATTGTGGCTTTTCTTCTTGTCTTCTGATTGGAATTCCTATTTGCAGGAGCATTTTAAAAGAAGAAAGGGGGGTGTGGGGGATGCGGGAGATAGTAATACTTGCCTATAATCTCTGCAGTCAGAAGACACAGGAGTATGGATGTAGGCTTGAGACCCAGCCAGGACTTCTTAGCCAGATCTTAACTCCAAACAAAACACAGAAAATGTGTTTAGTGCTGGTGAGAAGAACTCAAGGAAGGCGTAGATGAATTTCCACATGCTGTCAGCCTATTGCTGGGGTGGTGGAAGCTGCTCCCAGGGAAGGTTCCGGACCTTTCCTCAATGGGTATCTTAAAAATAGACTTCATTTTCAGTAGAATTGAATGGTAGAGGTGTGGTTCTTCCTAGCATGGCTCCCTGCAGGCTTAGAATACTGGACCACATCCCACTCGAAAGGAAGACAAGCCAGCTCAAGGAAACAGACGTTCGCCTTCTCAGCCTGGACTGCCTTGTTTCTCTGCTTTTCCCATCACCTTTTATAAGTGGATAGTTTGCTCTGCCAACTTTGTCACCTCACATAATAAAGCTTTACACACTGAAGTCCTCTCTGCCTGCACAGATGGCCACTGCTATCCGCGATGGCTGCTGTGTTTATGAAGCTTCAGTGGGATGGGAGGCGGTATGCTGAGGAGGACCATGTCTGTCCTCTCTAACCCAGTCTCTTGGTGGCTGGTGGCAGAAAATTTCACACTGTCCATTTCCTGTAAAATAGAGGAACAGAGAATACCCATGATTCTGAGAATCGGGGAGACTCTAAGGAGTCAGTGTTTCCCAACAGAAGTTAGGAGGGCAAGGAGACGGTACTACCTGTCATGACTTTGTGCCTCTCCTCTTGAAGAGGTCCCTCGGACAGGAGCTTCCAGGGTCTTCATGCTCGTAAGGCAAGAGCATTACTCCCTGGCCTGTCTCCCAGTCCTTTCCTTTCATTTGAACTCAGTCTCTAATCTAGGCCTACCCAATCTTTTGACATCACAACATACCGTGTGGTCATCTACAATGTTCACATTCAAGCACCTCACTGTGGAATCACAGAAAAAGGAAAACCACCAACTTGTAAAGTTTCCCAGCTGTCCTGAGATGTCTCTGATAGTGGTGGAGTGAGGGTTTTCACACCCCGTCCTGAGATGTCTCTGATGGTGGTGGAGTGAGGGTTTTCACACCCCCGGCTGCCTGGGGTAAAGATCCTGGTATGGCAGAAGGGTGAGGTGACTGCTGCCTTCCTTGCTTTTCTCTAACAGACACACTAGTGTGTATTAGTCTAAGGGTTAGGGAAGTTAGTGTGGGCTTTAAATAAAGTAGTACTTGGAGACAAAGCCGACACACTGCCTTCTATGGACTAGAAAAACAGGTGTACTAACTAACTTTTTAAAGAAATGTCTGGATCTAATAGTTCCACGTAGAATAAATGAACAGACTTTGTATGTGTATGCCTACAAATACGTTCACCTCACAGCCCCTCCCCAGGCACTTCATAGATAAATAACATCCTCTAAAAAATGTAAACGCTTTGGTTTCTCCCGAGCAAAACCAGAAACCAGGAATTCCCCCCAAAACACATGTTGCCAAGAAAAAGAAGAAGGAAAAAAAAAAGGCAAGCTGATTTCATATCTACTGAGCTGAACAGGGTGGGCAGGTGGTGTCTTCCAATCAGCAATCGGCTGGCTGACCCGTCTGCTGAAGCCTGGCCCATATCTGCCATCTGCTTCCTTCTGTGCTGCGTTCACCAGGAGTTCCTGCCTCAGCCAAGGGCTAAGGATGAATGCAGAGGCACAGAGCAGACAAAGGGATTCAGCATCATGAACCTTCTGTCCTGAACCTTCCGGGCCACCTCATCAAGAAGAGCCAGAGGGGTGTGGGACAGCACTGCCGAGAGCTGACCTCTGCCTTCAGAGTGATTGCCAGCATCATTTATTAAGCTCTGTTCTGTGAATCAGGCACACTACCAAATGAACAAACCAGATGTCTCTCCAGCCCCTGGGGGTGGCCAATAATATTTAACATCTTAAAGGCACATGGTAAAGACAAATGTGACGATAGAGTATAGACAGATGACGTGATGGTCATTCCATGTCATCAAACGTTCATTTAACAGCGTGAAGGAATAAGAAACAGTTCACGAAGTATGCACACACAGATGAATAGTTTCCCCTCTGGGGAGGAGCAAGGAGATGCCAAACCTTCCCTTCCTCTCCAGCAAGGACTTTTAAAAACATTCAGGAGTGGGGGGGCTAGTGAGCACCTTTCTGTGCTGGAGAAAAACAAAGGCGGCAAAAGCCCAGTCTCCCTGGGGGATATGAGACAGGGCGGAGTAGCAGGACATACCAGATTGATGCTACCATCTGGGAACTCCCTCACACGTACATGGCCAGACAGCTCAGCCAAGCACAAGGAAGCACAAGGATGGAGAGTAGGCCATTTCAGCATCTCCAGCTGCAGGGGTGACTGGTCCAGGACCTTGGCTGCCTAGCAACGCCACTATAGAGCTCCCATTTCCCCATGCCCTCCTGCTTCCTCTCATGTACCCCGTCTTTCTATTGAAACGGTTTAGAAATCTACTCAATGAAAATTGCTGATATTTGGCTCAAAGCAGAAGTTGAAGGGGGAGTGAGCAAAGTGGGAGGAGGGTGTAGTAAGTTCCTTCCCTTGGAAGCACTTTAAAGTTGCTCTCTATCCTTTTATTTTGGCTCTGGTGTTACTGCTAAGTCCCTCACAAGACTGTTTCCACAGATCCTCTTGGGTAGTGCTCGCAAGAGGCCTGTGAACGATGTGTTCCTAGCTAAGGAGGAATGATGAGATGAACAACAATAGCTAAGCCCACAGCCACACAGCACAGTTCAGCAGAATGTGAATAACTTTGCTGATAGAGAAGACAAATGAAACACACACACACACACACACACACACACACACACACACACACACACACACACCTGTACATACCTTTAATGGAGGTTTGGAAATAGAGAGGAGAAAGGGGTTAACACAGCCAGGGTTGGTGCTGGCTGCATCTGGAACTCTCATGTTGATTGTGGTACATTGCCCATTCAGATACCAGTTTACTAGGTATATTTGCTAGGCAACCAAAGCCATGGACCAGTCATCCCTGGGGCTGGAGATGCTACTCTGAAATGGCCTACTCTTCCTTGTGCTTGACTGAGCTGTCTGGCTCTGGAGTCATGTCTGTTCTGCATATACCACGATGCTATGGTGATCCAGCTGACCTTCCCTTTGGGCTAAGAATCAGTATCTAGAGATCATAAATGACTATTTAGACTATGTCACTCTGTCTTAGTCACTGCTCTATTGCTGTGAAGAGATACCATGACCAAGACAACCTTATAAAATGAAGCATTTAACTGGGGACTTGCTTATAGTTTGTGAGGGTTAGTCCATGATCATTATGGCAGGGAGCAGACAAGAATGGCACTGGAACAGCAGCTGACAGCATTTTATCATGGTCCACAGGCAGGAGAGAGAGAGAGAGAGAGAGAGAGAGAGAGAGAGAGACAGAGACAGAGACAGAGACAGAGACAGAGACAGAGACAGAGACAGAGACGGAGACAGAGAGAGAGGACCTGGTGTGGGCTTTTGAAACCTCAGAGCCCATCCCGAGTGACACGCCTCTTTCAACAAGGTCACACCCATTCCAACAAGGCCGTACCTACCAATCCTTCCCAGTTTCACCAACTGGGGACCAGGCATTCAACTATGTGAGCCTGTGGGGCCATTCACTTTGAGACCACCAAACACTCACTACAAGTTTGGTCCCGGGTGGTTCTTGTTGCACAAATGGGCTGTGTGTCACTGCTTACTCCATGGTGCTGTGGACAGTTCTCCTCTTTCCAGCATTTCTACCCCTGAACCCTGTCCTGTCTGGTAAGGAAGGACCCTGGGAGACATGTGGGGGCATATGTACCCATTTTAATGGGACTTGTCACATCTAGAATGAAGAGGGATGGAAGTCCAATTCCCAGGGGGAGGCAGCATCCTTGAATATGATAGGGAATAGAGGAAGGGACAGAAAGTAGCTCTCAGCCATTTCAGAGTTTCCGAACTTTTCTTTCCTTATACAATAACTTCTCAGCCCTTAAAGCACAGTCCCCCCATCTCCTCGCTCAGCTCCCCCCATCTCCTCGCTCAGCTCCCCCCATCTCCTTACTCAGCTCCTCCCATCTCCTCACTCAACACAGAGCTAAGTATTAACCCCTCCCAGCTGTATGGATGGATTTCAAATCCTACAGCCCCTGTCACATACCTCCTTGCAGGTCTCTGTGACAGCCTACCTGAGTGTTGTCTCCACCTCCACACTTTACCCTAGTACCCAGACCCCTCCTCATCACATCCAGGTAGCATCCTCTTGCATCTGCTCCAAGAAGGAGCCCTCGAGTCTCCAATCAACCTAGGGCCTGCACTCATGGCTCCTTCATCCGTCACCATCCTCATCCCTACATTTTATCGGTTTTTCCCCTCATGGCCTTCCCTCTCCTGTGCAGGGGTCACCTCAGTGTAGACACAGTTCTCCCTTCAGGCTTACAGTCTTCGTGGAGTCCTGAAGCAGTACTTCCGCCCCCTCATGTATCTGGCCATCCCCAGCGTGTCTCATACAACACCATTAAATAGTTTTTCCAGAAATACTTCACTGTGACCTACTCCAAAACCACTCAATGGCTTGTCGTATTTGACTTTCTCTTTTGGTTCTCAAGTCTCTCCATAATCTCACCCATACCCTGTTAACAGGACAGTATCAAACAGGGAAGAAGGGCTTGCCCTGCCAGATTGCAGTCGTTGCCTGAGATTTCTCATTGCAATGAACTGGCTCTGTAGTTAAAGGCAACCGAATGGCTTTTCTATAGTCCTAATCAATGGTTTTCTGAAATTTCTTTTAGCTGCAAAGTCATTTGTCTAATGCTCTGTAAATAGAGGAGGTTTCACTCCACAAATCTGTCCCTTGTCACTAATAGAGTCTTAATGGGGACTAATCCATAAGTTAGAAATTATCATTTTATTTAGAAACAAGAGGATAGAAAATTTAAGTGGTCCTTTATGCAAATGTGTGCATTCATACATAATCCAGTGCAAATTGAATTTTAATCCCATATGCCATCCTTCAAGTATTTTGAGTTGTATGTCATTGACTTATTATTATATTAGCTAATTTAAATTAGCTACCATTTATTTTTGTGCCTGAGTCTATCCTAAGAGGTTAGTACATGCCAAACCATCCAATCAACCCACCACTCCACAATGTAGATGATTGTTAATGTTCCCATTTATCAGATAAGAAAATCAGGGCACAGAGAGCCTATGTGACTTACCTGGAACTTCACAGCTGGTAAATGATAGAGGGACAATTCAGAGCCATGCCTTCTGCCTCCAGAATGAGAAACGAGCTCTGAGCTCCGGAATGTTGAGACCATACCCGTTTAAACCTGAATCTGGCACTTAGTAATTCTAGTATGCTGACCAGTTGGATAGTCTCTTTAAGGCTTAATATCCTTCTCTATAAAAGGAGCATTAGCTTCTAGCTCCTTTAATCTTATCAGTAAATCAATGCTAATTTGTGTCTCAGGACTTGGTTTGGAGTGAATAACTCTGTGTCATGCTCTGAAAAACCCCAGGCACTTGGCAGGCATCTCTCCACAGGAACCCAAAGCTTAGACTGGACCACTTGGTAGTCATGGAAACCTAGTCAGTCCTTTGCCTTTGCTGCCTCATCTGTAAAATGGGAATGTTAGCTTTGGCTTGGTATGTGGTGTAAGTAAACAACTATGGAATGTTACCTTATTTGTTTGAGTGTTATTTCTAATTAATCCTGCCTTCCGTGTGATTGTGCTAAAAACTTTCTGCAGTGTTTGTAGTGTGCAGCTAGAATAACTAGACAAGTGACCGGCTGACAGTCCATCAAAGCACACTTTTAACTGCCTGACCATTATCGCCTGATCTTTGCACAGATACTGGTCACCAAGTCCTCATCTTCCCAGTGTTACACATAAGTCACATGACAAGGTCATGCTATAGGGAGGGAAATTTATGTGCAGGTATTCATGCAGGGTTTAGATAACCATCTAGAGGGCTGAATTAGGTTTTGTGCTCCGACAATGTCAGACCTGATCACTCATTCTTGGGGATAAACTAGAGGGAATGAGCTTGAGAGTTGCCATGGCAACACTTTATAAATGGCCCACCCTTAATGCTTGGTGTTAAATGATGGTGAAGCACAAGCTTATATGGCTGGGTCACATTGGCTATGATCTGTAGGAGAGTTAAAAATAGAAAGCGCATTCTCTCCCTTGTAAGCAAGGCTGTGATTGGCTTGCTCGGCCTATGTCTCAGAGGCTCAGGTTACCACAAGTTCAAGTCTGGGTATTAACTGCTATTTCCCAGAAGGCCTGTGCGCCTTTCATAGAGGTTGCAGCCCCTGACCCGAATTTTATAGTGCACAGTGGGACTCATGTCTTGGGGCTTTCAAGCACACCCTGCCCCACTGCAAGGCTTTGAGTCCTGTGTGACTAAGAAGGTGCTGGATTCGCAGCAATCTCCCAGGATTCCCGGGAGAACACCATTCCCCAAAAGAATGCTTCAGGGCCATTACACACTGATTAAGGATTTTTTTTTTCCTTTTAAGGAAGGCAGTTTTAAAATTCCACATGGAGTCCTTTGAGAGTGGTAATAGACCAGTATAGTGATCATTCGGTTTTAAATTGTTGATGGATTGTAAGATATATTGCTACAATAAACTGGGCCATATGTTGGTTTTATCAAAAATCCTGTGTGAGCATTCCTCCACTTTGACCTTCCATATGCTCATAATGTGTCAGTGGCTTATAAAATAACAAAAAATAGCATCGGTAGACTAATATCTCCATATTTCATACTAGGATCATTTAGAAATACAGTAATCCTCCAGAACACCTGGGAACCTCACTCCACTGTACCATGTGTGAGTCATAGAGACAACATACATGGGGAACCATTGCTTTTCACTCCCCCTTGGAGATCAAACAACTGACTTTCAAACTAGTGAATATTTTGGTATCCAAATGCCTTCAGTGTTGTGAGGTCTATAAAATACACACACTCCCATAAGCACTTATGCACACTAATAACCCACATACACATATGGGCTTATAGCCACATGGACACACTGATACTCACAATACTCACATACATACACAAGTACACACTCATATAGCACACACGCATCTCTAAGTACATAAATTATGTGTATGTATATATACACATAATGCATATATAAAGTACATCAATCTTAGAGAGCAGAAATGTATACTGTATACTCTTAGTTCACCAACACTTTTTTCAGCAAACTACTCTCTTTTCTTAAAACTTTTATTTCAGTTGTATGTATATGTGTATGTGTATGTACATATTTATGAGTGTGTATAGTGTGTGCATGTGACTGCGGTACCCAGGGAACCCAGACGTGTCAGGTGCCCCCTGGGGCTAGACTTACAGGTGGTTGTGAGCTGCCTGACATGGGTGCTGAGAACCAAACTCAGGTCCCCTGGAGGAGTCACATGTGTTCTTTAGCCACTGAGTCATCTCTCCAGACCCCAAACCCATACTCTTGAATAATATAAAAATGCTTGTCCTCCTACACAGACCAACTTCTGGCTCAGCGGTACTGGGTGGGGCTGATTCTAGGATCCCACTTGTGTGTATATGTATTGTGAGAGTGTCGATGTGTCCGTGTGGGTATAAGCACATGTATGTGAGCTCATGTGTGTATGTGGGTTATTAGTATGCATAAGTGCTTATGGGAGTGTGTGTATTTGATAGACCCAACAATACTGAAGGCATTTCAATACCTAGATATGCACTAGCTCCTGAGTGTTGATCTGTAGCCCTTAGCCCACATTGGCAACAGAAATGAGTAGACCGTCACAGGCACCCAGCCCCAGCTATCTCAATGTCACCTCGTGACTGCAGGTAAGGACTCTTGTCATTGACAGAAAAGGTTCCCAGGTGTTTCCCAATCCTAATCCATCTTCCCACCCAGACCACAGTGGTGCATAGCCCTATGTCTTAGCTGGTCACCCACAGAGGAGCAGAGTAAATGTTTTTGTTGGAAATTAGCAATCTCAAAGTGTGTTCCTAGAGCAAGGACACCAGCACTGTTCAGACAGAATGGGAGTAGGCTCAAGATGCCCAGAACCTGAGCAGCAAAGGCTCAGAGCATCAGGATTAGAGGTGTACTTGGCTTATAGGAGTCCCACACAGGAGTCTGCTGACTGTCTGCTTTGCTTTCATGACTCACAGATAGAGGCAGTGCAGGGGAGTGGGTCACAGACTTTTGGATGAGAAGGATTTGGAATTGTAAAGATGCATGGTTGGCTAACTCACTACCCGCAAGGTGTGGTTAGCTTGTAAAAATGTCTTGCTTTGTTTACTCTACTGTAGCAATTCAATAACCTAGGCTGGCCTTGAACTTGAGATGCTCATGGGCCTGTACTACTAGAGTGTGTATGTGTGTATATGTGTGTATGTGTGTATATGTGTGTATGTGTGTGTGTGTATGTGTATGTGTGTGTGTATGTGTGTGTATGTGTATGTGTGTGTGTGTGTATGTGTGTGTGTATATGTGTGTATGTGTGTATATGTGTGTGTGTGTTGGAAATATGTAAGGCAAATACTCTGGAATAGTTTATTTTTCTTTGCTAAATGAAGGTATAAAACAAACACTATCATCTACACCAACCATTTACGTAACAAAACAGAAATAAACACTCATAGAACATGACATCAGAATAAAGGGCAATCTTTGAAATAAACTGCATTAACTAGTTTTCCATATATTAGAGTTATTATTTCTTGTTTCACCATCAATCCCAGCAAAAGACATCCAGATTTCTAGTCACAGGGTTGATCTCCATAGTGAGCAGCTTCGATCACAAGTCATTTCATTACCATAACCTCAAACTCATAAGCTCTCCTACTGGGGGCTACTGAGATGGCTTTGTGAGTAAAGTGCTTGCCACTTAAGCCTGATCACCTGAGTTCAATCCCCAGGACCCCCATAATGGAAAAGGAGAACTTCAGCAAGCTATCCTCTGGCCTCCCCATGTGTATTCCATTCAAATAAATAAATAAATGCAATTTAAAAACATAATCCTAATACTCAAGACAACCGAAGCATATAGTACCCACACCCCAGGAACCAGAGACAACAGCAGTCAGAGTCTTAATTCTAAAGCAAGAGCTTTGGCTGGAACGTGGTTCTTTGGAGCATTCTTGTCTAGCATGCTTGAGGTCCTGGGCTCCCCAATACTGCAAAACAAACAAACAGAAGCAATGGCTAAAGGTCCAGGCACCCAGATCTTAAACTTTGGCTACACTAGTTGAAACAAGGATCAAAGTTAATGTTTAGAGTCTCAGCTTTCAAACGTGGACTTCAGTATTAGTCCACATTTTAAATGCTACTGTGTCAGCCACACTGGGTACTGCAATAAAAGGCCACAGGCTAGGTGGGAGGATTAAAGTCACAATGCATGTCCTACAGGCCTAGATGATAGACATCCAAGAGCGGATGTAGGCAGGGTTATCTTTCCAGAAACCTCTCTCCAGCTTGTAGCTGGCTGCATTCTTTCTGTCTTCATGTGGCCTTTGCTTTATTTCCTTCTCCTCCTCGTCCTCCTCCTCCTCTTTTTCTTTCTCCTCCTTCTTTTTTTCTTTCTCATCTTCCTCTTCCTCTTCCTTCTCTTCCTCCTCCTCTTTCTCCTTCTCTTCCTCCTCCTCCTTCTCTTCCTCTTCCTCCACTCCTTCCCCTCCTCCTCTTCATGGTCTTCTTTCTTCTCCTTTTTCTTCTCCTTTCCTTTTTCCTTCTCCTATTCCTCCTCCTCCTCTTTATTTCTTCTTCCTTTTCCTTTTTCTTCCTCCTCCTCCTCTCTTGACACTGATCCTGTTGGATGGAGACTCTGTCCCTATAACTTCATTTCATCACCTCTTCAAAGGTCAGAATCCAGCTACTTTCTAAGGCCCCACGATTAGGATGTTAACAGTGGATTTGAAGGGGTAGAGAAATGACTTGGGTGTTAGGAGCACTACTATAGGAGAGGACCCAAGTTTAGTCTCCAGCACCACATCAGACACTTTCAACCACCTGTGGCTCCAGCTCCAGGTGATACAGCGCCCTCTTCTGACCTCCTTAGGCACCTGCACTCACATGCGCATATACATAACTTAAAAAAATGAAAC
Source organism: Mastomys coucha (assembly GCF_008632895.1). Taxonomy (NCBI): domain Eukaryota; kingdom Metazoa; phylum Chordata; class Mammalia; order Rodentia; family Muridae; genus Mastomys; species Mastomys coucha. The sequence goes on from NW_022196913.1 coordinate 1,437,077, forward strand.
TATTTTTAAGAAACAATGAGTTTAGAGAGGAACATTTTAGCCAGAAACCATGACCCTGAACATAACCTCCTCAAATCTTAGAATCTACTTTGTTTTTTGATATGTAAGGAAAAGGATGAGTAATAATCACATGTTGAAAAGCAGCTGGGAAACCAGGGCACAGCAGGGACGCTGCCTACTAGCATGATCCTGGCAGTGCCGCACGCAGCCTTACTGCACCATTTTTATAAGGGCACAGTGGCTTGCTGTCTGGAATGAGCCATCAGCTTCTATGTCTGAAAGTCAGTATTTCCCAGGCATGGGCTTCTTTCTCTGTTCCAGCTCTGAGACACTTGGCGAGTCTACATAGCGAACCAAGCCTTAGCTGGGTTCAACCCTAGCCTACCCAGACCTGAGACATCACTCTGAGTTAAGCTTGTATCACCCACTCTAGCACTCTGTCGTAGCCACTGTAAGATGTGGGTAAGGACTCCCAGGGCTTCCTGCTCCTCTGTGGCCACATGCAGCAAGTCTGTATGCCTGCAACTTAAAGAACCTTTATATACACTTTGACATAACCATGTGGAAATACAGAAAACCCCAAATGCCTAAGCCCTCAGGCTGCTGGGAGCTCACAGAACAAAAAGACCAGGATACTAACTGCATCCACACTCAAATTGACTGTACCACCACCAAAACCCAAGAACTTTACAGCTACACCAGGAGTTCCTTTTGGCAAATGCTCTGCATGTAGCAGGGATCCCAGTGGCTGAGTTTTACCACTGAAGAAGCTCATTCAAAAGTTATTTCCTCACAAACAGCTTCCCTAATCTTATATCCAGATGTATTACTAAATAAGTGGTAACCTCTCGAAAATGCCTCCAGAAAAGCTGATTCTTTCAGACCCACCCAGCCCTGAAGTTACAGTAGTCATCATAAGATGCCTTTTCTTCAATGTCCTGGTTATAGCCAGCACATTAGACCATAGACTAAAAGGGAACAATCATTGTCCCCATCTCCCAAGAGCATGCAGTCTAAAGAGTGAAATGTCAGTCCAGTCAGATATATAGAGAAGAATTTCTAAGGCCGGGCGGTGGTGGCGCACACCTTTAATCCCAGCACTTGGAAGGCAGAGGCAGGCGGATTTCTGAGTTCAAGGCCAGCCTGGTCTACAGAGTAAGTTCCAGGACAGCCAGGACTGCACAGAGAAACCCCGTCTCAAAAAACCAAAAAAAAAAAAAAAAAAAAAAAAAAAAAAAAAAAAAAAAAAAAAAAAAAAAAGATTTTCTAAAGGTAGAAATACTGTGACCCAAGAAAGAAAAAAGAAAACAGCAAAGAGATAAGTTTATTAAGTCAGCCACCCATGCATGGTGTGTTATAGTGCAGAGAGCTTTTCCAAGTAAGAATAGAGAAACCCTGCCCTGTCTTTCACAGAACCTCTCAGACTACTATATCTCTCCATCTCTTGCAAAATGTTCATGGGCAGGTTCCCATGGAGACCACCAGATTCTCAACTGCTGTGACACTGCAGGAGTGGGAAACAGAAAGGAGAACATGAGGGGTGGAATAGAAGACAGGGAGGACCCTCTGTGGTTCTGTAAACGGACATATGCATGTTATTCAAAAGGAGTATGATTCAGATTGTGAGGTAGGCCCATGTAGTTCCATCTGGTCACAAACTTATAATTCTCCTGCCTTACCCTGCTTCGGGCTGGGATTGCAGGTGTATAATACTGTCCTTCTCTCTCCCTCCCACCAGCCTGTATGTGTGTGTGTGTATGTGTGTGTGTGCGTGTATATGCGTGTATGTGTCAGGCAACTTTAGATATCATTCCTCAGTTGCTGTCCACATTGTATTTTTGAGACAGAGTCTCTGGCTGGCTTAGATTTAACCAAATAAGCCAGAGTGGCTGTCGAGTAAGACCCAGAGATCTACCTGTCTCTGCATTCCCAGTACTGAAGTACAGTGATCCACCACTACCTCTACCCACCTTCTCATTTCTTTTCTTTTTTTT
>NW_022196913.1:1439080-1445011 GCF_008632895.1 Mastomys coucha
ATTCGCCTGCCTCTGCCTCCCAAGTGCTGAGATTAAAGGCATGCACCACCACTGCCCAGCACCTTCTCATTTCTTACTGGATGCAAAGTTGGCTGTCAGAGGTGGAGCACCTGGGAACCTATTAGCCAGAATGGAGAGACAAGATGAACCTCCAGTGACAGCATTGTGCCAGTGGGTAAAAGCCTAGAAGGTTCCCATTCAGACTTACAGGGTCCAACATGTGGGATGGCTGAGAAATTGACCCTGGGACCCCGTGTAACTGTTACACATTGCCACTTGCTCACTTAGGATATTGAAAAATTAGAATCAGTGTCAGCAAGTAAGGTTAGAAGGCCTAACTGGAACCCTTAACTTCTTGGAAAAAAACTGTGACTCAGATCTTGACCTGTGCTGTATCTTGTGAGAAATTTCTTTCCAGATTAGTGACAGTATTAAAAGAAAGGAGACAGGTGGCCGTTAATCAATTTACATTTGGGTTTTTCTCTCAACAGTAAACCTCCTGTGGAAGCATACCCCTAACCTTGAATGCCCCCCAAAAATGCCTGGGATAGATGGTGTGCATCAAGAAGTGACATATGCTTTAAACTTCTTTCCCATCTGAGATTTGGCACATTGAACTGTAAGACCCTGCCAAGAAATGTTACAGTAAAAAAAAAAAAAAAAAAAATCTCTGGGTGGTTGCCTCCACAGGCTCTCTGGACCATTTCAAACCCTTCAGGATGGTCCAGGAATTCCTTGGGGGAACCACAACTTCTTAAGGCCTTTAGGAGTAGGACTCAGGGAAATATTGCAGCTGGCTCTGGGGAGACATATATCCTACCTCAGCTCTCTGAGAACCAGCTGACTGGCTCCGAGAGGCCATTTTTCTTTTCTGTGTTTTGCCGTCCAAAAGTGATGTTTTTACCAGGTGTAAAACATCCATTCTGGGAGTGGAGGCAGGAAGATCACAAGTTCCAAGCCAGTCTTATCTAAATACTTAAGTCTTTGTCTCAAATGAAGGAGAGAAGAGGGGAAGGTGAGGGAGAAGGAGAAGTATGCTCTACTTCTGCCTCCCGATGGGTGCACATGCACATGTGCACACACACCCTCACATACATGCACACACACATGTATACATACATGCACACACAGAGACAGACACAGACAGACAGACAGACAGACAGACAGACAGACCGACCGACCATGAGCTAAGTGATTTCTCTCCAGCCCTTTCCAGTGGTCTCCATCATGGGCTCTGATGCTTTGGGCTCAGTTACGTGATACCTTAGTGGCATGTCCTGTATACATGCCATCAGAGTAAATTATCTGATTGTCTTTTATCCAAATTGGAACTAAGAGAAAAGTTGGATGAAAAAGAATTTCAGAACTAAGAGTGAGGTCTTAATGTAGCTCAGAGAGGAATGAGAGGAGAGTGTCAACTCTGTCAGCTCAAACTGTCAGTTCACTGTGTCTCCAGTGTCTTTAAGTCACTCACTTTTAATGGTCTTCCTGGACACAATCCCTACATCCACGTGGCCCGGCCAGTGCCCATGCCTTTTCTCTGGATCTCTTTTGTGATCCTCAAGACTGCCCACTGGACTGGAAATTTCAGGTTCGTCAATTTAGCTTTCCCGATGCCCCAGGAGATGAAATTAGTTTCTCAAAAACTTTTCTTTCCATGTCAGGCTCCCACATCCTTTAACTATTCAGAAATGATTACCTAGAGTCCTGGAAGGAGCCTTGGGGGCAGGGGGCTTATTCCACGCATTCTTCTTCCCCTTGGAGCAGAAGACCAGGGGCTGAGCGCATGGCTGCAAGCAGGGCTATATTTTAGGAAAGACTGGAGTAATTTGTGTCCAGAGACTGGCTGCTAGCTATTTCTCCCCGCTTCTCTTTTGCTTTGGAAGTGCTAGAGATAAAATCCAGGGTCTCCTGGTAGACAGGAGTTCTGCTGCTCAGCGATGCCCTACAACCTCCAGAAACCAGCTGGCTTTGCTGCCTGGGTGTATGGTCTTTTAAAAACAACTAGCTCACATACTCTGGGCGATGAGAACCTCTTTCTGTGGGTCCAGTTAGACATGACCAACATGTATATGTGTATGTGTATATGTATATGTGTGTGACATTTGTGCGTGCATATGGACATGCACACACGTGTGTGTCTGTGTGTGTGTGTGTGTGACAGAGATCATCTTAAAGCCTCCATAACTGATGACAATGGCTGACAGACTTACTCTAGATTTCTTTCAAAAACTCATAATTTGGGAGGAGGGGTAGACACCATCAAGGCTGGCTTCAAACTCTGTGTAGCTGAGGATGGCCTTGAAATCCTGATCCGCCTACCTGCATTGGGATTTCATATGTGTACCACCACAGCTGGATTTCATATGTGTACCACCACAGCTGGATTTGTGCTGGATATGGAGCCCAGGGCTTCATGCATTTGGTAGGCAAACACTACCAAATGAACTACTTCCTGTACCCCTCGGTCTTTGAATTTTTTTTTTTTTTTGTAGGAACGCTCTTTTATTGGGGGAGGGGTCATCAATCCTTCTTGGCCGCCGCCTTCCTCTTGGCTGCCAGCACGTTGCTCAGCTCCTCCCGCTTTCTCTTGGCTCGGATGTGTGTGCCCACCCTCTTCTTGATGAACTTGAGTGCCCGCTTGTCCTTGGACACTTTGAGCAACTCCATGGCGCGCCGCTGTAGGGCGCGAAGCCGCACACTTCCCCGATCATGTCCCGCACGAACTTGGTGTGCTTTGTGAGGCGCCCACGGCGCCGGCTGTGTCTCGCCTTGCTGACGTTCTTCGTCACCTTGTGGCCCTTGTTGAGGCCCACGGCCATTGGGTAGCGCACGGCCATGGCTACAGCACTCCGATGGCGGCTGGACAGGAAGGGGGTCTTTGAATTTTTAACACAACTGAATATCCTCTTTTTGTTTCAAAGACATCTTTTAACAGTTGTTTTGAGGCATAATTGAACTTTACAAAATTATATGTTTTGCTTTCTTTTGTTTAAAATGTGGTCTCACAATGCAGCCCAAGTTGTCTATAACACCACTGTGCAGTCTAGTCTGACTTGACACAAAACTTCTGACTTAATCTAAGAGGAGCAGAGATGTGCACTACCACAGACTGCCTGAACTTCTGGCATTTGAAGCAGGCAATGTCCTTGTCTTAACATGTGTGTATTTCTGTAGGCCTTGGTAATGCCCCTGTCTAGTTTTGCAACTACACAAATGCTCTCTGAGCCCCCTAGACCTCCTGCCCTCCCCCAGCCAGTCTTTCTGGCTTGCACTGGTCATTGCCACAAGGTAACCCATAGATAGCTGAGCAAGCAGTTTGTTTCTGAGTGTTCATTGGACTGGGGAATTTTCAGGAGCATTTAGAGGAAAGTTGGGTAGTTTTGTTTGCTTGCTTATCTCTCCAAGCCTTCATCCAGAGTGCAAGACTGGGAAATTAGGAGCCAGGAATGTACCATGGGACATTGCTCTAGCCTTGAAGGGCTCTCAGGAACAGTGAGGGAAAGCTGTGTTGGACTCTTAGGAGCCAGACCCAGCTCACTGTGGGTGGAAAGTTTTACTTCTTAGCAGTGATCCAGAGAGACTGAGTAGGAAGAACTCTGGGACCCTGGGACTTGGTTTTTGCTGTTGTTGTTGGTTTGGTTTTTGCTTTGTTGTTGTTGTTTCAAGACTAAATCTCAACTCAATGCTTAAGAAGCAGGCTGGCCATGCAGGATAGGATGCAGGTTCTGGGGTGGGCAACAGAGTGGTGCCCATGCGGGGGTTTGAGTTGCTACCCTTCCAGAAGGCCCTGTCCATCCCTCCCTGATCTCACTTTGTTTTCTGCTTTGGCAGACACTTACACAATCAGGCTTTGAACTCATGGGAAAGCTTCTTGTCCCTCCCAGGTGTGTAAACAAGAAAACCAGAGTAAGCAAAAGTCATCAGAGTTCTGTTCTTTCCTGGATGTTGAATTATAAAAGTTGGCTCTCATACAGAGGCAATTCTCTTTAATCAAAGAGCAAAAGACACACGGAAAAGACCAGACATCTGTCTTATGCCTCCAGCCCAGCAATGAAAGTCTGTGTGGCTTTCTTTATGTGGACAATGATTTAAGCACGCAGAACCCACATTATGCCCTTAGTCTCTCGTTACCGCTATTGCACCAGGTGCCCGCTCTGCATTGCATCCTGGGAGCCCACTCTGCATTGCATCCTGGGAAGCAGTCACTCCATGACCATCATCTGTGTGGCTTTCTATTCCGCACTGTTGGGTGACTTATTCAGAATAACACCAGTGAAGGCTATGTCTGACACCAGGTCAGACATGTCACAATGTTTCTGTGGCACTTAAAACAGAAAAAGGCGTGTGCCTGGCGGTGGTGGAACACGCCTTTAATCCCAGCACTTGGGAGGCAGAGGCAGGTGGATTTCTGAGTTCAAGGCTAACCTGGTCTACAGAGTAAGTTCTAGGACAGCCAAGGCTACACAGAGAAACCCTGTCTTGAAAAACAAAACAAAACAAAGCAAAAACAGAAAAAAAGAATTGTGCTTTATGTTCTTGAAAAGTGAGACATGTTACTTCAAATGACATATACGTGACATTGACCTCCTAATTTAAGCCAGGAGGAAATAAGCCATATCTCAAATCACTGAGATTTCCTTCCTAGATAGTCATGAAAAAAAAAAAAGATTAATAAAAAATATCGGTGGATCTGGAGAATATCATCTTGAATGAGGTAACCCAATCACAAAAGAACACCCATGGTATGCACTCTCTGATAAGTGGTTATTAGCCCAGAAGTTTGGAATACAGGAAGAACAACCCACAAACCACAAGAAACTCAAGGAGAAGGAAGACTAAAAGGTGGACATTTCATTCCTTCTTAAAAGAGGAACCAAATACCCACGGAAGGAGTTGCAGAGATTAACTATGGAGCAGAGACTGAGGGAAGGACAAGCCAGCCTGATATAGCTATCTCCTGAGAGGCTCTGACAGTACCTGACTAACACAGATGTAGAGGCTCACAGTCATCCATTGAACTGAGTACAGGGTCCCCAATGAAGGAGTTAGAGAAAGGACCTATGGAGTTGAGGGGTTTGCAGCCCCTTAGGACGAACAACAATATGAACTAACTAGTACACTCAGAGCTCCCAGGCTCTCAACCACCAACCAAGGACTGCACATGGTGGGTCTGATTGTTCTGGCAGCATGTGTATAGCAGAGGATTGCAAATTCGATCATCAATAGGAGGAGAGGACCTCGGCCCTGTGAAGGTTCTGTGCTTCAGTGTAGGGGAATGCCAAGGCCAATAAGTGGGAGAGGGTGGGGTGGCAGGCATGGGGAGGGAGGAGGCAACAGGGGTTTGTTCTTGTTGTTTTTGTTTGTTTGTTTGTTTCTTTGTTTTTTGGAGGGGAAACTGGAAAAGGAGAAAATTACATGTAAATAAAGAAAATATCTAAAAAAAAAAATATCGGAGGTTCTAAGTTACATAAAATGTGTGGATTTATTTTCCCTGGTGGAGATATATTTCCCAAAAGGCCAAAGGGTCAGATTACATGCAAATGAATGTGCTTTGTGACATCACTGGATACTTGTATTTATTGTCTTTATTCCTTAAATTTTTAATATGCTGTATCCATGAATCATTAGAGAGAAAGATGAGACAATAAAAATGGCATAATGGTTGGATTATCAATTAATAGTACTGAAAAGGACCTGTGTGTAGGCATGTCCAACTCCTTTGCCCAATTTAGAAAACATCACAGATCTTAAAATTTTATCTTCTATCATATTTAATAGGTATAAAGCAGTTTTGTGTAAAGAATAATTCTAGAAATTGGCTACTCAGTCATGAGACATGTAACTCAGTCACCTACTTAAAAACAACACTATAGCTGGACGGTGGTGGAACACGCCTTTAATCCCAGCACTTGGGAGGCAGAGGCAGGT
>NW_022196913.1:1445021-1456669 GCF_008632895.1 Mastomys coucha
AAAAACAACACTATAAATTTAGGTTATATATGTTAGAAGGTAGATTTTTTATTATTTTATTTATTATATGATATTATTTATTTATTTTTATTTTATTTATTATTAAGTACAACTTTTGTAAAATGTACCTAGTGCCTTGAGCTACTTGGAAAATATTTGGATAGCCAACACTTCATTAGCAAGGAAAGTAGGCTTGGGTTTAGTTTGGCTTGGTCTGGGCATTACTAGGGCTGGAACGTGGACCTGGTCATGGTAGGCCAGCAGCATTCCACCACTTAGTTGCCCATGTCTGTGTTAATAATAATTCTACTTGGGACTAGAGAGGTGGCCCAGGGGTTAAGAGAACTGACTGCTCTTCCAGAGGTCCTGAGTTCAATTCCTAGCAACCACATAGCCATCTGTAATGGGATCCAATGCCCTCTTCTGATGTGTCTGAAGACAGGGACAGTATACTCATACATTAAATAAATCTTTAAAATGATGATGATGATGATGATTGTGATGGTGATGATGATGATAGAGATGGTGATGGTGATGGTGATGATGATGATAATTCTACTCAAGAATTTCAATCATAGGCCCTTAAGGGGAAAAAAGAAAGAAATGCTAATAAAGTCTATAGGCTGTGTTTTCACAAAGAGGCTTAATTGGGAATTTACTTAGCATCTTCTGACCTCTTCATTTTCCAGAAGATAAGGAAAATGAGGTGAATGAGATGATGCCTCAGGGCATGGAAAGCACATCTTTCTTCTAGTCCAGCCCCCTCCCTACCTTAAGGTACTCCCTGAGGAACGGAAATCCAGATATGAGATCCAGGTGTGAACACCTGGCTCGTTACCAAGGCTACAGTGTAGCCAAGCAGGATCTCCAACAGAAAGAAGTTAACAAGCCCCAGGGTCGGAAGCTGCAGCTACAAGTTAGATGGCTGTGCTGGGATTGTACTGGCTGATGGCAGGGATGGGTTCTTCTGGGGTAGGACTGGGTTAAAGCAAGTCCATGATAGTAGGCTGTAGGTCCCAACTTTTCTGTAGTCTGAACTGCGAAATTCTGAAGTCAGTGGAGTTGATCTCTGCTCTTGCATAAGCTTGCATGGACCTACGTGGTAACTCACATCTTCTGACCTCTTCATTCTCCAGAAGAGGAGGGAAATGAGGTGGTGCCTCTGGGTGTGGAAAGCCCCATCTTTCTTTTTCTGGTTGTTGATGTCTAGGGGATAAAACCCAAAACCTTGCACATAGTGGGCAAACAAACGCATTACCACCAAGCTGTGTCCACATCCTCGTGGCTTTGGAGGGAGACATGCTTTCGTGGTTTTTCATCTTTTCCTTTGAACACATCCTTGACTTCCTGGGAAGTCGGCCAGGCTGACTGAGAGGCTGGGAAAGGCAGCTATGCAGACAATGACATCTCCTTTGCGCCCGTGACTTGGGCCACAGTCTGACCTCCCCTCCTACTTATGAAGGGAAGGGGTGAGATGTGACAGCTCCAAGCCCAATGGACACTCGGCCTGGCAGTTGATGACACTGGCTGCCCTGGGGTCAAAGCCTGTGATGATTCCCCCCTTACAGACTGGCACACTATTATGAATGCAAAGCCTATTAACTCTATTCCAGAAAGGAGAATGCGAGGCCTCGAGAGAGCAAGCAAGGCCAGCTGAGGAAACACACAATCCATCTGCAGATGAGGTCATGGCTAGGTTCCAGTGGTGGTGACAAGGAGGGGTCAGAGGGTCTGAGGCATTGCATGGGAACCGCCTCATTAAGAGTCTTCCAGTAAAATGTTACAGAGTGCCCTGGCAGCCCCAGATACAGTTAATGAAATGCTTAGGACAAGAAGAGACCAGGAGGAGAAAAGGGCAGAATGGAAAGCCTGTCTTTACCCTGAGTCTCCTTCAGGTACAGCTTCGTACAGCTTCGTACAGCTTCCTCAGCTCGCTAGCAGGGGTGGGACACAGTGGGCTCTCAGTGCTGGACCCACAGCTGAAAAGTCCCAGTGAGCAAGGGGAAATTCCCAGTGGTTGAAGCTGCTTCACTAAACCAGCTGTGGGAACACAACCCCATAACCTCAGTACTTAATAGGCTGAGTCAGAATGATTGTGATATCGAGGCTAACCTGGACTATATAGCAAGATCATATACATTTTTTTAAAAATCAGAGACTGGGGTTATAGGATGTAGCTGAGTCGTCACCCACTTGCCTAGGATGTGCAAGGCCCTCAGCTCCATCCCAAGCACTACAGAAAGAGAGACAGAAATGGCTGACAGAGGGAGGGTGGGAAAGAGAGAGGGAGGGAGGAGGAGATAAAGAAGAAAGATACCTCCCTGAGCCCTGCTTTGGGAGATTCTGAACTTGGTGGGAGTTGGAGATGAGCATATGAGTTAGCCAAAGGCTTATGGGAGGATTGAGGGAACAGAACCCAGGCTCATGTTGGTTTCAATCAGTCTGAAAGCTCCTCTTCTCCCTGCTTCACCATGCATCCAGTGATCATGTGTTCATTCATCCAAGCATCCATCCATCTATCCATCCATCATCCATCCAACCATCATCCATCCATCCATCCATCCATCAATCCATGCATCCCTGCAACCCTGCATCCATCCATCCCTGCAGTCAGTCCACACTCACCACCCAGTTCGGTGGAAATGAAGGAACGGTGTTAGTTACTTATCTAATTGCTGCAACAAAGACCCAAGAAAAACAGTTTAGGGACAGAAGGCTTTATTTGGGCTTCCATTCAAAGGATGCAGTTTATTTACTGCAGAGTTTATAGAGGACAGAGGTTGAGGTAGCTGGCCACTGTGCATCTGCAGTGGGGAAGCAGGGCTGAAGCCCCACCTTCAGCTCACTCCTTTTTTCCTTTATACAGTCCTTTGGAGCCTTAGCTCCTGGAATGGCACCACCCATGTTTTGAGTGGGTCTGCTCACTTCTTATAGTAACCTCATCTAGAATTCCCTCACAGACATGCTCAGAGGCTTAGCTCCTTATTCTAGATCCCACTACACTGACAAACAATAACCATTACAGAGATACACAAATCAACTTTCTGAGAAAAGTCTCAGAAAGTGTTGGGGCAGATGCCCCAGGGTGACTTCAACTCCCCTCCTGAGGGCTCAGGGCTCAGTGAGCCCAGCTACAGAGTGGCTGGATCAGGTGGAGCAGGTTCCCAACACTTGTATGTAAACCAAGCATTATCACCACAAACAGCATGGCTGCCAAGCAGGGTCAGGAATTAAGTAAGCTGTTCAGAATAGAAAAAGCAAGGGGCACTGCATCAAAAGAAAGATCTCTTGAGAGGCTGAGTGTTATGCTAGAGCAGGGTCGTCCGAATCAGGGAGTAGAGGGACTCTTTACCCTCTCTGCCACCCCAATGCTCACTGCGCTTCTCTTTCCTACACCTCAGATGTGCTTGCCAAACTGCCAAAGAAGAAACACAGTTCAAAGCCATCCCCATTTCCCTGCCAACCACAGCAGCGCTTCCAGTCCATCTTCATGTTTTGATCAGTCTGCTGGGGCCACTTCCCTTTGCCTATATTGGGGCTGACTTCATGTGTCCATCTCCCTATTTTATACTATTTAAAACTCTGTAAGCCTCCTGTAATTTTTTTTGGGGGGGGGAATGAATAGGGAGTAGGAAAATAATAAACTTTTTTGCATTTTTATGTGTGCTTGTGACTGTGTGTGTGTACACATGTGTATATGTGTGTTCACATGTGTGGGGGCAAACATATGCAGAGATAACACACAAGCACATGTGGAGGCCCAGTGTTGACATCTGGTGTTTTTCTTGGTTTCTCTTTCCTTATACATTGAAGCAAAGCCAAACTCATAGTTTGATTTCAGGATCAAGACAGAGTGCAGTGACTGACACAGGCAAGTGTTTAACCCTTGATAAAATTCTTGCCTCCAGACTTTCTGACCAAACCCACGTCTGTAAATATCCAGCATCAGGCCTCTCTGGGCTAGCACACTAGATTTCAGAAGACTGCGCATCTGCTCCAAGTCGATGACTGCACAGACTGTGTGTGAGCTGTGCTGTCGGCAGGACTAGACGAGAAGCCATTTATGGCAGCTACCGTTCTGTTTATCCCAGAAACATGCTGAAGACATACTCTAATGTCCATGGTGTGCTCTTCTTGGGTCTACTTGCAGAAAGAGGCTTGCCGGACCTATCAGCAAGCCCTGGAGGTGTGCCTGTCTCTGTCACCTCTGATGCTTGCCACCATGTCTGGCTTTTTTATGTGTGTTTTGGTGATCAAGTAGGGCCCCACACACTTATGGCGAACACTTTGCTGACTGAGCTCTCTACCCAGATCTCTTTTGTCTGCTCTCAAAGCCTAATCTTTTGTCTACACATTCATACCCTGTGCCCATCAGCTGGGATTACTGTATTCTCCCTTATTATAAGACGAATACCATGCAAAACCCCCAGGATGTGCCTAAAGCTACCAACAGTACCAAACTCTATGTCCACTATGTTTTTTCTCTATGTATACATACCTATGATGTCTCACTGATAAATTAGACAGAGGAAGAGATAAACAGCTAATGATCAGATAGAACGGTGATAACAATGTGCTGTTACAAACGCCATGTGATGTCTTGAAAGAGTTAAGGCAAGCAGGCATGATGGCACACCCCTGTCATCCCAGCACTTGGGTTTCTAAGGCAAGAGGATTATGAGTTCAAGGCCAGTGTATGCTCCCTGTCCCAAAAAAGAAAAAAATATATGAGAGAAAATGTTAATATTTTATCGTTATTGGCATTAGTATTTTGTCAATGTAATTCATACTTACATTAGTGTCATAAGTATATTTTAGCAACATAATTTGTATTGATATCTGTATTTTTGGTCCATTGATGACCGTGTGTAATTGGGAATACAGGAAGCAGAACCATAGATAATGAGAAACTATAATAATTTATCTTGACCATGTTGGGGAAACTTTTCCTTATGGTCTCCATCTCCCTATTTTATACTATTTTAAACTCTGTGAACTTCCTGTACATTCTTTTCTAGAAATTAATAGGGTATAGGAAAATAATAAAAATGTTTGCATATATATGTGTGCATGTGTATAAGTGTGTATGTATATGTGTGTGTTCACATGTGTGGGGAAAACATATGCAGAGACACACAAGCACATGTGGAGGATCAGTGTTGACCTCTGGCATTTGCCTCAGTTTCTCTCTCCTTATACACTGAGGCAAATTTTCTTGCTGGGATGAAGCCTACTATTTTGGCTAGTCTGGCTAGCCAGTTCCCTCCGGGGCTTTTCCACCTCGGCCTCTTTCTTGCACTCTAGGATAGCGGCGTGGCAGCACACCTGCCCATTTTTAAGTAGATTCTAGACATCTGAACTCTGGTCCTTACATTTGCAAAGCAAGTACTTTACACACCGGACCCCCCACTCCCAAATATAGATTTTACCTAAGCACAAGGCGATTACTAAAATTGGGCCACAGACAGACACTAGTGTAAATATCTGACACCAGGTTTCACCCTGACCCCATTGGTGGTGTGATTGTCTATAAGCCTGCTTTAAGATGTGGTATGGCATGCAATCTTCTGTCATCTACTAGGCCCCTTTAATTAGCACACTGGAATGCAGCAGGCAGGTTCTGTTGTCTTTTATATAGTTGCAGGGGGCATTTTCAGGAAACTTTTTCAGAAATAAATATTTTTCAGCCTTAAATTGGTCTTCCCTTCCTAGGTCCCCGGGATCCAGTACTTGTGGACTTTTTCATTATCCTCCTGCCCTGGTGAGAGTGCATTCTTAATTGTATTGAAAGCTACAGCAGCAGTAGAACAGAATGTATCTCCCCAATGCAGGCAGCATATACCTGCCAGCAAGCTGCAAGAGCTAGCCACAGGCAAGATCCACTGGGAGGGCACTGGGGGACCTTCCAACATTAAAATGCTGATAAACATGCAAAGCCATACAGTCTCCAGGCATATTGCTAGAGCTAGAGAGAGTTAGACTCTCTGTCTCTGTCTCTGTCTTTCTCTCTCTGTGTGTGTATGTGTGTGTGTCTTTCTATCTCTGTTTCTCTGCCTCTCTCTGTCTTTTTGTCTCTCTCTCTGTATGTCTTTCTGTGTCTCTCTCTGTCTCTGTGTGTGTCTTTCTATCTGTGTCTCTCTCTGTCTCGGTCTCTCTGACTCTCTATGTCTTTCTCTCTATCTCTCTGTGTGTCTTTCTATCTATATCTCTCTCTGTCTCTCTGTCTCTGCCTGTCTCTCTCTCTATCTGTGTCTATATATCTCTCTCTCCCTCCTTCCCTCTCTTTCTCCCTCCCTCCCTCCCTCCCTCCTTCCCTCCTTCTCTCTCCCTCCCTAGCCTATGAACATAATTTTAACTCTACAGAAGCAGTAGGCAGTGTGATAAGGTGTTTTTACAGTGGATGGGGGAGATCTTCTACAGATGACAGGGAGGGGTGGGTGCTATTTAGAGCCAGGCTACAGGAAGATGTTCTGGTCCAAAGGAAGCTGTCTGCTTTCTGTTCTCCTTACTGTCAGGATTTCCAAGGATTTATGACAGTTCATAAAAAGAGGACTTAGATTGTGATAGATAAGTTCCTTGTCAGAGCAATAAGGGGCTGAGTGAGTCTTACAGGGATTCAGTCTCTGGTTGAAGAAGATGAGACAATTTTTACTGAGTACCTGCTGTATACCAGGAACTTTGTAAATGATCATTTATTGTCCCTAAAACCTTAAGAGGTAGATATTGGTGTTCTAATATCTAGTAACTGATCAGTATAGACATCATAGTTGGGTTTTGGGACCTATGGTCTGGATCACATATAGCCTGGGTTTGGTTAGAAAAAAAAAAAAGGAAAGTTTTTTTGTTTGTTTGTTTGTTTTGTTTTTTTTTTAAGAGGATTCACTCCTATATTATTTTTAGTCCCTCTCCAAACTTCTGCTTCTCACCAGCAGTATACTGCAAGGCAAGTGTCTCTTATCAAAATGGTAGCAATAAAGCCACAATTTCTGAACACTAGCCATATGCTAGACAAAGGACACCAGGTACACAGAGACCCTTCTGTCCATTAGTAGACGGTGTAGCAAAAACGATTTCACCTTTATTCTTCATCTCCACCCCTTTGCCACGTATACCCTCTAATAACCTTTAACTCCTGGACACTTCTAGCTGTCATTACATATGACAATGGCCATGCAAACACCTTGGCCTCATCAAAGACTTCCTGCCCTCCACATGTGCCATGGAGAGTCGCTGTTCCCCGAGTCTGGGACAATGCCCTCTTCTGCAGTTCCCTGGGAATAAAGCAAATGGAATAATTATTAGAGCTCTGGGGTAAAAGCTGGAGCTTGGACATCCCCAAGAGACTAGCAGTGGCTCTCCCAGCTCAATATGCCAATTAAAGAGATTAGTGATGGTGAAAAGCAGAGAAAGAGGCTCAATCAATCAATCTCTCTCTTCTAAGTCTGCAGAGAGGACCTGAGAAAAGAGTCCAGTTACCCTAAGTTTAATCTTTGGGGTACTAAAATGAGCCTTAGATTTAAATAGACAGGGAAATGGTGCAGGGGCAATAGGAATGCATAATGTAGCAAGCAGTCCTGGTGTAGATATGGTTTAGGTAGTCACAGCCTCAGTTCTGGTCTACAAGTCTCATGCTGATACTCAGTTGTATGCTCGGGCTCCAAGGTGCAGTCATGTTATCATGAACAACTGCCCTTATATGTGTGATGGTCCCTCCTGGCTGTTCCTGAACAACTGCCCTCATGTGTGATGGTCCCTCCTGGCTGTTCCTAGAATCTAAGACAACTGCAGGTTTGGAATGAATTGGAGATTTGCAGGTGCCTCAGAGAGATGCAGAACAGAACTTTCTAGAAATCTGAGAGTAAAATGCCTCTGCTTCTCTGGAATCTGTGTCATCAGCCTTGTTGGGAAACAGATAGGTTCTGAGCACAGAAAGATTAACAAGCCTATGTGCAGAGGTGAGCAGGTGGGCCAAAGTAAAGGAGACACACAAAGTGAAGGCAGAGAGTCCAGGTTTGTGCCAAGTAAGGAGCGAGTGCTTTTCTGCAAAAGCAGCTTCTAATGCTTGTTGGATTATAATTCAGTGTGCAATATCATGAGGACTTCCAGTTTGAATGAATCCTGGTGCCCACTGGCCACCGGCCTAGGAGAAGTGCAATAATCCTCTAATATGTTCTTTGGTCTTAGTGGATTTAACTTCATCGCCAAAGGAACATAAGGATGTGAGCATGTTTACATCCAAAGAAGACATCTACATTCCCCATAGCACGAGATAAGGGTAGCATTGAATATGCAGAGAGGTGTGTGTGTTCATGTGTGTACATGTGCATGCGTGCATGTATGTGTGATGTATGTGTGTGTGCGTGTGTGTGCATGTGTGTGCATGTGTGAGTGAGTGTCTGTGCGTGAGTGAGTGTCTGCGTGCATGTATGAGTGTGTGTGCGTGCATGTGTGTATGTCTGTGTTTGTGCATGTGTGTGTGTGTGCGTGCGTGCATGCGTGTGTGGGGGTGTGTGTGTGATGTGTGTGTGTGTGCGTGTGTGTACGTGTGTGTAATGTATGTGTGTGTATGTGTGTGCGCGTGTGTGTATGTGATGTATGTGTGTGTGTGTGTGTGTGTGTGTGTGATATAGGTGTGCTTATATGTGTGTGTGTGTGGTAGGTATGTGTATACGTTTGTGTATAGACCTGGCATATGCAGGTCTATGTGCACATGTGTAAGCTCCACAGATTCTTTTTCTCTACCTTCCCAGTACAAGGATCACAGACACATAGCATCTTGCCATTTTGTGTGGGCGCTAAGGTTCCCAACTCAGATTTTCATACTTACTTCACTGGCATTTCACCAACGGAGCCATCTCCCAAACCCAGGCACCTTAAAAAACAAACAAACAACAAACAAACAGAAAAAGCCTATTTATTTATTTATTTATTATTTGTATGTGTACCTGTGTACGTTTATTGTAGTGCCCACGGAGGCCAGGGAGGATCAGATAACCCTGGAATTGCTGTTGCAGGCAGTACAGAGTCACCTCGTATAGATGCTAGGAACCAAATCCAGGTCCTCTGCGAAAGCAGTAAGCTCTCTTAACCACTGAGCCCTTCTCTGACCCCCTCCCGCACTTCCAAGCATCTTTTTAAGGAGAAAAAGTAGAAATAGTGGATGAGATAGTGGCAGAAGATGAAGCTTGAAACCCCAAGATTAAACTCAGTTCAGCATCTCCATATTCACTAGAAATACCTCATAATTTAGGCCACAAACTTGAGAGGCCTTTCTGACACAGGCAAGCTGAGGACTGTGGAGCAGCCTGTGTTTCTCCCACCAAAGCAAATCTATTGTTCATTAACAGTCCTGTGACATCACCCTAAGCAGGATGGAGTCTGGGGGGTGGGGGGCTGTGTGCATACGGAGGCAGGAGGGATGCCCTAATGAACACCTGCCTGCCTTTCAGAGCCCCTGGGGGGATCCTGTGTAAAGCAGGCTCCCCAGCGGGTCAGGGTAGCTCTTTGCATTTATAGAGGAGCAATTATCATGTCTGTTTGTCAAAGCCTTCATTGGGCATCATTCAAGTCCACGAGGAAGAAAGGTTAACTCCCAAACTCATAGCAGGCTTGACTTTCCTGGTACCTCACTCAGACCAGGCTGTATTTGAGAACATGGATGAGTCCATGTGGAAATAAAAGGAAGTGAACAAGAGAAGAAAATATAAGAGGCAGTCAAGGGGAGGGGGCAGCTAAGAAGCTTTAAAAGGTTCCCAAGAGAGACTTTGTCCCCAAGGCGAGTCTCTTGGAAGATTTATAGAGAGAGGTTTTGAGAGGAGCCTAACTCAAAGATTAGGAAAGGGATCCTTTCCTGCACACAGCAATGCAGTATGTCTCTGGAGGTGTATGACCTGATTGAAACCCAGCAACATTCATTCACAGACTTATGCATTGGAAGTGGAGCAAGGGCCCCACAGTGTGCCTGTGGAGGTCAGATAACAGCCTCATGGGGGTTTGTTTTCTCCTTCCATCACATGAATCCCAGGGGTCAAACTCACTCAGGTCATGAGGTTGAGTGGCAAGCATCTTTACCCACCGAGCCATCCTTTACATGGCTACCTCTGGCTCTTTCTAGCTGGTGAGTGGTGGGCAGCACTGCGTAGCAGCAGCTCTTTGCTTCATATCTGCCTCTAAAGAGTGTCTGTACAATAGTCTATCCCTGTGGTCTACTCCCATGCTGGGCTGGGCTGACACCAAATACTCTACCCATTCATCTGTCTCACTTTGCCAATAAAAACCTTTATTAAATGGACTGGGGAAATACCACAATTTGTAAAGTGCTTGCCTGCAGATACAGAGCCTGAGGTGGATTCCTCTGAAGCCATGGGTTTTGTTGTTGTTGTTGTTCTAGTGTGTGTGTGTGTGTGTGTGTGTGTGTGTGTGTGTGTGTATGTGAAGTGGGTCATGGTGACACACACTTGTAATTTCGTAGCTGGGGAGACAGAGATGGATAGCCCTTCTCCATGGAGAAAAAGACCTTGCCTATATATTGGAGAAAGGGCCAAGCCCTATTCTTATCAGTCTGCAAAAAACAAATGGCTTCCGTCTGTCCCCTGCCACAGAATACAGGGCTCCATTGGAGAGGCTAATCATCAGAGCCCCTAGGGTAGCAGGGGAGGGGCAGCTGTCAGAACCTGCTGTGCAGAATTCAAATAGGATGACCTCATGCACCACCCTCCCCTTCCCCAGGAATCAGAGCAGCCAATGAGCACTAACTGGGCTGAATTAGGAGGACTCAGGGTTCCAAGGTCAAGCCCTTCCTCACTCCTCGACTCAAAGCTGTCCCTCCATCCAGGCTTCCTGAGGAATGAATCCCAGCCTCCAGAGGCTAGAAAAAAAGGGGGCTGATATGCTATCATTTCTACCACTCCTGGAAGTGGCCTTTTTTTCTGCTTCACTGCTGTGGCCACTCCTAAAGAGTAGGAACCATCCATCCACTAGGCCTTGGGACCCCCAGTCCCTCTGCATGTAGAGTGGGTGGGCACATTAGCAGGCAAAGCTGGACACAGTACCTGTAGCTGTGGCATGAGGGTAGGCAAGTCCCCTGTCAGCTCAGTGGGTAACATGCATCTTGCAGTAACAAGACAAGAATGCTCCCGGCAGTCAGGCATGTTGGTATATACCTATAACACTACATTTCTGGGGAGAGCCAGTCTCCTTTTGAGGGTGGGAGGATTCTTAGTCTTATTAATAAAAGATTTTTCAAAACAGACTTTAAGGGAAGTTCAGGGATGATTTCACTGAAATTTGAGAGAAAAACAACAGGTCAGGTTTAATGAAAATCTCAGGAGCTGCCAGGAATATAGGAGATAGGGTTAGGGAGTGGGCGTATCTTTTAAGTCGGACATGGAGATCAAAGAGAGGGTGAGAAAGTCCAGTGTCAGAGAGAGCATGCTCAGGCTGAAGGCCCATGTCAGTGAGAGCATGCTAGGCTGGAGGCCCATGTCAGGGAGAGCATATGCAGGCTGAAGGCCCATGTCAGGGAGAGCATGCTCAGGCTGAAGGCCCGTGTCAGTGAGAGCATGCTAGGCTGAAGGCCCATGTCAGGGAAGGTATGCACAGACTGAAGGCCCATGTCAGGGAGAGCGTGCTCAGGCTGAACACCAATG
>NW_022196913.1:1457084-1460644 GCF_008632895.1 Mastomys coucha
GCATGCTCAGGCTGGAGGCCCGTGTCAGGGAAGGTATGCACAGACTGAAGGCCCATGTCAGGGAGAGCATGCTCAGGCTGAAGGCCCGTGTCAGTGAGAGCATGCTAGGCTGGAGGCCCATGTCAGGGAGAGCATGCTCAGGCTGAAGGCCAGTGTCAGGGAGAGCATGCTCAGGCTGAAGGCCAGTGTCAGGGAGAGCATGCTCAGGCTGAAGGGAAAGCATGTTCATATTTGAAGGGAAGGGAAAGACTTGCTTAGTGCGAGGCTGTCGTCTGTGTTTCAGGGGCACCTGCTTTCAGGTTAATATGTCCTGAGCAAAGGACTGCACTAGGGCTATTGGGATAGAACTAGAGAGATGTGTTATTATAAAGGGAAGGAAAGAGTACTCCCATGTGTGGGAGGAGCCTATGTATGAACTAAGGAAGGAGCCAGAACCACTAAGCCTGGGGACCCTGAGCCTTTACCGGATATTTACATAGCACCCATCTCTCCCGTTTGAATTTTGTGTGTGCTCTGGTATTTGGATGAAGCCCTAATGGGAAAGGGTTTCCAATCTTCTTCATAATGACTTCTTTCATATGTTAATCTTGATAGTTCAGGTCTCTGCTCTCTAGTCACACAAGAGTTTGGGAAGCTGAGATGGGGGATTCAAAGTTCAGGGTCATTCGGGAAGTTGGGGGGAACTACAAAGTGAGAACCCTGTCTCAAGCAGACACAAATAAATGAAAATAAACAAAAAGCCTAGACAGAGAATGACTGACTTTGCCTGCAGACACCACCGGTCTGATTTCTCTTAAAGTACAAGAAAGAACAATGGTTGCTTTTGATCTTTTAATTTATTTTTTTAATGTAATTAACTTAGAAGTGGCAATTCCTTTGATTTTTAATGGTGCCCTATGGGGATAATAGCTTTGGGGGAAGAATCCGTTGGGTGAGTGAGTGGAAGCCGTGTCACTGCTAACAAGTAATGCAGGGTTGGCTCACCTGCCTTATGCACAGGGTGACATCAGAACCAGTTTCCTAAAGGGCTCAGGCCCGAAATCACTCCCAAAGCAAACAGCCACCAGATCCTGTACTTCCTACATTGAGGTAGTCTGGGGTGGGTGGTGCAGAACAGATCTTTGAGATCCCAGTCTGGGGAGAGGCACTTCCTGTGGCTGCCAAAACATAGAACAACAAAGCCAAGGGCTTGAAATTGACAGAACCACAGCTCCTGAAATTCCAGAAGTGGGAGCATTGGTTGCAGCTCCGTGTCTCGCAGTAGAAGCTAGCATGGCTTGACCACTGTGCCTCCGTGTGTCTAGCCTCTGTCTTCATGCCTTGTTCTATGGGTGGTTATATTAAAAGTTATCTTATAAGGAGATATATAATGGTATTCAAGCCTCTCTCTCTTTCCAGAACCTTAACTGTAGGTCTGGGGAGATGACTCTCCATGGATAAAGTGCTCCATGCAGAACATGAACGCCTGAGTTCAGGTCATCAGCACCCTTGTAAAAGCCAACATCAGTGGTGTGCATCTGTTATTCCTACTTCAAGGGAAAGGATACAGACTGGCAGATCTGTGGAGTTCACTGGCCAGGTAGTATGACTAATGAGTGAGCTCTAGGTTCAGCCAGAGAATCTGTCTCCAAAGAACTAGAGTGGCTGGAGTGGTGGCACAGAGGGTAAGGCCATCTGATGCTCTTGCAGAGGACAGGGTTCAGTTGTCAGGTGTCTTACAACTGCCTGCAGCTCCAGTTCCAGGGGCTCTGTGTACTCTTATGGCCTCCGTGGGTATTGTGTGTACACAGTGTAGATGCAAATGAGCTGGCATACACACATACACGTAAAATAAATAAATCTTAGTTAAAAAACAAAAAAAGAGAAAAAAAAACTAAGGTGGAGAGTGACTGATCTAAGGACTTGCAGTTGACCTCTATTCTGTACAGATGCGTACACATGCAACACGCATGCTCCCACATGCATGAGAACTCACATATACACCCCACTGCCCTGGTAGTACCTTAATCATCTCTCTGGCAGTGTAAAGTGATATATTCAGTAGATAGCTCATAGACTTACCTTGTAAGGGAAACTTACAGGGTTATCACATTACAGGGTACAGTAAAATTATGTCACCATGTAGAAAAGCAACCATGTGACAGGAGAATGAGACACATGTGGAAAATTCTGCAGAAAGAGTCTCCTTGAGAATATGGGCTTTGTGTAGGAATGAAGATTTTGAAAGGGAGCTGGTCAAGGGTGGGGTTGACTAGGAAAACTGGGACCACTGTCATTGTGTATCCTTAGCCACCAAGCTAGCATTGAGGCCTGGTGACATATATATGTATGTGTGTATATGTATACATGTATATAGCCATTATATATATAGTCATTTCATATATATAATGTAATTTGTGTCACATAAATATAAATATTTATGTATAGTATATGTACTTTATAAGTACAGTAATGAAGAACTGAAATAGTAATGGACTGATGTAATACTCATTTCATGCCACACGCTGTGGTTTATGTAAGTCATCATTCATTTAACCCTCATGACAGCCTGTGACATGGGTATAGTCATTATCATCATTTTACAGGTGAGGAAACTAAGGTGTGCTGGGGTCAAGCAACTTGCTCCAGATTGTTTAAGAAAAATGAGATATGTTGATAGACAAGATTTGCTAACTCAAGAGAGTTTTTGAATGAACAAACACAGCCTCTGGGAGAAGAAGCAATTTGATGTTATCATAGCATGAAGAAGAATAGTCTAGAATCTTTCATGCCACTGAATCCATCCCATCATCCACAGATGAGAAAGCAGAAGACAGAGGTTTTATCATTTGTCCACGGTCATCTGTCTGGAAGTGAGTGCCTGTCAAGTCCAAAGTGGGTACTGTGGACAATCGATTTCTAAACGGATCATGGTTATGTAGCCGTGCCTAGAGCTGGTTACAGCTTGCAGTCATTCTGTGTGTGTGCACACATGTCTGTGCACGTATGTGTATGCATGCATGTGTGAATGTGCATGCACACACATGTGGAGGCCAGAGGTTGACACTAAGTGTCTTCCTCAGTTACTCCTCTACCATAATTTTGCCGTAGGATCTATCATTCCCCAATCTTGGCTGGAGGCAAGCCCAGGGTGAGTCCACCTCCCCAGCACCAGGGTTAGAGGTACACACTGCCACATCTAGCCTTTTACATGGACACCAGAAATCCAAACTCAAGGTCCCATGCTTGTGTGAACTTTTCCCAGCCCCTGGTGCTATTTTGATCATGGCGGCTACTTAAGTCTCCTGGAAGAGGCAGGGAAGTGCAGGAAGTACACAAAGGACCTAAACTGGGACTAAACTTAGACTAAATATGGTGACTATAGCCATGGGTGCCCATGACAGCCAGCACCCTCATAACCTCACATGACTCTGTGTGGTGAATTCAGAGATGCCTTCAAGCCTCTATCCTGTTTGCCCCATCAAACTCCATGGGGCTTCAAGCCCCTTTTCTGGCCTCTCTCCCAGCCAGATCCCTGCAAGGCTCCACAAATGTTTTTTTTTTTTTTTTTTTTTTTTTTT
>NW_022196913.1:1462315-1475217 GCF_008632895.1 Mastomys coucha
ATGTGGTTGCTGGGATTTGAACTCAGGACCTTGGGAAGAGCAGTCAGTGCTCTTAACCGCTGAGCCATTTCTCCAGCCCTCCACAAATGTTTATAGCACCAGTAATTGGCAAATTACAGTCAGCAGGATTCTATAAACATCCCTTCTGAGTACAGAGCGGCCAAAGAGCTTTTTCTGCCTACCAGGCAGCTCAGTACAAAGGAGTTTAAGGAACTTTCAGAACGCTGTAGTTCCTCAGTTGCCATCATGTCAAGGTGGAATATTGACTTCCTCTGCAAGATTGGAGAAATTAAGACATTGATGCCATCGATGGCCCAGACCTTATGGAGATGCAGTGACAGAGTCAGGCATGATGCACCATTGTATGTGATAAAAACGACATCATGGTCTCTGCAGAGCAGTGAGGGGTACTGGACTTCAGGTGCTGGGTGCCGCTCTGCCTCTTAAGGATGGAAGCAGAAGCTAGGCTGTTGCTTGTCACCTTGATAACTGAAAAACACCTGTGGGGTTCTATGAAGATTTAAGATAAACAGTTAGAACCTCAGTGTCTTCTAGAAGCTTCTGTTATCTCCCATCACTGATCTGATCCCTCTACTTTTATTTTTTTATTATATTTTGTGTATGTGTTTATTTGTATAGATGTGTGTGTGTGTGTGTGTGTGTGTGTGTGTGTATGTGTGTGTGTGTATGCATGCGTGCGCACATGTGCACAGGCACATGTGCATTTAGAGCCTGAAGATCAATGTCCCATGTCACTCCTTGGGCACCTTCCACATGGTATCTCACATGGACTTGGAGCTACCCACATACTCTAGCCTAGCTGGCTGAATCCATGAGGATCTGCCTGTCTCTGCCTCCTGAGCCTGGGTTATAAGCAGACATCACCAACCCTACCTTTACCCCTCCATCTTCTCATGGCTACTATTTTCTAGTTTAACAGGAGAAAGTTTACTTTGTAACATACAGTAGGCATCTCAGAGTGTTGGAGTCTATTCTCCTTGCTGAACTCCCATCGGTTGGTATGACTCTTTTTTTATTGTTAGATATCTGACAGTGTCATAGGCATATATAATGAATGCATTCTGGTTACTCGATCCACACACTTTTAAACTTGCCTTCTGGAGACTAAACTCATCCTCATGGCTTGTGGGGCAGGCAAGTACTTCACAGGCTCTGTGTCTCCCCAGCCCTGGTTCCCTCTGTTTTTAATGTGTGGGTGCCCCACAGTGGGACTTTCTTCCTGTTGGTCTGCAATGCTATTCATGAAAATAATGAATAGCAAGCAGTTGATGGTTCTCTATGTTTCAGCGGGTATTCACCCACAAGGGTATGTGGTTCTTATAACAGAGATCACCAGAGAGGGGCCGGTCTGTCCTCCTCCTCCCCGACATGCTGTGGCTGCTCCAGCGGTTCAGTTGCACAGTGATAAGAAGTCCCTACAAAGGTTCCCCAAGGGCAGCCATTGTTCATTGTGTCAAGTCATCTCGACAGCTTTGAGGCTTGGAAATCAGAGGGAGATTCACATTAGCTAAGTGCACAGCGATGATGTATAGATCTGTAAGGTGCTGGTTCAGAGTCAGCATTAGAACCCTCACCCAGACAGTTCCTTGAGGACACATGACGCTTGACCTCTTACCCAGGAAGTAGTCACATCAGCCCAGGTAGGATGCAGAGGAAGATTACCACTTTGAGGAAAGCTAGGGCTCTTATTTGTTTCTTTTTTAACTGGGGTAAATACACATGAATTTACCATTTTAACCATTTGGTATATATACAATCCAGGGGCATTAACTACAGGCACAGTATTCATTTAAGAAGCACCACTGTTTCCAATATGTTGTCAGAATCTGAAGCAGAAATTCTGTAGCCATCAAGCAGTGACTCCTCATCCACTCCAATCCCTGGCAGCCCTGTGAAATCACATGATCTTAGTCACTTACACAAGTGAGAGATAGTAACATTCATCTTCTTTGTAATATGGCTTCTTTCTGTTAGCCTCAGTGTTCACTCATGGAGCATGTAGCTGAATGTTGTTCCTCTTCAAGACTGAGCAGTGTTCCATTGTCTGTATCCTGGCTTTGTTTCGAGTTCTGGCTGGCTAAGACTGAGAACAACCCACACGATATCTCTGAGCCTTGGTTGGTGGTCCTCTGACATTTAGATAATGATAGCACACGTGGAAGTTCTCAGAACTGTGTCTGGGATACAGTAGCAATGCCTTAGCAAGTCCTTTGCACAGCATGGCATTATAAGGCAGGTGTATTAATGTCAACTGAAGTTGTTCCATGTGTCCTTCTCTGTCATTTCAAGGGCCTTAGCCAGTGAAAGACACAAGTGTTAAATGCCTCTTCATCATGGCCCCTGCCCTCCACATGTCCCTTGGCTCCCTTCCTGCACACCGCATTTTCTCC
The DNA here is from genome assembly GCF_008632895.1 of Mastomys coucha. Taxonomy (NCBI): domain Eukaryota; kingdom Metazoa; phylum Chordata; class Mammalia; order Rodentia; family Muridae; genus Mastomys; species Mastomys coucha. The sequence continues at coordinate 1,464,727 of NW_022196913.1, forward strand.
TAACCATTTCTACAATTAATGAGTACCTATCTCCTCCTGAATACACGCACGCACACACACACACACACACACACACACACACACACACAAACACACATGTATCTCTCTATCTCTCTCTATATATGCAAACAAATATATGTATATATCCAACTGTATTTGTTACTTTCTGTTGCTGTGATAAAATGCTCTGTCCAGAAAAAAAAATTTAGAGAAGTTTATATGAGCTTACAGTTCCAAGGGGTACAGTCCATCATGGTAGGGAAGGCATAGCAGCGGGGATCATGAGGCTGAGCTGGCAGTCATGAAGTAGAGAGATCACATTTCATTCACACATGGAAAGCAAAAAGAGGGACCAGGAAATGGCTATAAAACCTTAAAGCCAGTGGTGTGTGCCTCCTCCAGCAAGGCTCCACTTTCTAAAAGTTCTATAACCTTCCCTAATAGTACCACCAGCTAAGGACCCAATGCTCAAATACAAATGTCTGTGGGGAACATTTCTCATTCAGACTACCACACTGAGCAAGGGTGTCTGGATAGCTTTGAAATCTTATTCCCAGAGAGAACTCTCACGGTTGTCCTTCCCACGGGTGAGTTGGTTAAGTTGGTTACCCCTCCATAGTTTACAAGAACCCACAGTATGCACTTCTTAGTCACACCTCATTTTCTAATGTCAGATTGACCCCACCATCATATTTGAACTCAAGTGACTTTCCTCCCCCACCCAACTAGACTTGACTTGAAATGACTTTTAACATTTGCAAAAATCCAAACCCATTCTGAGCGCTGGAGGAGTCTTGCTGCCAAGGATGCTAAATCTAACACATGCTCCCAGGGCAAGTCAGAAAGGTAATCCTAAATAGAAAAACAAGCTATAGTAAGATATGCTCTTGCTGTGTAACTCAGGCTGGCGTTGACTCCCCCGTTCCTCCTTACTGTAGCCTCCTAAGTGTTGGGGGCTACAAGTGTGTAACCCAGTGCCCAGCTCAAAATACTTCCAGAATCAGCAAGCATCACAGATACACTATGGCCACTTTGAAAGGGATGGCAGTCACTCTGATGGATAAATGATGATCCACTGTGTTATAAAAGCAGTGAACTTGCTGCGTCACCCCAACCCACAAATTAAATGCAGCCCAACATCTTCTGGGAGGAATGGTGGTATGCACAGCCAAGCACATCCCACAACACATGCTCAAGCTTGGGAACTCAAATCTTTCATAATTCATTTGCAAAGCTCTGAGATGAGCCACATACTGTACTGGCTGGTGTGTCAACTTGACACAAGCTGGAGGTATCACAGAGCAGGGAGCTTCAGTTGGGGAAGTGCCTCCATGAGATCCAGCTGTGGGGCATTTTCTCAATTAGTGATCAAGAGAGTAGGGCCCCTTGTGGGTGGTGCCATCCCTGGGCTGGAAGTCTTGGGTTCTATAAGAGAGCAGGCTGAGCAAGCCAGGGGAGGCAAGCCAGTAAGGAACATCCCTCCATGGCCTCTGCATCAGCTCCTGCTTTCTGACCTGCTTGAGTTCCAGTCCTGACTTCCTTTGAGATAACAGCAATGTGGAAGTGTAAGCTCAATAAACCCTTTCCTCCCCAACTTGCTTCATGGTCATGTTTGTGCAGGAACAGAAACCCTGACTAAGACATATACATTCCTCCGAATTCCCAGTGTAGACTTCTTCCTAACACGGAAAAAAGTTTGACATCCAATCTTGAATGTTCTATTGGTTTAGACTCAGGTGGTATAGTGCACCGGGAATGGAAGCACTGGATGCGGTTGGTGCATCAAGGTGGGGTTTCCCATTGGTCTCTCATTTTCAGGGAAGTGTTACTGTCTCTTCAACTCCATATGGTTCTAAGTGGTTTTCACTTCTGAGCTGCTGCTCACTAATAGAAGAGGAGACAGAAACAACTGCCTGATCTCTGGGTCTGCCGTGCACAGTGGACAATCTCATAGGATTATAAGGTTAAACGATGTGTAAAAAGTGCTTAGCACAGTGCCAACCACACAGAGAAGACAGTTCCTGACCCACCATGCAGGTCAGTGTAGTGATGTTAGAGATAACAATGGTACAAATGCATTCTTCTTTCAGTAAAAATTGTGCTTTGAGTTTTGTGTCTGGATCGTTTCCCTGGGTCAGGCTAGGTGCTACAATCTCCTCTAAGGATGCCAAGAGCCAGAGCCCCCTGTTACCCATGTGATCAACAGGCAGAAGCAGCCACATTGGGGCAAGTAATGTGTTAAACCTTTCAAGGTAGCAAGGCAAGGTTGTCATAGGCCAAGTCCATGCTCCAGAAACTTGCAAGTTAGTTACAAACATAAAGCTCATGGACTTAAGTAAGTTTGCCATTTTGTCTTGGGCGGCATTCAGGGTACCATCAAGCTCACACCTGTAGCCATGCCGATTACACTGGATTTATCAGAAATTAACCTTATCCTAAGAATAGGAAGGGATCTGCCTGTGTTTGCTAAGTAGACCAAGAACTCTGCCTGCCAGAGCAGGATAAGATGGGAGAGGAAAGTCGACAGACTGGACAGCCCCACTAAGAGCAAAACTGCTGTTTGTTGATGGAGCAAACCTTACAGGGCTGCCTGGACCTTCCACTCGGCTGCGTTCGTTATACAGCAGGCTCCGAATGGTCTATTTTTTTTTTTTTTTTTTTGGTCTTTCTCTTCTATTTCTCTATCTTCCTCCTTCCCTCTCTGCTTCCTCTCTCTCTGTGCCTCATGTAGCCCAGGATAGCCTCAAACTTGCTATGTAGCAGAAGATGATCATGAACTCCTGATCCTCCTGCCTCTATATTTCTCATGGAAGCCCATGAAGTATGCATGCACCATGACAACCGGTTTTATGCTGCTCAGATAATTAAACACAGGGCTTTGTGCATGCCAGGCAAGAACCTCCTTCCAACTAAACCACATCCAAACCCCTCTTTGGATTTTACAAAAGTCATTTATGTTTATGTAGTGTGCCTGAGTTTTCAGACATTTCACAGAGAACATGCTAGAGACCCAAGAAGATGGTGTGATTTAGTGAAAGTCTCTCATGAGTTAATCCTCCCCCTCTGTGTTCTTCTTGCAGCCCAAGCTTTTGGCCAAGGAGCTTCTGGACCTTGTGGCCTCTCATTTCAACCTGAAGGAGAAGGAATACTTTGGAATAGCATTCACGGATGAGACGTAAGTGCTGTCCAGAACCCACAGACCCCAACAAAAGAGCAGGATGGCAAATTACCCTCTGTCAGCCTTGCACAGAATAATCAACTGCAGGCCACTTGGGTTAGTCCAAGTTCACCATCTGAATTTCAAAAGCAGGTGATCATGCCTGGAGTGGCCAAAGGATAATGAGATAGATACTAATATTATGAAATTATTAGGTAATGTTCTGAAATGTTTATTTTTTATTTTTATTTTTTTAAAAAGTAGATCTGGCTGGGCAGTGGTGGTGCACGCCTTTAATCCCAACACTTGGGAGGCAGAGGCAGGTGGGTTTCTGAGTTCAAGTCCAGCCTGGTCTACAGAGTGAGTTCCAGGACAGCCAGGGCTACACAGAGAAACCCTGTCTCAAAAAAAAAAAAAAGAAAAAAAAATAGATCTGTGTGGGTTTAGTCTTTATTAAGGTTTAATGAAAACTTCTGGAAAGTAAACGTTTCTCTCCAGTGTTGGAATAACAATAATAGGAAGTGGGCTTGATGATAAATTCAGGGTGAGAGATGATCTGGGTGCATTCACACTCTAAACTGAAATCGAAGACAGAATCAAAGTTCATATCACCCATCTGATATGAAACTGTGTTTGCTTTCAGCAGCCTTCCAGTTTGGTCTGTACCATCATGTTTTATAATAAAGGCATAAGTTCCCTAGATGATTTTATTTTTATCTCTTACTATACTGTTACCAAAGAGTTCAGTGAAGATCAGCCCAAATTCTTAGATAAGAAAAAGCTAAGGACTAGGGGTGCAACTGAGGGGTGAAGCACTTTCCTAGGCATGTGTGGCACTTGGCTCCACTGTAACTGGGTGACAAATGTCTAAGAGATGTCAGTAGTTTCTTGGCACAAAGAATTGAAATGAGTGGGCCCAGGTTGGTAGTTTATTAAACATATGCGAGCTTGGGTACTTTACGGAACTACCGGGTTCCTCACCTTTCCCCCGTTGAATATGCCTAGACACCGGCCCCCACGTCTTCCCACAGCTTCTCTCTCAGTGTTTTCTGGGAACAAGAAATAACTCTCAGAGAGCCTGCTCACGTTCTCCAAACTCTGCTTCCCAACCCCCTGCAGCAGGGGAAAACAAAACAATAACCTACTTTAAACGAGTGTTCTCTAAATCTCCTCAGTCTGTATCCACGTCTGCACATCCCTCCACATCTTTAGAATCGTAGGCACGATTTCCTAAAATGCTCATGCGCCCAGGTGAGGTTACTGGCTGGGAAGCCCAGACCCCAGGAATGACGTGGGACCATTGATGTAGGCTGGATTCTGAAGCAAGAATAGGCAGCTTCTGTGTTGGTCAGTAGGAGAGCGACCTTTTGCATCTATACTTGGCTGTGGTTGATCTTGGAGGTCTGTGAGTTCACAAGATGTCCACACATAAGCCTGAGGCTCTAACTTTAAACCCCAGAATTTAGGTTAAAAAATAAGCCAGGCAGTGGTGGCTTATGCCTTTAATCCCAACACTTGGGAGGCAGAGGCAGGTGGATTTCTGAGTTCAAGGCCAGCCTGGTCTACAGAGTGAATTCCAGGACAGCCAGGGCTATACAGAGAAACCCTGTCTCAAAAAACCAATAAATAAATAAATAAATAAATAAATAAATGCCAAATTTGGTCGACTACACATGTAGTCCCAACATAGGGAAGGTAGAAGTAAATAAATAAATAAATGCCAAATTTGGTTGACTACACATATAGTCCCAACATAGGGAAGGTAGAAGTGTGTTAGAGACTCCAGCCAACAAAGAATCAGCCCTGCATGCAGACAGGAAAGCTGTTTGTTCAAGAGTGGCCAGGAACCCATCTAATGCTTTGGGAAGGCCTGGCAGTCCTCCACAATTTCTTAATGCTTGTAAAGGTCAGGTGACAGTGTGTCCACCTGAGGATAGTCTCTGAGTCCCATGCCTACCACTTTCTGTCAAGTTAGGCATGCTCACAGCAACAGAAATTACAGGCGTTGACATTTTACAGGTAGACATTTCAAAGCCAGCAATAAAAGCACACAAACATTTGAAATGACAATAAAAAATACCCTTTCTTGTTAGGCATACTGGCACATGCCTTTAATCTCAGCACTTGGGAGTGGGAAGCACCTTCTGAGTTCCAGGACAGCCAGTGCTACCTAGAGAGACCCTGTCTCAAAAACCAGACCAACCAACCAAACAAACAAGCCTAACAACAGTAATTATTTCTTAGCAAGCAGGATCCACTGTAGAACCTTAAGGTACTCTGGCAAGTTTCTGCCTTTCCTAGATACAGAATGTGAACAGGTTGGCAGAAGCCAGCAGACTTAAATAAAAATTTTAACTCATTTTAATTCCACACACTCCTTTTTAGACAAAGAGTTCCAGTAGTCTATCATAGAATAAAGTAATAATTTGATTTTTGTAGGCTGTATATATAAGCCTACAAAATATATATTCACATCATCTCCTCTTCAGAGACAAACTGACCTCTTGGGCTCACTGTCTATTCCAGCTTAACCTATTTGGCAGTGAGAAACCTTGTCTCAGGAAATATGGTGGGGGACTGGAGAAGCTCAGCAGTTAAGAGTGCTTGCTGGTCTTCCAAAAGACCTAAGCTTGGCTCCCAGCACCCACAGAGGGGACTGGCAGCCATCAGTTACTGCAGCTGTAGGAGATGATCTGGCCTCTACAGATGCCCACACATATATGCACATAACAGTAATAAATAAAGACATTAAACTTTCCAAAGGGAAGAAGGAAGGTGAGCAGTGGCTGAGTGACAAAACAACAAAACCCAAGCTGTCCTGAGTCCCACACGCACACACGCTTGCAGTGGCAAGCGCAAAGCCCCTGCTTACTTACAAAAGGAGCAGGGTGAGTCCTGGGGCTGGAGCCCATAGGGCACTGAGGTGGAAGGCAGGCTGAGCTTCTCTGGTCTAGACGGACCTGCACCAGTAGACCAGGAGAGGTGCAGGCAGAAAGCGTCTGGCAAGTACTAAAGAAGAAATGCTTCAAACAAGCACACGAGTAGAAAAACCGACTTTCACCAACACAAGTGTTCTCTCCCCTCCCTGTTGAGAATCCCCAGAAGCCCCCTAATTACTCTCCATGCTGTCCCCACTGATTGGAAGGAAACCATAAGTCTCAATTAATCACAGTCCCATTGTTCCCATTTCCCAAGTAAGTTTACTCCATTCAAGAAGACTGTGAACTCTGGACAGTCCCAGTTAGACTTCCCGTCGGAGTTGACAGGAGTCAAAGAACTCGAATGTTATCTTAGGCCAGAGAGGAAGAAGTCTGTGTGCTGAAGATGACAAACTACAGCCCTGATAGCCAAGAGCAATTGATTGGACGGATGGCACAAAAGCCACACCTCAGAGGCAGGAGGGGCACACCCCAGAGTCTAATGGCCATCCTATAGGCCTATGTAGTTGGGAGCTGAGCTCTCTGGATTCTCTGTTGGCCTGAGAGCCTACTTGGGTGTATGCATATGTATTGAAGCCCCTTTTAAGAGTAGCATCATGCTCCCCATAACAGGAACTCACAGCCATCCTTCTGGCCTTGAGACTGCACAGGCCCCCAGCACTTCCTCCAAGATCTGAGTGTGAGGACATCTCCAGCCATAGTGCCAGTGGCTGGCCACCTTCAGGGACCCATAAAAAAGAGTTGGGCCACCTGTTGGTCCCTGAATGTGAACTGGCAGATGTGCCTGGTGTACTAGGGGACATACCGCAGGTGTCAGTCCCAGAGAAAGTGAAGCCTCTGAGAAACAGGCCAGCTGGACAAGGGCCAGGGTGACTTAGGGGACAGTTCTTCATGGCCTGGTAATACCTGGGCCTACATGCATCTTTGGGCGTCTTTGGTAATCGGAACATTTCTCCTTTCCACTTTAAGAAAGGGAAGCACAAAGATCGCCCCTTGGACTTGTGACTGGGGTGCTCTGGGTCAGTGATTCTGATGTCCACAGGCTGAACTCAGCTTTTTCTCTGCCTCTGCATGCCAAGCAGTGCTAACATGATATCCCCCTGCGTGTGTGTGTGTGTGTGTGTGTGTGTGTGTGTGTGTGTGTTTGTGTGTGTTGCTGATAATCAAACCCAGGACCTCTTGCATGCTAGGCAAGTATCAAAACTACAGAACCACATCCTCATCTCAAAATGAAACATTTTAATAACTGTGTTCAAATTGGGTATGTGTGCTCCCAAGGTGTTTTTGTACATGTGAGTGTGCACCCACTATACTCTGTTTTACACACACAGAAAGACACACATGCACCTGTACATGCGTGCACACACACACCCCCAAAATGTCTAAATTTTAAAGTACTATTTATTTAGAGATCAAATTTCTCAAAGGGCCTTTGCTTTGGAAAGTCTCTAGGCTGTCCGAACCACCCTCCTTTGCCCAGTCAATCACAATTGGAAATGGTAAAAGATGAACGCCACTTGTCACCCTCCTTATTTGGACAGAATGACTGCAAATCAAAAGTGACTAAGTGCAATTGAATTCCAAAGGAAATTTCGTGAGAGACCCAGTGACATTTGAGTAGAGCCTATGGCTTAGCTCATCCAGCAGCAGCCTTGCCTCATGGATCTACTGAGTACTACAGAGTTTGACAGATGCGGCTGTGAAGGTAGCCAGGTGGTAGGTGAAGGGAGACTGTGAGATCTTTGCAGCTTTCCTATAATTATTTCCAAATAAAAAGCTTCAAAATAAAGTAACAACGGAGAAGGAAAAGTCGGGATCATTGCTGCGGACTGGTTACCAACAGCATTCAGTATATTCTTGGTCCTGAAGTTTTACACTGTGGGCTATGGTACTTTATAAATAAATACCAATTATCTGGAGAGTAGTGAAACTTCCAGTTCAGCCCCCCCTTTCTCTGAGGGTTCTATTGAGGCCCCATAAAATGTCATTGCCAGAATTCACACTGATAGGATGGCAGACAACCTATAACCTGAGAGCCCTATGTTCTACTGGACACCACTGCTCCCCTGCTGCCCTGAGAAGGGCCAATGCTGACCCTTGAACTTGTGCCCAAGGGTCTGGCCTGCTCTGTTGGTGATTCCTGTGTCCTGAAGCACTAACCAGCTTTCCTCTGTGTTCCATACCCCACACTTACAGAGTGGCTTCGAATTTGCAGCTGCTCTGCAGGTCTGAATCCTGCTTGAGTTGAACTGAAAATAGGCAGGTTAACATGTCCTACCACAGCTGCCACAGACCAATAACAACATTACTGTGTGTGTATGTCTCTCTCTCTCTCTCCCTCTCCCTCTCTCTCTCTCTCTCTCTCTCTCTCTCTCTCTCTCTCTCTCTCTCTCTCTCTCTGTTTGCCTGCATTTGTACATGTGCAGCACATGTATGTAGTATCCACAGAGGTCAGAAGAGAGGGCATCAACTCTCCTAGAATAGTGGTTCTCAACCTGCAGATCCTGACCCCTTTGGGGTCGCATATCAGATATTTACATTACAATTCATTACAGTAGCAAATTACAATTATGTAGTAGCAATGAAATAATTTTATGGCTGGTGGTCACCATAACATGAGGAACTGTATTAAAGGGTTGCAGTATTAAGAATGTTGAGAACCACTCCCTAGGAGAACTGGCATTACAGATTGTTTTAACCACCATGTCGGTGCTAAAAACCAAATTTCAGCCCTCTGCAAGAGCAATACGTGCTCTTAACTACTTAGCCACCTTCCCAGCCCCTTAGAATACTTCTTGACACGTGGCGAGAGCCAGGGTTCCTTTCCAGCTTGGTGACATAGTGGAAGAACCCAAGACACTTTAAACTGACTTTTTTGTCTTTGTTTTGTTGTTTTCTTCAATGATCCCCAGTTGGTTCTGATTATGGCCAAGTCCAAAAGCCCTGTTCCAGGGCCAGGAATGTCTTTATGATCCCTTGACCTAGATCTAAGGACAACTGTTTCCACTAGAACTTAGACTGTCAGGGACCAGTCCCCACTGACATATCCCAGGGACCTGAGACATTATACAGAGGCTGCCTTCCTGAAACATGGTACAGGGCTACTTCTGAAGGGGCCAGTCCTACAGAACCAAAACTGCAGAATCTCCATGACACAGGGCAACAGCAGGATATCTTGGGAGGAGTCCCAGTGAGGATACAGTATTGATAATAAATAAAACTTAAACAAATGTATGCAAACAGTTGTGGAAGAGAAAGCATGGAAATCGTTAACAAATTTCAAGGGCATTCCTAACAGGTTGAGAATCAGTGCTGCCAAGTTCACATTCAGTATTCCTTTTTGTAGACCAGGCTGGCCTCGAACTCAGAAATCCACCTGCCTCTGCCTCTGCCTCCCAAGTGCTGGGATTAAAGGCATGTGCCACCACCGCCTGGCCAGGTTCAGTATTCCTTTCTGTAGGAAGTATAACTTTGGGGCGGGCACAAAAGTCAATGGTTTAGCTTGAGTGCTTTCCTAGTGTGCTGAGGGCTGTGGCCTTGTGCAGCACCACAAAGAGAAACCCAAACAAACAAACAGCATAAAGGAAGTTTTCATTTATCCAACTGGCATCCACTTAGAGAGTCTTTTTTTATACTTTATTTCTTAAATACTTGTATTGCTAATTTGATTCCCAAATTTTAATATCTTTAAGTTAATGGCTAATAGAAGACAAAGGATCTTCTCTTAAAAACCAAACACTAAATAACTTCAGCCAAAATAAGCAGTCAGCATACCACAAGCTGAAGTAATGATTGTTATTGCAATTAACCTTCTGTCTCCTGTCCCCCTAGATGGTATAATTGAATATCCATGTTTTTTTTAAAACAACAACAACAACAACAACAACAACAACTCTTAAGGAGTGTTTAGACATTTGAGGGGAGAAAAAACAGGTTAGCCATTATTGCATAAGTAGTTACAATGTATTTTCACATGCCAGTTAAGAAAATGAGGGGCTTACACCTGATCATTTCACCATATGATCCCTTGAAATTTGTTAAGGACTTACATTCCATCTCTTCCAGAAATGCTTGCACATAAAAGTTTTGCTTAAGTTTTAGAGGGGTCACAGGCACTCTGGGACCACAGTCCTGTTTAAGAATAGAAAAGCAGTCACTTGAGGATTAGTTCTTTCAGCTTCTTGTATCACAGGTTTTTTTCTTCATGTGTGTGCATGTGTGTATGTACCTTCTTTGAGTCAGATCTCATTGACCTGGAGCTAATCAGTTAAGCAAGGGTAGACAGCTAGCAATCCCCAGGGATCCTACAGCTCTCAAAAGCTGGGGGTACAAAAGCACCTGTCTCCTCCTCTTCCTCCTGCTCCTCCTCCACCACCACCACCTTCTTCTTCTTCT
>NW_022196913.1:1475227-1484148 GCF_008632895.1 Mastomys coucha
TCTTCTTTCTTCTTCTTTCTCCTTCTTCTCCTTTTCCGTCTCCATCTCTGTCTCCTCTGTCTCTGTCTCCTCTGTCTCTGCCTCCTCCATCTCCTCCTCCTCCTCCTTCTTCTTTTTGTTTCTATTGCTTATTTGTGAATTTCACACCATACACCCCAGTCCCACTCATGTCCCTGTTCCTGCATATCTGCCCTCCCCCTTGCAACCCTCCCCCAAAGAAAACAAAACAAAAATCTCAACATGGAAGATGGAGTGTGTCACCATGTGTCACACAGTATACTCTTTTGCCCATACATCTTCACTTGCAAATGTTCATTGCAATGAGTCACTGGTCTGGTTCGAGACCTCTGACTTCTGCTACTATCAATACTAGATGCTAACTAGGACTTCTCAGGATAGCCTATTGTTGCCCTGTGTCATGGAGATCCTGCAGCTTTGGCTCTGGAGGATCAGCCCCTTCAGAAGTTCATAGATGGAGTAGATGTTGGGGTGGGCTAACTTAAAGCCCTGGGTCTGGGCTTGGGGGAAGCTGAGTTGTCGGCCCACCAGCTCTCCTGGTACCCACACATCTGCCTTCTTATGTGGGTGCTGTGGACTAAAATTGGTCCTATGTTTGCATGGCTAGCATTTTATCGAGCCATCTCCTAGTGTCTATGTTGCAGTTAATTGAATTTCTTGATTGATACAGGTCCAGGAGTCCAATTTACCTATATAATGAATGTCTTGTTGGCAATTCACCTGTGACCAGGCAGGCTGGTTTATAAAGCATGCCCTCACCTGCCCTGCTCTATGTCTCTTCTTACACAGAACACATAGCATTGGCTGAGGCATTCTCAAAGAGTCTAGTTGAAGCCTCAAGTTTATCTACCATTTAAAAACAAGCAGAGTTCAAAAGCAATTTCTTATCTTAGGAGTGAGACCCAGCAGCATTAGGTCTGGGAACGTAATTTACTTAAACTGGGCTCGGGGGGTTCCACTCATTAACTCCCAGGCAGCAGGACAGCGAAAGTCAATGACTGTAGCCTACCATGCCTGGGCTGTCATACCTGCTCTGGGAACTTGACATTTATTGGTCTTGACAGTCTCTGAGACAAGCACTCCACTGTCATACACCACAGCAAACAACAACACCTTATGTCGAGTGACCAGAAAAACATTGGAGCATAACTTTAGATGTGTATAGCTCACACAGATAAGAAAGGATGGTACTGCTCAGAAAGGCACTTCAGTCTTTTCCTCTCCGACTCCACTCAGTGTAAATGAAGAGCCTGGGTCTTAGAATGAATTCCTCCAGAGGACCTCATACCTGGGGCAGGAACATTGGCTGTACCTGATGACAGTCACCAAATCTATAAGAAAATGGGTCTCAGGGCAGGGGAGATGGCTCAGTGGATCAAGTGTTTGCTCAGCAAGCATGAGAACCAAAACTGAAATTCCCCCAGAACCCAAGTAAAAGCTCTGCAAGAGTGAGGGATTGCTTTATGCCCAGCCCTTAGGCAGAGACAGGGGAAGCTGGCTACCCCGACAAGCTGGAATCAGCCAGCTCCAACTCTGTCTTGATAAAGGGGAAGGCCTTCTAGAAAGACATCAACTTTTGGCATGTACATGTGCACACATGAATGTGTACCCACACATGAGTGAGCTCAAATGCATGCATGAGGACACATACACACAGAGAATATGGATCTCTGGGACATACTGTAAGACTGTAATACCCTTGTTTTCTTAACAACAACAAAATTGTTTAGCATCTGCTGTCGGCCACAGAAAATGCAGAAATAACTGGCCTTTGGCACTGGTCATCTTGTATTTTAGGAGTAGCTAAATTTTACAATATAGGAGATATTACAAACCAAATCTAAGAGAGATGACTCATGAAAGTACAAACATCAAGACCAGGGTTCAGCTCCTTGGAATGCATGTAAATGCTAAGCAGCCGTCAAGGCTTGAGGGCTAGAGACAGGATCTCTGAAGAAAGCAGACTAGCTAAACTAGGCAAATTACTGAGCTCTGGGTTCAAGTGAGAATTCCTGTTGCAATATGTATAGAGGACAGTGATCAAGGAAGACATCGGACATCAGCCTCTGGTCTACACACGCGAACATGCATTTGTACTGCATATGTATGCACCCTACACTTTCTAACACACATACACACACACACACACACACACACACACACACACACACGCAATGCATGCATCCTACACTTTCTAACACCCCACACACATATGCAAAAAAGGACGTTTAGAAGGAGCCTAACAATGATGTACTGAAGCAAACAATTTTGTGTTAATAAAAAAGGAAAGGTAGACTCTGTAAGACTCAGTTCTGGTTTCTGATGGAGCTTCCCAAGGCCACAGCTTGCTTGACTCTCTAGGTGTGAGGGGATTCCTAGCTAAACTGATATTCCTAGACCATTCTTGGTGAACTGGTTTACTTAGGAATCCAAGAAATTAAATGTCCTCACATTCTCTCATTTGATGAGCTCCCAGCCCCACCCCTACCCAGCCACACCTATAATTACTTCAGGCTCTGGGAATGGGTCAGTCTGTGAAGTGCAATAACAGACATCTTGGAGTGTGTTTATAATCCCAGTACAGTGGAGGCAGAGACAGCAGGGGCCCTGAGGTAGCTCACCATTCATTCTGCCTGATGGTTGAAGACTAGATAAAGTAGTCAGAGGGACGCCATTTTCCCCCAGGAGCAGGATCTCAACACAAGACCATTCCCACGTTCTCACTCTCTGCTTCTACCCATCTCCATACATTGGTTTGCAGGCAGCCTATTTCGAGATAAGTATCAAACCAAAGCAGGACATTGTGGTATATGCCTGTAATCCTAGCATCTAGGAAGTGGAGACAGGAGGATCAGAAATTTGAGGTCATTATGGACTATGTCATACATGTGAGGCCATTCTGGGTGAGACTCTTATTTTTTTTTTTTTTTTTTTTTTGGTATTTTTTTTTTTTCCGAGACAGGGTTTCTCTGTATTGCCCTGGCTGTCCTGGAACTCACTCTGTAGACCAGGCTGGCCTCGAACTCAGAAATCCGCCTGCCTCTGCCTCCCAAATGCTGGGATTAAAGGCGTGCGCCACCACTGCCCGGCTTTATTTTTTTTTAATCAAACCAATATTCAGCTAACAACATAGCTATCCCTTCTAAACATTTCCCTATGAGCACCCTCCTACAATACCCTTTTCCCCAAGCCTGTTTTCTGGAGCTAAAGATTAATTTGTGTTTTCTAGAGTTTACATAAATAGAATCATGTCATCTATACACTTCTTAAAATCTTTCATTTAAAACTTCTTCACTCAACTTACTTATTTTCAGGTTTACCCATATATACCACCTACTGTGATAGCATTGCTGTATGGGATTCCATTTGGGGACTCTGCCTTCATTCATTCATTCATTCATCCATTCATTCTTCTGCTGGTGAACCCTGGGATTTTTTTAAGTTTGGGCCATCCTAGTGTCTCTCCATATACAGTGTCTGTGAACACTTGTGTGAGGGACTTTGTGTAGCCAAATGCTTCCTTTTGTGTGGAAGAAAGATGAGTGCCTGGAATCAGAGTCATGGTTTGATCCTGTGCAGGGTTACTGTTAAAAACCCTGTGGCTCATATGGTATCCCAACTGCTTCCAGTGGGACGATGTGAGGACTGTTGGCATGTTTCTAAAGTGTGTGCCAAGTCCTATAGGAAAAGCACACAGCCCAGAGCAGTGAAAAAGGAATTCAGGCCTAGGAAGCGAGCTGCAGCTGTAGGAAGCAGTTAGCACCTCTCATCTTAAGGTTGTGCTTCATATCCTGTCCCTGCCAGACAACACTTCTCTCAGGAACTCTTCCTCCAGATAATTCCTGTGTATTCCTCCAATACTGAAATCCCAGGAAGGATTCCTACAATCCAGTGGGTTCTGCCTGTGGAGATGCTTATCTCCAAATACCTGCACAATCTAGCAACCTAACCAGCCTGTCTCTTCTTTTTCCAGGGGACACTTGAACTGGCTCCAACTAGATCGAAGAGTCCTGGAGCACGACTTCCCCAAAAAGTCTGGGCCGGTGGTTCTGTACTTCTGTGTCAGGTAGGTACCCCTGGAACCCCTCTCTTTGTTTTTCTTCAGAAGAGTCTGGAAGGATGAAGAGACTAAATGGAAAGTGCAGACTGAGTGTGCCTTGGTCTGTGATTAGGGATAGAAGTCAGTACAGCTGTCTTCCTAGAGGAGGAAGACTCAGGTATGATTGTTCTGGGCCTAGCAGTGTGCAGTGGGCATGGGCTTGCACACCTGTGTGAAGGCTCATGTGCCGAATGAAGATAAAACTTTATTTTAGGAGAGAGGAAGGAGAGAGTCATATATCTCAAAATAAATTGAGTCTTGTGTTGCATCATGAGTCCTGAGATTCTTTTCAATGCCACTTAAAGCTCTATAATAACCCTCTATGGTCTTTGCTTCTGTCACAAATGCCACTGGTGTCCCTTGAAATGTATAGAATTATCTCAAATAGGACCTATTAAAATGTCCCTTCTGACAAGTGTGTGTGTGTGTATGTGTGTGTATCTGTGTGTGTCTGTGTGTGTGTCTGTGTGTGTGTAGAGTCAGATGGACATACAGCTTGCCTACAATCCCAGTCCTCAAGGAGCTGAGACAGGGAGTCCCTCAGGTATACTGGCTAGTTAGACTTGCTAAATTAGTAAATTCTGAGATCAGCAGGAGATTATGCCTTAGTGAATAAGTTAGAGAGCAATCAAGAAAGATACCCAGGGTCAATTTCTGGCCTCCACGTGCTTATGGACACATGCAAACATACGTACACACACCATCCACAAAAAAGAAAAATACAATATGCATATGTCATATGACACTTTTTAAAAATTTCCCTGTTTTGTGTGTGTGTGCTTGGTGTGTATGTGTAAGCACATGTAAGCACACACATGCCGCTGCATGAGTATGGAAGTTAGAGGACAAGTTAGAGCTGATTCTCTTCTTTCATCTTTATCTAGTTCCCAAAGACCAAACTTTAGTCTTCAGGCTTGGGCGACAAGTGCCGCTAGCAGGCAGAGCCATCTCACCTGCCCCTAGTATAGATCTTCTAAGGGTCTAACCTTTTCATTGTCTTCTGAAGACCCCAGGACTGATCACTTCTGCTTGCAAATAGGTATAGAAGATCAAAGGAGAATTAAAATGCAACTGAGCAGGAGAGTCAGGAGCTAGAGCCCCAGACAAAGCAGCTCTGAGCACCCACCCAGCAGGAGGAGCCTTTAAAAGTGCGCTTTCTAAAACAATCACCAGGACTGGAGAGGAACTAGGGGCTTTGTTTTGGTTTATTTTTTTTCTCCTCGTACTGAGGCTTGAACCCAGGACCTTGAGTGTGCTAGGGACTATACTATGTCCTCAGTCTTCAAATGAAAATGGCTCTTTGCCAACTCCACAGACCCTGTTCCTCTTAAATACACACAGAAATCAGAAGTGGGGGTGCAAAGGGCTCGCAGGCCATTCCTCCCTGAAGAGCAGCATCAGGGTTCAGCTCTAGACTTAGCAGTCCTGCCTCTGCAAACAGCATCCCCCAAGTCTCAAGTAAAGAGCTAAAGGGTCCATTTAACCGGCTGGGATGCGCATTTTTTACCTCAGCTGCTGGAGTAAATTTCCACTTGTAGTTAATGCCTTTTTGATTTGCTTAACAGCTGTAGGGATATCAGAGCTAATCTCAGCCATCCCCATTACTGATGGGAATGATTTCAGTGCCATCTTCTCTCTAATGGTGCACCAGATGAATGGGGAATAACCTTATAAAACAAAGACTAACAATTCCAGTGAGAGAGGATGGTTGGATCAGGCCAGACTTGGTTCATTAACCTAGAATCGTAGGTGGAGGCACAGACTTGGCCACATGTCAGGCTTCCCTTCCTTACACAGCTTTTTCTAAAACCATAATTGAGATTTGATTGTTTATGCTAAGAGTTGGTACAAAGACATTGCATTTTGGTACAATTTATTATTATAGTTTTATCATAGTGCATGTGTGTGTGTGTGTGTGTGTGTGTGCATGTATGTGTGTGTGTGCCTGTATGTATGTGTATGTGTGAGTATGTGTGTGTGCATGTGTGTGGATATGTATGTGAACATGTGTGTGTGCTTGCATGCTTGTGTGTGACAATGCATATATGTAGGGCAGAGGACAACTTTGTGGAGTCTTTTCTCTCCTTCTACCTTTACATGGATTCTAGGATAAAACTCGGGTTGTCAGGTGTGATTGGCACGGCAGACTCTTTCCTTACTGTGCCATCTTGCTGGCCCAATCTGTGTGCAATTGTTAACATATGTACTGGAAATCGGTGTGTTGTGATTCGCTTTGAAATAATTATTCCAGCAACTTTGCCTCTTCAAATCTGGAGGAAAATGTCCCCCAAAGAGGCTTTTCTGGTCCAAAGATGCTGAGGATCTGCCTGTTGGTCTGATCAACTTGCAGTTTGATGAAAATAACTAAACTGGCAGAAGCTGCTTGCAGAAGCCTCACAGTTTTGACCCACCAACTATCAAGAAACAGTGCAGATGAAGGATTTAAAGTATTCAAGACCTACTCAGTGCACAACCAGGACCCAAACTATCATTTGAGATGCTTTACATCACAAGCTATGAAACTGGCACCCACCCCTAGAATGATAAACTAGTCCCCAGTGTAGCATTATTTTTTATTGAACCAAATAATAAATAATTAGTAAATGATTTTATTTCTGAAACATTTTATGGTGGGACATGAAGGTTGCATGCCTTTAATGCCAGCACTAGGGAGGCAGGGGCGGGTGGGTCTCTGTGGGTTCGAGGCCAACCTGTTTTACACAGAGTTCTAGGTAGCCAAGGTTATATGGTATGATCTATCTGAAAGGAAAAAAAAAATATGTATCGCTCTGGGAATAACTCAGTCAGTAAAGGGGTTACAAGAGATCAGTTAGAAGCTGAGAGCTCCTGTAAAAACAGCTGGGCATGGTAGTGAGTGCCTGTAATCCTAGCACTAGTGAGAAGGAAACAGAAGAAGCCTGGGATCTCCAGCCAGCCAGCCAGCCAGCCAGCCAGCCAGCCTGCCTGCCTAGCTTGATGAGTTCCAGACCAGAAAGAGATCTTGCTTCAAAAACCATAGTGGGAGCCGGGCGTGGTGGCGCACGCCTTTAATCCCAGCACTTGGGAGGCAGAGGCAGGTGGATTTCTGAGTTCGAGGCCAGCCTGGTCTACAGGGTGAGCTCCAGGACAGCCAGGTTCTATACAGAGAAACCCTGTCTCGAAAAACCAAAAAAAAAAAAAAAAAAAAAAAAAAAAAAAAAAAAAAAAAAAAAACCATAGTGGGCTTTGGTCACTTCCAAAGGAGTGACATTGGAAGGTGATCTCAGGCCTCCACACACGTGTGCATGTGCACCCATACATGTATGAACATTTGAACACGCATACACACCAAGTCATTTACACTTTAAAACTGGGGTGAGGTGAAGATCCTTCGCTCTTTAAGCATGGTTTCTTTTCTTGGTGCTTTTTGTCAGCATTATTGAAGAAAAAAAAAAAAAACCAGACACCAGCTGTGTGTAGGTTTGGGAATTCAAACCCTGGTAGCAGAGCATTGAATGTTGAGGTCTTTGCAGATGTACATGCTTCTCAACCCCAAGCTATTTTCTCTACCCAAACCCAGTGACGAGGAAGCTGCGAATGTTCAATAGCAAGAACTAGAAACCCGACTGTCCAAAGACTGCATGGTACCCACTTCTGCTCTGCAGCAAGAAATGACACCCCTGCCTACTGTACTTTCAGTAGCAAGAATCTAAGGCAAATTCCAGCAACCTAATAAATGGGTCCAGAAAGAGAAAATGGGAGGAAAACATAGCTACAAATCCAAGGAAGTCTATGCATTTCCATGGGCCCAGGGAGGGAAATATAGCTACAAATCCAAGGAAGTCTATGCATGTCTATGGGCCCAGATTGGTGCTTGGGAAATTTCCTATATATTGGGGAAGTGCCGTGAAGTACATATTCAGCTAAATCTCTGCACTTAGCCACTGTGTTTGTAGGAGAATAAATATTAGATTTATCTCTTCAGACCTTGAGTTTTATGAACAACAAACTGCAGTAAACAATAGGAAATTGACAACAAGGGACAGGCAGGAAGCTCTTATCTAGAAGATTCTCTGGCCCTGAGGATGTCTCTCTCCCTGATTGAAACAATAGTTGCAACTTCCTGTTCCTTGAAAGAACAATGGTGTCTTATATGAAGTGCCCAGCTAACCCAACCATACCTTAATTCAGCTGGGTCCCCAGTTAAGAAGTAAAGCCTCTGAAATTCTAAGCATCAGGGGCACTTGGCTGCAGAAAACCACAGCTTATCATCCGCATTATTATCACCCCCTCTTTGCCATCGAGAGTCAGCGTTCCAAATGTGACATTTGTGTTCATTACAAAATGAAACCACTGGCCCGTTTAATTAACATTTGCTGTAAATATTGAGTGGTTCCCAAGTGCCAAGAGGTAGCTGCGAGAGTGGCAGAGGGGCAGGGGCCTGGCAGAACGCTGGCTGACGTTATGTGGATAGATAGAGGTCATTGTGTTGCAGTCTTAGCTCAAAGCTTCCATGAGAAGAGGTGCCATTCCCCAAGGATGCAGACAGGTCCAGATGCATAATCATTAAAGCAACAAACATGGAATGCATACCCCGACTTCAGACTGGGATAAAATACTGAGTCCCCAGTCCTCTGAGCCATTGTGGGTGTGACATGGCTCCTGGAGCTTAGAGTATCCTGGTTGGCTTTGACCTCAGCCTAGACAGTTGCTCCTTTCAGCTGAGAAGAAAGCACTAAGATTATCCCTGATGTGTGTGAAAAATAACCTATTTTAATATGTACATCTTATGGGCTGGGATGACTCAGCCGGGGGGGGGGGGGGG
>NW_022196913.1:1484159-1508490 GCF_008632895.1 Mastomys coucha
GGGGGCTGAGGCTGCTATATACACTGAGGACATGACCAGCTCAAAGCTATGGTTAAGGGGAAGGTTTTTATTACTGGTATGAGGAAGAAAACAGCTAGAGGCATTGGGAAGAGCACAGAGCAGAGAAGTAGACAGAACACGGCCAGCAGACTGGACTGACCATGGGGGAGGGGGGAGAAAGACAGAGAAAGGCGGGGGGGGGGGCGATGGACAGGGACAGGGAGAGAGAGAGGCTGAAATAGCAGGGTTATAAGGAAAAGTGAGTACCTGAGGGAGGGAAGCCCATGAGCTGAAGAAGGGGGAGCTGAGAAGAGCCAGGACGCCAGCATGGACTCTGAAATGTGTAACAGGTCCTTGTGATCCTGGAGCCTGGAATCCAGCATGCACTCTAGTACCCTAATAAGTACCACAGCCAGCCATCTGTGCCTTCTGGCTCTTTGGTAGAGGGGGAACCAGCTTCGTGGGCTCCTGAGGAATGCTGGCTTTTGTCTAACCACCAGAATTTGGGGAAATGGAGTTTCCTTTGGACCTGACGGCTGCCAAGCCTGATGACCTGAGTTCTGTCCCCAGAACCCAGGTGGTGGAAGGAGAGAAACATCTCTGTCAAGCTTTCCTCTGACCTCCTCAGACACATGTGCATTCACACACAGGTGTTTGTCTTGCTATTCAGTATGATGAAGCCAACAGATGAAGGGTTGAAAATGTCCTGTGACAGCACACAAGGGGAGCGGGGATGGCGATGTCACTTGGTGCTGGGAGAGTCAGAAGGCCAAGAGGGGCTAGGGAAAAGAATGGGCTTTCTAACCTAGGTCCTTTCCCATGTCATCTGGAACATCTGGTCAGAAGGGTAGGGGACCATGAGAGGAGAGATGGTGGCAGCATTCGAGAGTCAGTAGAGGTTGTAGAAGGGAGTCTTTGGGCCAGTTAGTCATATGTGAAAGTCAGAGCTGATGGCCATGAGTTGCTTACTAGCTCTATGAACTGGCTGACTTTGGAGCCAGCAAGGCCCAGACATTTACGCATTGTAAAGATAAAGTTAATGCAGAGCAGACTCGGGATTGCCTGTATAGATAGACCGTTGCAATGGAAGATACATCTTTCATTTCCCTGGGCTCACTCAGAAACTCAGAAGGTTCTTTGTGAACTGTTTGAGGCAGCCAGCCCTTCCCTACACGGGCAGTTAAGGAGCAACAGTGCCCCCTACTGACACAGAGGACCACAAACCAGATGTTCGTAAAAGCAGGAAACCAAGCCTAGGTTTTTTTGGAGTTGAGATTAACTTTCCTTGCAAACCATCAACACTCCTCATTTCCCCAGAAATCTCTTCAACCTTGTGCCTGTCCAGGATGGAAATGGAGATGTCTCAGGTCTGTTTTCATCCAGACATTTCACTTCAGAAGTTTTCTAGCACAGACAGAAAGTTCAGGATGAATTAAATGCGGAAGGTTATAAACAAACACATGACAGGCCCTGAGCTTCCAGGATTTTCCAGTCTGTTGTCTTGGTGATAAAGGTTAACAGGAAACTGCTTTCTAATTTCTGTCAAGAGGAGGCTCTCTCTCTCTCTCTCTCTCTCTCTCTTTCTCTCTCTATCCCTTCCCTCCCTCCCTCTTTCTCTCTCTCTCCCCCCTCTCCCTCCCTCCCTCCCTCTCTCTCTCCTTCCCTCCCTCCCTCCTTCCCTCCCTCCTTCCTTCCCTCCCTCCCCCTCTCTCTTTTCCTCCCTCCCTCCCCCTCTCTCTCCCTCTATTTCCCCCCTCTTTCCTTCCCCATTCCCTTCTCCCCGTCTCTCTTCCAGAATATGTCTGTCATTTCTGCAACCTCCTTGTACTCTCCCGCCAGATGGTAGAAATCTGTGAAAATGGAAGCGGGTGCCTGAGACAGCAATGCTCCCGCCTCATTTATTTCTCCATTACCACAACACTGAAGGGAGAAGTGGAGCGCTGGGTTCTTCTATAAAATATTCTTCAGGAGAAACCTGGGCTGAGGGTGGGGGACACGCAGAGCACCTCTAAGCTTTAGTCGAGGGCTAAGGCAAATGGGATAAAAACACAGGACTTGGAAAATTGGGCTAGTTCAGATCCTGTGGATGTCCACTCAGAAATTACTATGGCAATAAGCCTTCCCTGTCAGGCTTGGGAGGTCACTGGTGATTTTTTGTCATTAAGATACAAGCCCAGGAGATTCATGTGTATAGTAGAGGATTGCAAATTCAATCATCAATAGGAGGAGAGGACCTCGGCCCTGTGAAGGTTCTGTGCCCCAGTGTAGGGGAATGCCAGGGCCAGAAAGTGGGAGAGGGCGGGGTGGCAGGCATGGGGAAGTGGGAGGCAACAGGGGTTTGTTTTTGTTGATTTTGTTTGTTTCTTTGTTTTTTGGAGGGGAAACTGGGAATGGAGAAATTTACATGTAAATAAAGAAAATATCTAAAAGAAAAAAAAAAGATACAAGCCAATCAGCAGCCTTGCTTTAACCACTTTCTGTGTAGACAATAAGAGACAGGAAGTAGAATAAAGTCTGGCTGTGTGGAGGATGAGACCCCACACCTAAAATTTTATGACATTTTGGCTATCATTTGTCATTTCTTTGTCCTTACTCTTTCTCTGTTGATGTGGCTTAAATCTGAATTACACACACACACACACACACACACACACACACAGGCACACAGATACACACACATGCACAGACATACATGCACATACACCCTGACTCATGTATTTGAACATTTGGGCCCCACTGGTGCTGCCATTTGGGGACATTGGGGACACTGAAGAACCTTTGTGACATGGGACTTATCTAGCAAATACAGATTGCTGGTGGTAACCCTTGAAGGATTTATTTGTCTCTGTTCCAGCCTGAGGTCTGTGCTTCCTAATCCATCCACCAAAACATGAGCAAACTCTTCTGAAAGCCGCCTCAGCTGCCTTCCCCGCCAGACTGGACTGGCGTCTCCAAACACCGACCCCAAACGAATCATTCATCCTTCTCATTGCTTCTGTGAGGTGTTCCTTCACAATGACAAGAAAGGAACGTACCACCCCTGAGGAACTCTGACCAAGATGGGGCAGGGTGGAGAAAAGCTGATGTCAAAGATGGGGCAGAGTGGAGAAAAGCTGGCGTCAAAGATGGGGCAGAGTGGAGAAAAGCTGATATCAAAGATGGGGCAGAGTGGAGAAAAGCTGGCGTCAAAGTTAGCAGTTCCTTATGTCAGGCTCTGTACTTGAGGTGCAAAGATAACAATGGTGTGTGCCAGCCATCCAGGAGGCCATGCTTGTCAGAAATGACAGGGCTGAGGGAAGTGTCCTGAGCATGGTCCCAGGAGCTCAGGAGAGGGGCTTTGCTTGAATGTACGGTGGAACTGGGGGTGGGGGGAGCAGGAGCTATAGAAATGTCCTCTGTAGGACACTTTCAAGCTGAAGGATAAAAGAGAGGAATCATTTTGGGGAACAGAGATGCTCCTCTGTAGAATGGCTTGAGCAGAAGCACATCTGGAAAGGCCACACGTACAATTTATCAAGTGATTTCTGAGCTAGCATAAACTTCCAGGAGTGCAGCCCCATATTCACCCAGCCAGCCATTAACCCACTGTGTCCGTGTCTCATTATTAAAGTGGAAAGCATTATGAGAGTACTAGCAGACTCCTCCGAAGGCTAACAGGGACATTCCACTATGCAATAACTGGAGTCTACATTTGTGGAGTCTGAAGTAGCTCAATTTTCAAAGAACTTCCCTGTCTGTGTCACCTTTATTCCTCTTGTTTTCTCTCTTCTCTCCACTTTGATATTCTGCCTGTCCTTTACCAAAGACAGGGCAGCTAGACACCAGCCAGTCCCCTCCTGAAGGCTTTGCAAATGAAGACTAGTCTTGAATCCTTTAGAATTTGGTCAACTCTGACTTTGCTGTAAGCGAGCTGCTGTTGTCTATTATGGAGGTGACCTGCCTGTCTCTGAGTGGACACCAGGTTCACTGGCACTTATACACAAGTCCACACCACATTCACCAGAGGAGCCTCTTCACACAGTTGGAAAATAGTAGTGGACATCTCTTGCTTAGTCTACGGACGAGAGGGCTCTGAAACTGGCCTGCCTGGCCTGGGTGCACTTTCTTGGTTTTGAGGACGGATTTTTGCTGATCTTTTTTGGTATGTGTGTTTTAA
The DNA here is from genome assembly GCF_008632895.1 of Mastomys coucha. NCBI lineage: Eukaryota > Metazoa > Chordata > Mammalia > Rodentia > Muridae > Mastomys > Mastomys coucha. The sequence goes on from NW_022196913.1 coordinate 1,488,316, forward strand.
GATAGCTGCCCTCAAACTCTTGCTAAATAGTTAAGGATGGCTGTGAACTTCCATTTCTCCTGCTGGGACCTCCCACAGCTGGAATTACAGGTGTGTACCACTGAATTCAGTATTGGCTTGTCCCTGTTGCTGCTGCTGCTGCTGCTGATGATGATGATGAGGAGGAGGAGGAGGAGGAGGAGGATGAGGATGAGGATGAGGATGAGGATGAGGATGAGGGTGTGGAGGCTGAGGAAGCTGTTTTGGTTTAAATTCATTCCTGGTATCTAAAAATAAAAACACTTCTTACATGGAGATCTATCAAGTCCCACTCTCTTCTATGGTTAGAAAAAGAGAAGCCCGATACAGTGATGTGTCATGCCCTAAGTCACACAGCTTAGATCATTGAGGGTGGACCTCTGGTGCTGACTTCCTTCCAAGATTCTCATCATCAGGATGTCATGGTGCTGAATGATCAGGGTGCTTGCTTCTTATTTTGCCCACTTTCCCCTCTGCACCCTGCCTTGTCTGTCTGTTTTCCTAAAGTCCAAGGAGCCAGTGCCCATCGAGTCTAATCTAGGTTTTACTCAAACACCTTGCATTGATCCTTAGATGAATGGACACATTATCTGACTAAAGGATTTAATAAACTCTGGATTGATGTATATAAAGGCATGTTTAATGCAAACTTAAATAATGTCAACATGTTTCATCTTGAGAGAAATCCATACGCTCCATCTGATAAGAACTCAGTTCTCATTTGGCTTACCATGCATGCCTGTCACAGCCTTAAGAACACTTAGCCCAGCCTCTCTATGTGCCTTGGGATTCAGTCATGCTTCGCCACCCTCAGGGAAGCACATAAGCCATTGCAAGAGCCGTGCAACCACTGCCTACTGCTCCACTGAACAGAACACGTTCTCCTTTAGAAACCCAGCTCTGCAATGATTAGAATTAAAAAAGAAAGAAAAAAAGCAACATGAGAGAAATAGCAGAACGAAACATTAGAAATCGGGTAAGGAAAATGAAGTAGATCTGAGATCGTCATAGTTACTGCAGGTATCTGAGATCATCATAGTTACCGCAGGTCTGTGAGATCGTCATAGTTACTGCAGGTCTGTGAGATCATCATAGTTAATGCAGGTCTGTGAGAACCATGTTCAAGTTGTCTGTGGAGACTTGGCTAGAAAGAGTGTGAGCTGGAGCGCCTCAGTCTGCCTCAGTCTACCCTTGTTCTCAGATAACTATAAGTAATGCTTTGTTGCCACTTTGAGGTTGGGTTTATTTCCTTGAAAACTGTGTGCAGGAATTCCTTGTGCTATCACTGAAAAACCAAAAACTAAACCAAAAAAAAAACAAACCATGAAAACTCAAAATGTATAGTGCTTGTTTATTAATACTTGTTAGGTCGATACACCCATATGCATGTGCACACACACACACACACACACACACACATTTTCCTTTTGGATGTGTATTTTAAATGCTTTCAGGTTGGGTTTTAAATCAGTGCCAAGAGCTGGTGCAACAGTTCTTCAGTAAAGTGCTTGTCTATCCACACAAGCATGGCGATCTGAGTCCGATCCCCAGAACCCACCTGAAGTCGAGAATGGTTGCAATGGGCAGGGGAACGGAGATGGAGCCTCGGGGCTTGCTGTCTAGCTACCATAGCGTATTTGACCAGTGAGAGATCATGCTTGTTTGTTTGTTTGTTTCTAAATTTGGACAGTTCCTAAGAAACCACACTCAGGTTTGTTCTTTGACTTCCACAAGCATGCATACAGGTGTTTACATGCACACTGCGCATATATATATATATATATATATATATATATATATATATATATATAACATATATGTATGTGTATATATATGGGCATACACATAGACACACATACATACACACATGTGTGAGTACACACATGCACACATACACACGTGTGAGTGCACACACATGCACACACACACACACACACACCTCTTACTATATAATTGCTTACTAGCTAGAACTGCTTGGCCCTCAGGACTGTTTATAGTACAAAAAATTCCTATACATGTTATAAGGCTATTTATTTTTAAACTAGTTTATGTGTCTGTGTGTGCATGTCCATGAATTTATGTGCACCTCATATATGCAAATGCCCACAGAGGTCAGAGGGCATTGGACCCTCTAGAACTGGAGTTAGAGGCAGTTATGGGCTACCTGATGGGGGTGCTGGGAACTGAACCTGAGACCTCTAGCAAGTAAACACTCTTAACTGGTGAGCTTTCTCTCCAATCTCACTATTATATTTTTAATATAATAAAAATGACTTCACTGTGTAGAAAAACAAGACTCTTAGAACTTAAAGTTACATAGGTTGATATCTCACTAGGCTTTTGATTTGTTTTCCTAGTGCTTAATGACACTTAGAATGTAATCTCATATGCTTATTGGCCTTAAATGTATATTTAGAAAAATGCCTGTACACATGTATGTAAGACATGGTGTGCCCTCAAAGAAGGCATCAGAAACGAGACTGGTGGCCCCTTTGCTTTTTCTTCATTCAGCACTGGAAACTGCAGTCCTCTAAAACCACCCAGCTCAGCTTTAAAGCTTTCCACTCCCCTGTGCCTTATAAATGGGCTTTTTTTCTCTTGCAGATTCTACATAGAAAGCATCTCCTACCTGAAGGACAACGCCACCATTGAGCTTTTCTTCCTGAACGCCAAGTCCTGCATCTACAAGGTAGGATTGTGCTCCTCCCACTCAGTTCCCAAAGGAATTAGAGACTACCAAAACGTTTTTCACAAGTCAGTCTTATTGATTAGGAAGAGTCATTTGTAAATTAATTGCTATAAATAAATGAGAAACTGCATGTAAGGAAAGCCGCCAGCTGAACAGTATGGCCTCTTCCAATCCTGTCACTGTTCTTTAGGGAAGAATTCTTTAGGGAAGTATTCTTCATGAGAGGGAGGGTCAGAGCAGCAGAAAATGAATTAAGTAATCACGCCACATCCGCAGTGTAGAGCAGACAGAAAGGAATGTGCGCATGATCACTTGTTTGCTTATACTCAGCTCAGCTTTCTACACTCTAATATTACAGTTCAGGGCCCCTGTCTAGGGAATGATACCGCCAACAGTGGACTAAGCCTTCCCATGTCAACTAACTTAGTGAAGACCATCATCCACAGAGCATAGACCTAACCTAGACAATCCCTCACTGACACTCTCTTCCAAGGTGACTCTAGGTTCTGTCAAGTTCACAATTAAAGCTATCCATCATACACTCATCCTGTGAAGCTCACGTGAAGCACAGGCTTGGAGCTTTATGTGGCATTCACTGGCCTGGATCCTCACATCTCTCCCATGAGGAAGATGAAGCGCAGGGAGACTTCCATATCTAACGGACAGAAAGTCACTCATTTGGTTCAGGGGAGCCCAACTGCAATCACCGAGCCACTCTCTTTGCAGAGTGTACCCAGAGAACTTCAAATGGGAGCAATGCCTCTGGTAAAGTGAATACTTTGGGGAAGTTCCAAGGAGGACTCGTAGCTTGCGAGTTTCATATGTCTGTAAATCCTATGGTGGAGCACTATAGTGGTTCACCACACTTCAAAGCAGGAGCTGAGACGGGGAGCCACTGCCGCTTTCCCTCGGAGAAGTTCTTTGCTGGATTGCATGGGATAATTCCACCATTCAGAATGGTGGAGGGCCTGCTGAAAACCAAGTTCCCCTCTGCAGAAAGACCTCACTTGCTGGTACCTGATGAACCAGGATACAGACAGGGCTCAAACCCAGAGCACACAGACAACAGTCCTTTAGTTTTGCTGACTGTTAGGAAAAAGACATTAATTGTAGTTCCAGGTTTTAAATTCCTTCCTTCCTCTAATGCCTAATTTTCTCATTGTAAAGTGGAAAGAGTAATACTATCCAGATACCTTACAAACTATAGGAGCACCTGGTGAGTTTGTTTTAATAAATGGGCAAGCTCTGTTTTTTAAAAAACTGAGAAATAAAGAACAAAACTGAACCTGGCAGTGGTGGCGCACGCCTTTAATCCCAGCACTTGGGAGGCAGAGGCAGGTAGATTTCTGAGTTCGAGGCCAGCCTGGTCTACAGCATGAGTTCCAGGACAGCCAGGGCTACACAGAGAAACCCTGTCTCTGAAAAACTTTAAAAAACAAACAAACAAACAAACAAAAAACTGAGCACTGTCCACCAGGTGGCAGACGTGAGCTAAAATAAATGGCTAGAAATCACTGAGCTTTTGAAAGGGCACTCAGACCACTTCCTGCTTGGTGTCTGGGTATAAAGAAGGAAGCTGTTTCCTGGGGTCACTCAGTCTCTCTTGGTCATACATGCTGAGCTTGTAGAAACCAAGAAGATTAAGTTCTCAGAAGCAAATATTACAGATTTCCCAAGAGCATGTACAAGCGGCAGTGCCTCTAAAGTCCAGATGCCCCCAGCATTAACCTGCTTGCTAAATAAAAAGTAGGGAACGTTCCAGAGATCTGCTCTCTCTTCTCAAAATCTATTCTGGAACATGATCACAAATGACCAAGGATGGAGATTCTAAATTCTGTGTAGACGGAATAACATCTCAGGACCACCTGCTTAACCTCAGTCACCCAAATATGTTCATTTGCAAGCACACAGATTTTACTAACAGGGTAATGCATTCATTTTGAGCTTTCTGAAACTTTGCCAAGGAGGAAGCTGATGTTCGTAAGAACTAGGAGTGACCAGACAGCAGTGCACTATCAGCCACATTCAACAGCATGGAACAGAAACACAAGTCCACACAGTTGTAGATATTTAGGTTTTTGCTGTGGCTGACACAGACTAAATATGAATGTTTGCCTCAAAGTGTCTTCAAGCTTCATTTTCCTTTTTGACTGAATACCAATATTGCAAGCACGGCCCACATCTGGGAAACTCTCCTAAGATAAGTGCCATGCACTTGATCAAGTCACTTGGATTCTGACACATTTTTCGTGGCTACAATTTTCTGTGCCACCCACATGTCCCAGGTGTACAGGAGACGTTAGCCCAGAAGGCAGGGCGATGTGCTCCCAAACATTGCTTTAGCCAGGCGTTCAGTGTCAGGCCACTTGCTATTTCTTGGAGACTGACTTACAGTGTTTTTCTTTCACTTGCTTGCTTGCATTTTGCAGCCTCAAGGTTGAGCATAGGGCCTTACCTACTTTAAGCAAGTACTCTATCACTTAAACTACATCTCAGGCTCTCTTTTTACCTTTTTGTTAAAAATACAATATCTCACTAAGTTGCCCAGGCTAGCCTTAAACTCACTGTATAGTCCAGGCTATCCTTGAACTTGAATTTTTCTGCCTCAGCCCCCTGAATAGCTGGATTACTGACCTGCACCACCATACCCAACTCCTACAGTGTTTTAGAACTAAGTGTTGAAGTAAAATACGCTATTTACCATGCTTCTTTGTAGACCTATTTCCACTTATATTTTAAAATATTAAGTTCTATTTTTGTTACTAAGCAGAACAGCTGAAAGGAGGCTCAGCAATTAAGAACACTTGCCATTCTTACAGAGGACCCAAGTTGGTTCCCATCAACCACATAGTGGCTCACAGCTGCCTGTAACTCCAGTCTCAGGACCCCTCAGGAACCTGGGTCACCAGGTACTCATATGACATACATAGATGCATGCAGGTAAACACACACACACAAAATAAAAACAAATTTAAAGATATCTTTTTAAAAAAATGTATTTAAAGAAATCAGGGACTGGATTTAATTGGTGCTAGGTGTGCATACTGACTAGTGAAAGGCCCTGGTTTAATCCCCAACACAACACAAAGTGTGTGTATGTGTGTGTGTTGTTACTATTAAAGCAATAAGAGGCAGCTTAAAAGGCAAACAGGAGGTGCAGTGGTGGCTCAGCAGGTCATGGTGCTTGTCTCCAAGCCTGGAAACTGAGTTTGACCCCCAGGACACACAGAGCAGAAGCAGAGACCCACCTCCCACAGGGTGTCCTCGAACTGCCATGCCTGTTCACATGCACACACACTGTCCTAAACCATGGAGGTCAAATGGTTCCCGAAGGTTCATTAGCAAATGTGACCATCTCCTTCATACCCAAGTCCTGCCCTTTAGAGTCATGTTGCTACTGCTTCTACAATTTGCCTCTTTATTTCCCCAATCTGTTACCTCTCCATTCATTGAATTCCTTGTAAAAACAGATTAGGATTAGGGTGTCCCTATAGCCACCCACACTCTCACTCTCCTAGGTTTCTCAGGGTAGGAGCAAGCTTCTGGGTAGAAGCCATAATAACCATCAACATGAAGTTATGACTAATCCAAGCATCACCCCATGGCTGTGATTCCCTTTTTTTTTTTTTTTTTTTTGACAGTGAGTTGTTTTACCTAAAGGGATTCGTTGTCTTGTTTCACTTGTTTGGCTTCTCTGTGTCCTTGGCTTTTGCTCACAGTTCCTACAGATTCCCAGATATCTTCTCATATTCAGTCCCAATGTTATGGTGATCCATCAGCAACCTGTGGTTTGAGTTCTGTGACTGCGGCTGCTATGGACTCCCTGAGTCTTCCTCCTGGACCCCTCCGCCCTCCTGCTCCAGCAGGAACTTGGCTGGGTTTCACAGCTCCTTTATCACAGCTCCTTCGTGGGAGGCCGCCCTTCCTGTCTGGGTCTTTCCCCACCCCTGCTCTGCATGGGGCCATCTGTCTTTCTGGTTTTGTTTGCTTGTTTGTTTTACACTGATGTTTTCCTGGACAGCATCCCCAAGTAAATCTAGAAAAAGGATATCCTTATATCTCTGAAAATGTCTTTATCCTCCCTTCATAGCATCTTAGAACAGTGGTTCTCAACCTGTGGTCATGACCTCTTGTGGATGGAAGGACCCTTTCACAGGGGTTGCCTAAGACACATACTTCTGATGGTTTTAGGAATTAAGACGCCACTCCTCTATCATCTCTTAGCAGGTCCACCCACTTGTAGATACTGTCACGTGAGTACCTGGCATAATGGCATTGCACCAACCCCATCACCTGAACAAATACAGGTGTATGTGACAGGGTTAGCATCATAATGTACATATGTGGATCAGTCATGCATGTGAAGAGAACAGTTATTATGTTGAAAACAGCAGGATTGGAGGTAAAATGACACTTTATGAATTATAATTACTAGGTAAAGTATGTATGTGTGTGCATGTGTGTGTGTGTGTGCGCGCGCGCGCGCACATATGTACAATGCAAACTTAATCTGGATACAGATCCATTTTTTTATATGCAGCTGTGGTTGATGTGAATACTGCCCCATTGCTTTAGTAACAGTAGCAAAATAACTGTTTATGAAGTAACAACAGAAATAATGTTATGGTTGGGGGTTACCATAACAGGAGAAACTGTGTCAGAGTCACAGCATTAGGAAGGTTGAGAGCCACTGGCTTAGAAGTTTGATTAGATGTAAGAATAGCACATAAAAGTATCTCTCAGAATATCAGATGATGTGCTGGAAATATCCCCCACACCCCATGCCAACTCCCAACCGTTGGATCTATGGGGCTTCTCTCTGCATTCCTCCTGATCTAAATTTCAGGAGTGCAGGTCTTTGTAGACACTTTGTATCTTTTTGGTGGGGGGTGGATACTTTTATTCTGGAGACTCTATTCTTCCTGAGTTACTTCTATGTTATCTCCTCCTCTTTTACCCCACTCCTCTCCTCTTGGAAGTACAATTACTCTTGGGTTTCGTTGGCCTCTTAAGTCTAAGTGCTATTATTCTTGTTGATACTGAAATAAATGGTCTATATTGGAGAGCTCCAAAGAGCTTCCTTATTGAACCTGTGAGGTCACCTTATCTGTAGGTGGGAGAAACGAAGCCTAGAATCTAGTTCCACCAGATGAGGAACCAATTTAAACAGTAACCTCGGAATATCAGCCTCCTGAAACCCCATCCTTATGTCCCAGGCTGGCTAATGAAGATGCAGTATGTATGCCTGCATCACCAAGAGCATAAAAATAGGGACAAGGAGGACTTTTTTATTCAACCTTTCAGGAAGAAACTCACATGGACTGATCATCTTGGCAGTGCATAGCAGACTTTGAGAGGAACAGTTTTTAGCACCTCAACATAGGCTGTCTACAGAAGTCAGCAGAAGAAACCCCAGTGAAACTTCGGGCAGGGCACCATGGGAATGGCAAGGTACCTCTGTGGATCATGAGGCAAACATGACACGACTCGACTGCTGAAGGCCTGGCACAGGGCTGACAAAGAGGAACTCTACAAGTTTGCAGAGGTTCCATGCCCTGACACAACTCCACATAGTCATTATGAGTTGCACAATGGGGTATGGTAGCCAAACAACCACAGAAGGTAGCCAGGGAGATCACCTACATATGACCTCATACCCCAGTCTGATGCTATACACCACACTGGTCAGGGTTCTCCACAGAGAAACATAGGATACTTACTGTGTAGAGCTGGCCCACATGACAGAAGGCTAAGAGGTCTGTGGTGTGTGTACACCTGCAAGGTAGAGTACAGGAAGGTTGTGATTCAGCCTGGAGGCCTGAGAACCAGGGAAGCCAGTATTATAAATGTCATCCCCAGGGCAGGAGAAAGCAAGACGGATACATTAATTCACAGAGTAATAAAGCTGGATGTGATGGGACACAGCTGCAATCTCAGGATGTGAGAGGCTGAGGCAGAAGAATCACAAGTTCAAAGCTGGTCTGAGCTACATATTAAATTCTAGGCTCAGCCCCCATACTCAAAAGTGTGGGATGAAAAACAGAGGGAAATTTGCTTTTCCTCCACCTTTTATTCTCTTTTCAGCCCTTAAGGCATTGAGTGGGTGGTAGACAGTAAATTATTCAAATGCAAGTCTTAAGGCATTGGGTGGTAGACAGTAAGTCCAGTTATTCAAATGCTAATCTCTGAAAACATTCTTTAAGAAACATCCAAAATAATATTTTATCTGGTCACCGAGATAAATCAAAGTACCAGGTAAGCTCTCCAATTCCTACAGTTGTAAATTGCAACCATTATCTGCATGGTGACTGATAAACACAATGCTGCCTATCTCTTTAAAAATTGTGCTAAGTATTACCATCAATGCCAAATTACACCAAAGAACAGAGGCAAAACTGTGTGGTTCTGACTGTCTGTGACTACCAAGGTGAAGAAAGAAATAATACATTTATGACTTATGGCACTTCCAGTGTGTTTGCAGTTTCTGAATAGCCTCTACATATGTCCCAACAAGCTCCGCAAAATGATCAGAAAGTGTGTTCTTCACATTTGATGGTTGAAACAACTGAAACAGAAGGAAATCAGTAGTGTCAGGTGTTTCTGGTGCTGTTGAGGAATAAGGGGTAAGACCTGAATTCAGTTTCTGATGAGGGTGATCATGAGCTTTAGGTGGTGCCTGGGTAAGGATTTCTTAGGCAAGCCCTTGGGGTGACCAACTAAGGGATTCTGCCTGGAGTTTGCTGTTCGTATTCTCACTTCCTTATTCTTGTTCCTCATGTTGTCTGTCCTAATTATTGTCTTAATTTCTTTTCCTGTAGATGTGTGATATAACACATTCCAGCAAAGGCAGCTGTAGAGTTTATTCTGGCTCACAGTCTGAAGGCTTGGTCCAGTGTAATAGGGAGATCAGAACCTTGGGATAGCTGGTCACATCACATCCGTAGTCAAGAAACATAAAGGGGTGAATGTGAAAGACCCCCAGAACTGGGGAGATCCTTACTCAAGTCTCGGGATGATGCTACCACCCAATAACTCACGAGAGACCGAACTTGCTGCAATCACATGAGGTTTATTTGGTATAGGTCGGTACTGGGGTTGAGTTCGACCCCAAACACAAGAAGGGGTATTTAAAAGGAAAAACCACAAGCTGGGGGTGGGGAGAGGGTTACCAAGGAAACATAACATAAAAACAGTAGTAAATTTTAGAGGGACCCAACCCAAGGTATTCAGTTAGGGAGGGGAACATATTCATTCTAGGAATGTAATCTTCATCTACTGGTCGACAGGGTGGAGAGTCTCATAAACCAGTAGACTTTCATTCCTAGTTCCGCCCTCATTGTGGATCAGTCAGGCGGGGCAGGTATCAGGAACCAGAGCCCTGAGGCTCTGAGTTAGCCAAGTTCCTGAAACTAGCTACTTCACATTTTTGGCTTGATACAGAGGTTTTCCATGCCCCCTTTTAGGTAAAGGTTATACATTATACATACATTTCTATTAAATGCCCTCATTTTAAATTCTAAGATTCTCCAGCCTTTCAAATGCTTGCAACTTCTTACCCCCGCCCCCCTCCATTTACAGTCCAGGATCCCAGCCAAGGAATGGTGCTGCCATTAACAGAGCCTGCCTTCCAACCTCAATTAACGTAATCAAGACAGCCCCTCATAGACATGCCCTGAAGCCTACGTCCCAGGCCCTTCTAGGCACTGTTGAAATGGTAATTAACACTAATCATCTCATTTGTTGTATGGGAAAAGTCGGACTTTCTCAACCTAACCACAGAGGAATGCTTCCCCTTGAGATTCTTGGTATGACTTAAAAAGTACCAGCAAACCCCCTGAACCATGGGTCAGGAAGCTCCGGGTTTTGTTTGTTTGCTTGTCAAGATTCTCTGATGGCAATCTTCTCGAGAGAGTTGATAGCCACCATAAAGCTGCTGACGAATGCCCTGGGTCCTCCTCCAAGAAGTTGCTTCATGGTTTTTGGTTTTTTGTTTGTTTGTTTGTTTTGGTTTTTTGATACAGCAATGCTAAGCAAAAGGAAGTAGTCTATCTTGTCCGTCTGCATGGAGAATACACACATGCATGCCTGTACACACCTACACCAAACCACATTCTGTCATTCTATACCATTCTCCAAAGAGCAAAGGGAGTTATGTCCTTTTGCTCAGTAGTGAAGGGAGCAGAGGCCCAAAATGCATGCGTCATGGCCCCAGTAGCCAAAAGATATGACACTCCCTCTCAGTGGAAAATTATCACATGTCCACCACCACCCTGGATTCCCAGGCAAGATTCTAGGTCAGGAAATGACCCAGCAGGAGTCCTCCACAGGTGACTCTGGAACCTCTGAGGCTCCAGCACAGGGCTACACCCACAGGAATGTCACAGCGCCAGCCTTTGCAGGTGGCCAGGTGGAAGCCACTCACAGCTCTTTCTTGAAGGGCCTCCTACCTCTCCCCTACTTCTCCATTTTGTCTTCTGTCAAGGGAAAGCCCACAGCCCCAGGGACGAATTGGGGTTCTATATACTCTTTGTTATCTTGGTGAGTTTGTTTCTCTGCTGGAAAAGCACAGGAAGGAATCTATTGCCTTGGAAGCCAGCTGAGGGAAAGGTAGAGTAGGCATCTTATGGATGTCACATGGCAGCTGGAACCTGGTGGCAAGGTCTCTGGGACCTCTGCCTAGTCCTCTGTGGTGAACTCGGCTTTCCAGGACAACTCAGGAAGGGAACAGAAACTAAAAGGCTCTGTTTCATTCCAGCAAAATCTTAATTATGTAATCACCTGGAAAAAAAAGAAATGCAAAAGGGGTTATTATTTATAATAAAGAAATAGCGAGTATATTAAAATAAAAGATAGGAAAAGCACTGTGTAGGGAGGCTGTAGGGAATTGGGAGAATGTACAGTACCATATGTCTGAAAATTATATGTAACACATGAACTGCTTGAGAATAAATCTAACAAAATCCATACAAGGGAGAAAAGCTTAGAGAATAGGCAAGTTCTCAACAGTCAAGAACTTGTTTTCCTACTGTTCCCAGTCTGGTTCTTCTGTTCTCTCTAGATTAACTCCCCTGAGGACATCCAGTGACTGTTAAATTCAGTAAATACTAACTAGGGATCCTAAGAAATAACGGCACAACTTTGCCGTCAGTCTTGCTCTGTGTGCAGTCTGAGGCATCTCATCTTGGCTCCCTTTCCTCTTTTGCTGGACATATCCTGACTATGGGTGTTTTACAGTCTCTTCATCTGAAGGGAAAGGGAAAACTCACCCTAAAGACATTCATTTCCACTTACCATAAGGACAGCTCTAGTGAGAAAGAACTTGCCTAAACCAGGCCAGACATTTACAACTGTTGCTTGAGGCTTTGCTATAGCTGGCAAAGCACTGTGTGTAATGTTCACCTACAAGACCTACAGATGGGCTGTGCAAAACCAAAGGCCTTCTTCCTCCCCCACCTCTCCTTCCCCACACAGACAACTTACATGTAGCAAATAAATCAAATTGTGAGCAGGACACTATGCTCTTGCTCAGGGCTGTCTGCCAAAGGTTGATTTTGAGTTACACATGAGATAAGCCTGTTGACCATTCACTACATCGTAGGTGTGAATGTTTAACAGAAGGGCTTATGTGTGTGTGCGCGCACACACACACACACACCAGTGTGCTTCCAAGTACTGTGAGCTCTTTAGCAAACTGATCAGTGGGAAAGGAAATGAATAAAGTTAGAAATGTTCTATTGCAGAAACCCTGGACAGTTTCTATGAACTCTGTACTCTGTCATGTGATGGGAGCTGGTAATCCCACAACTGCCATTGCAAATATTCTCCCATGTCCCAGCTCTGACAGGGCAGATGAATTGCAGAGACGGTTAAGCTCCTGTAGCTGGTTACACATAAAGAATGGTCGGTCGCCCCCTATTCCTCCATATGGTGGCAACCCTCTTTATCTATCTTTGGAATTCCTTGGCCTGAGACCTTGAGGATATCCCCTCTTCAGAAGTTTCAGACTGCTCCAATACATTGTCATGAGTTATGGCAGACAAGCCTGGACACCACCACACACAGCCCTCCCCGCCAAGACTAATTAGAAAATCCATATATCAGAGTTTGGCTTGTAGTTCAAAATAACTCTCAATTTAAATTACTCTTCAGTGCTAACCAGTTATAAACTTTATTCTGAGAGCGTTCTGGCTGAGACGGACACCTTATTAACTTGGAAAGGGCAAGTCCTAAGTAAAGCCATGTATTCCACAAGAGATTGTGGGTTTCCGGCACAATAACTGCCGTTAAGGTCCTCGTGGTCTGAGACAAGTCACATCATGTTTTGGATTCCATTCTTAGAAAAAATAAATGGTGTTAAGCTGTCTGTCTCTAAGTCTCTCCTAGCTTTCCCTGTTGTCCAGCCACTCCGTATCGGATCTATTGGTAACAGGGAACTAGATAGGAAGATGTGCTAGGCATGGTGGCTCATGCCTTAATCACAGCACCTGAAAGGCTGAGGCAGGAGGATTACCATCAGTTGAAGGCCAGCCTGAGGTATAGAGTGAGAGTCGATTTGAAATAAGAGAAAGAAAAAGAAGGAAGGGAGAGAGTCGGAACTTTCTTCTTAACTATGACAAAAATAAAATGTCATGGATTATCTTATTGTCGCACGCTGATGGATCGTCTTATTGTTGCATGCTGATGGGCCTGAGTTACCCTCTGTCTCTAATACTACAGACTGTGTATAATAAGGCATCATTCAGTTAAAAGTTCATCAAGAGGGTGGATCGTGTCACGAGTGTACCACAATAGTACAGATGCCTTTGGAGGCAGTGGACATATGTATTGCAGTGATGGTGTCTCGACTATGCCTGTCTCCAAACCAATCAAATCGTATATGATAAACATATCAACTTTTACGCATGTTTCAGTTAGTGCCCCCAATGGTGCTATGTTTACAAACACAGGAACTCCAGGCCTGTGTCACTTTGTGGCAGGGTGTACTCTGATAGATGCAGTAACTGGTTTTATTGTTATGCAGGCATCAAGTATATTTATACAAACTACAGTGCCCGTGACATCACTAGATGATGTCATCTTATGAGACCACTGGAGTAAACACATGCTGGCATTGATGGGAATGTTCATTATGTCTATGTTTGACAAAAAACATACGTTGGATTTTTTTTTTCAAAAAACCAAGAAGTTTTTTTGTTTTTTTTTTAAGACCATGACTCTAGATCACAACCATTTGGGGAATACGTAAGAGAACAGAAGAATATTTAAATTAGAGACCACACTAGCAGTGACTAATAGAGGCTCTGTGGAGACAGAAACACTACAGATCTATATTAATAGGATAGCCATTAACCATCCTGAGCTCTGAGCACACAGAAGAACTATGGTTGCCGCTACCAAGGAACTGTATTTTCAGTCTTGCCTTGTTCATGATCCCATCGTAACGTTTGTTTCAATGAACCCACACTATGTGGGTTCTAAGGCAGACCTCAAATAAGCGAACAAAAAACGTAGCATGGCTGGGCATGGTTGTAAACCTGTCAGTCACAGCACTTGGGAGGCAGAAGGAGCTCTGAGCTCTGAGTTCTGAGCCAGCCAGGGCTACACAGTGAGAACAGTGGGACCTTATCTCAGGAAAAAAAAGTGATATAATTAGTTATTGAGCAGCGGTGTCCCAGTGACTAAGTTGAGCAGGTCTGGATGGAGCCAGAGAGTGGTTATGGATACTGGCTGCTCTTCCAGAGGACTTAGGTTGAATTGCCAGCACTTATGTGTATGTCTGTCTACCATGATGCATATAGATGGCTTATAGCCATCTATAACTCCACTCCACTGGGGATCCACCATTCTCCCTGGCCTTGAATATATGTCTGCATTCAGGGCCAAGTCATTCAGAGAAATTGTTATAAAGAATCAAAGATACTCTAAATAGATTTGAGATTCTGGGGAACCAGAACTCTTCCATGGGAGCTGCAGTAAGAAAGCTGCTTGAGTACTAGGCTAATAAAGAGTGGCGAAATTCATGCCTCAGATCTTCAGACTTGGGGGCAGAGGCAGGAGTATTGTGAGTTTGAAGCTTGCCTGGGCTATATTGTAAGATTTTCATTTTAAAGTTTTTAATTAATTAATTATTCAAAACTAAGTAGATACAATAAAAGACTCACTTTGACTTCTTTTCTTTTCAGGAGCTTATTGATGTTGACAGTGAAGTAGTGTTTGAGTTAGCTTCCTATATTTTACAGGTAAGTTGTTTCACACACACACAAAAGGAGGATTGTCTGCTATGGACAAATAGCAGTCACATCTGCTGTCTGACTTTCTAACCTCTTCTAGCCACAAGATGGAAGGAGCTATTAGGAACTCTGGTGCCATGCCATAGCCAGAGACTTCTACTGTTCCGAGATTTCAAGCCAGTATAGCATATGACCTTAGTTGTGTGTTCAATCTGCAATCATTTGGTTCTCCAGAGCTCACTTCCTTTAAGTGTGGTATCTTCTTTAGCCCTGAAAAAAAAAGCAAATGAATGCCTAGAAGAAGTCACCTCCTGTTCCCCCAGGAAGACAAAGTAAAAGCCTTTAGCCTGAGACAAACAGAGACATGGGAGTATCGTCTGTAATGTTGGCACAATGGGTTGGAACGCTATCAAAAGTTATTCTCTTAACAAGTGTTTATTGAATGCTGCCGTGTCTGAGGTAGCCTACCACACTCACTGGCACTCACATGGCCTCGCACTTACAATTCTTTGGTATAAGTGGGAAGGAGCTCACAATTCCAGAAGTGGCAGAAATGGACTCCTGCAGCCTGACACAGCGGCATGAACCTATAATCCCAGCTGCTTTGGAGATTGGGCCAGGAGTGCAGACTGTAGCTGTCTCGAAGAAAGGGAAGAAGCAAGGGTGGAAGGGAAGGGGAGGAAAGAGCTAAGGGAAGTATTAAAGGAGAAAGGGGGAACAGAGTAGGGAAGGGGGAGAGAGTGGGAATGGGGAGAGAAGTAAGGAGGAAAGGGAGAGAAATAATATGTGTGTGACCTAATTTAGTTAGACCAAGGCCTTGAAGTATAAACTACTATACACCTTTGTGAAGTTTACATTGTGCCTCTTATTCAGGCAGCATGTGTGTGTGTGTGTGTGTGTGTGTGTGTGTGTGTGTGTGTGTGTATACATGTATATAGCACTGGGAATTATGGGAATGTTCTGCCACCACTAGCTTAGCATTTCTTTTCATTGAGTTCCAGAGCAGACAGGGTGACACAGAGGGAAGCTGGTCTGTCTTACTGAGCAGAGAGTAGCCATGATGACAGGGCATGGTTTTAATTCTTAGTGATGGACTGATGTTTCCCTCATTTTTTTTCTTCCACAGGAAGCCAAAGGAGATTTCTCTAGGTGAGTCCTCCAAAGTTGTTCTCTTGTTGGCTTAAAGATATATTTGGGTTTTTTTTGTTTTTTTTTGTTTTGTTGTTGTTGTTGTTGTTGTTGTTTATTTAAAGAAACTGCCTTGCTTGTACCTTGAAGGAGGACAAGAGTATTAATTAGTGAGATCTAGGTGTCATACTGTCACCTGAGCAGGCAGTCTGGAAAGGCATGCCCAGAGCTGATGAGGACACTATTCTTACTAAATGAACCTAAAGACAAGAGCTCAGATTCCAGTGTCTCCAGTGGCCATTGTTCTGGAGCCTGGTATGTTCACCATGCGTCTGAGAGGAGCCAGGCATCACTCCTGGGGTATAATTTGAGTTGTATATAACCTGATAGCTCTAACGAGTAGATGCACATCTTTTATCCTTCTTCTCAATTTTGTCACTGACTTTCAAAGGAAAAATCCCTATCATATAGGAAGCTGCGTTTCAGGGAAATATTAACAACACAGAAATGCCACCTGTCTTCCTTCCATGGAAAGATGCTATGTTGAGAAAAAAGTAAGCTTGACTTCTAAGTCCAGCTTGAGTGATGCAGCTTGAGGACTGTAGAGTTGCTAGCTTGAGTCTTGTCACTCATTCATTAGACACTGTGTAGGTGACTGTAGGGATCTGGTGTCTGGTGTCATACAGGGCAGCAGAGCTGAGATGACCCCCAATCTCTCAGGAGCAGCACAGAGCCCTCACCGCAGGGGGATTGTAGCTACCCTCAACAGAACTAACTGCTCATAGACAGAAAACTTCCAGGTATTCTGTTTTATCAGCGTCTACTGGGGAAAGCCCAGGAGAGCCCATTGTTTAGGATCAAGGTCTGTCTGTAAAAGAAATGATTGTATGACCAAGAAAACAGAATTTCAAGTCATTGGGTTCCAAGGGTTGGAGCTTCTGGCTCAGTAGTGGGATACCTGCCCAACACAGATGAAGCTAGGTGTATCCCCAGCAGGGAAGAAAGGAAGGGAGGGAGGGAGGACTTAACCACAACCCCAAACTCTACTCTACCTTCATCCTAACCCTAGCCCTGAAGCTTACATTTATTCTTGTACTTACTCCTTCCTTCTAGCCCCACTCCTTACCCTTGCCCCAAGCACAAGGAAGGTATACATAAGATCTGGGGAAATGGTTCAGAGGATAAAGTACTTGCTATTTACGCATAAGGACCTGAGTTCAAAGCCCTAGCATCCATTTAAAAAGCACAGTGCCAACTGCACCTCTGTACCACCAATGCCATGGCAAAAATAGGCAGAGACGGAGAGAACCCTAGGACTTGCTAGTCAGCCAGTCAGCCACGCTGGTGAGCTCCTGGAAGAGACCCTATCTCAAAACAGAAAGAAGACACCCGAAGTCAGCTGCTGGTCCCTACAGTCACCTACACAGAAGGCTGCTGGTCCCTACAGTCACCTACACAGACGGCTTCTGGTCCCTACAGTCACCTACACAGAAGGCTTCTGGTCCCTACAGTCACCTACACAGAAGGCTGCTGGTCCCTACAGTCACCTACACAAAAGGCTGCTGGTCCCTACAGTCACCTACACAGAAGGCTTCTGGTCCCTACAGTCACCTACACAAAAGGCTGCTGGTCCCTACAGTCACCTACACAGAAGACTTCTGGTCCTTACAGTCACCTACACAGAAGGCTTCTGGTCCCTACAGTCACCTACACAGAAGGCTGCTGGTCCCTACAGTCACCTACACAAAAGGCTGCTGGTCCCTACAGTCACCTACACAAAAGGCTGCTCCTGAACACATACAAACAGACTTTATTTCTACCCCATCAAGCACGTATGCATGTTGCTATCTTCAAGGGTTGTTTTTTTAATCTATAAATATACTCTGACCAGACCTGAGGTATATGGTTTCAGTCAAATACCTCAACTGAATGGAAAGAAAGAATTTAAAATCTAAAACAGTAGTTGGCAAACCTTTTCTGTAAAGGCCTCGTATCTGGCTTTCCCAGGTCACAGGGTCCCCACAGCAGACACTGTACTTTGTCAAAGTGTCAAAGGAACCTCATGTGGCTGGAGAACTGAGCAACATGGTTCTGTTTCAATAAGGCTTTATTTAAAGAAACAGGTATTTGGATATTACATAAATCTTCATGTATCATAGATTTTTCTTCCTCTCCTCCCTTCTTTTTTCTTGTTCCCTCTCTTTTCCCTTACCTTCTATATTTAAAAATGTAAGAACCACTCCAAGTTTACAGGCCATACAAACACAAGAGAGGATGGATAATTTGAGCCTGTGAGCTGGAGTTAGCTGATCCGTTGCTCTAAATTGTGGTCCTTTTATCTCCCTTTGACTGTTTTCTGTAAAGAGCACTCCAGGTCCTCCTTTCTCTAGGTCTTTGGCAGGAAGCAGAGAGAGAGAGAGAGGGTGAGATTTTCACTACTTAACGAGTGTGAGAGGTCTTAGCTAGAGACCTTGAACTTGGCACATGGCCAGTCCCCAGTTACTGAATTTGTTGAATGAAGCTTGTTCAGTTTGTAGAAATAGTTTGTAGTCCGTTCTCTGCCCCTTTCTTTTGACCTGAGTTTGGGATTAGGTCTGAGGTTCTTAAGTCCGCCTACTTAAAAGGTTTCCTCAGTTTTGTGAAGACCAGTTGAAAGTCCCCACTTTCAGCGGGGTCCCATGAAATTTCTCCATCAGCCAGCTCAGAACCCTGCTGCAACTAGTCTTTCTTTTTGAGAGCACCCTGACAGGGTGGAATGTGGACTGGAAACAAACCCATCTGTCCCGCATGGGACATGGGAATGCGGCCACACAGACCGACAGCCAGGGAGGAGGAAGAGCATAGCTTTCCTGGCAAGCTTTCACCACCCCTTGTGAGCTCCAGCCTGCTAGCAAGTTAGCTGAAAGCAGATATGCACAGGGACTTTCCTTGGTCAGAGCTGTCTAGCAGCTCTTTGTAGCTGCAGCTGTCTAAAGAGAGTCTTAGCTGCCAGGAGAAGGGAAGGCCGGCCAGTTCATGCAAGGTCAGTTTATCTCTTCCCAGGAACTTCACCCCCACAGAGTGCAGAGGTGAGCTGTGACAGCAAGCCCTTAGTAACATACCATTTTCTAAAGCAAGCTCGAGATCAGTAACACTTCAGAATTCTCAGCTGCTGTGCAAATGTGAGGGCTATATGGTTCATCATGGTTATATGGTTCCGCATATAAAAGCCGAGACCAGTATTGTGAATGTGTAATGCCAGCACTATGGGTAGGTAGGTATGAGGACAAAGACAGAAGGATTCTCCCAGTGCCTGCTGGCCAGGCAACCTGGCAAAACTGACCTACTGGTGCAATATGAGACTATCTCAAAAAAAAATAAATAGAAAGTTTAGAGCAATCAGGGAAGACCCCTGATGCCAACCTCTGGTTTCCACATGCCTGCAAGCACATGCACTCACAGCCCCAGGAACACATCCATAAACTACACACATTGAAAAAATAAATACATAATAAAATGTTAAGAAAACCAGTCTCAAGATAGTAGTATATGCTTGAAGTTTCAAATAAGATACATCACTTCCCTTTTCCTCCTCCTCTTCTTCTTCTTCCTCCTTCTCTTCCTCCTCCTCTCCTCCCCCCTCCTCCTCTTACTCCTCCTCTTCTCCTTCCCCCCTCCTCTTCCTCCTCCTCCTCTCCCTCCTCCCCCTCCTCTTCCTTCTCCTCTTCTCTTTTTGATCTCTTAAAACATGGTTTCTCTATGTAGAACTAGCTGTCCTAGAACTCACTCTGTAGACAAAGCTGTCCTTGAACTCGCAGAGATCTGCCTGTCTCTGCCTCCCAACTATGGGATTAAAGGTATGCACCACCACTGTGCAGTTTGATGCTTCAGTTTTTATGTGTGCCTCTTGAGGGCCACCTCTGGGAAGATTCTCCAAACCCAGAGTTGGCCATAGTTGGTTTGCTGAACATCAGTCATTTTAGTGTTGACATTTGAGTTGTTTTAGTTTTGTAGCAACTAGCTTTTGATTATCTAGTCATTAATGCAAGGTTCTTTTACTGTGTGCAAGTGAATAGTTTTAACTTGTAAATATTACCTGTCATAGATATATTTTCCTCAACAAATAAAAAA
>NW_022196913.1:1508520-1528368 GCF_008632895.1 Mastomys coucha
AAAAAAAAAAAAAAAAAAAAAAAAAAGCTTAGAAACATAGACCTTTGGAGAAGGTTTTTATATGTTTAGCGTAGGATCCAAGGCTTAATTCTAAGATACCATAGAGTCTAATGGTCTTTTAAATTAGTGACTTTGGAGCTAGAAAAAAGGCTTAGTGGTTAAGAATACTAGCTTCTCTTCCAGAGGACCTGAGTTTGATTCCCACTGTCCACATGACAACTTGCAACCATTTATAACTCCAGATGCAGGGAATCAGATACCTTCTTTCTGGCCCCCAGGGGCACTGCATTAATGTGGTATACAAAAAGACAAGCAAAACAACCATGAATATTAAAATAAAATTTAAAAAAAAATTTAAGTTGAAGTAAGTCTTCCACAAGCTGAAGGGTCTCAACTCTGTCCCTTCCTAAAGGCCTTTCTTGACTGGGGCACTGCATGTCTACACTCAATAGTTCAAGTGTGGCCTGACTCTACTTAAGTAGAATGGGTATTAAAATCCTGCAAACCATAGGACCATCTTTGCTGCAGCCCAAGGACAGGAGGTTATCTGTGCAGTTGAGAGAGGTTGGACGTGCTGACATAGTGTTCATAGAAAGAGACTGATATGAAGGCCATCCTGAACAAGAGCCACTCCACTGTCCCTCTGGTTCTTCTTTGGGTCTCCCTGTTTGCTCAGCACATCCCCGAAGGGCTGTCTTGCCCATTTCTCCTATTTGTCAATAGAAATCCTCACCTTCTCTTCTTACAGGCTTGGGTCTTTTTTTGCTTGTTTGTCTGCTTGCTTGCTTTTTGTTTTATTTTGTTTTGTTTTGAAACAGGGTCTCTCTACTTAGCCCTGGCTGTCCTAAAACTCACTATGTAGACAAGGTTGGCTTTGAACTCACAGAGATGGGCCTCCCCCTACCTCCCAAAAAAGTGTGTGTATGACTCCAACCAACATTCTTACTGAACGTGTTAATGCAATATTGGGTCGGCAGTGCCGAAAGCCAATGGCTGAGATATAGACAGTTAAGTGAACAGTGCCCACAATAGTGAGGAATATGGACCATGTGTGTTGATATTTTGACACAGGGTGGACAAATGTGTACACGATCATTAAAGGGTTAGGAAACCATCTTATCTAAAAAATAATATTTTCTCACTTGCATTATTTTCCGTAGCACAGCAAAAATAATCTCCTTTCGTTTCCTGACGTGTGTTCAGGTTTAAAAAAAATGAATGGTATGTGTCACCACTCAGGAAGTGAGCAGAGGTGGTGTTTCTGTTTAAAAACAATTGAATAGCCTTCAAACTATCAATCACAGCAGCTATAGGAGCTAATAATGTTAGGTGAAGTGGGCCTAACACAGAGTAAAACCAAGTAGTTCTCATGTAGTCATTATAGGTCAATATTAGTCAACTAGCAGATATTGCCGGTTGTGTATACAAGCTTCATTCAGGTCTCAGTTTCTTGAAGGCTCAGCCCTTCTTGTGTGTGGAATATGTGTGCATGTACGTATGGAACCCAGAGGTCTATATCAAGTGTCTTTCTATATTGCTCTCCACTTTTGAGACAGAGTCTCAAATCTGGGCCTCACAGATTAGCCAGAGTGACTGGCCATTGGATCCCCAAAATCCTCCTGTCCCATCTTCCCAGCTGGGATCACAGACACATACACCATGCCTGACTTTTTACATGGGTGGTAGGGATCTGAACTCAGGTCTCATCCTTATACAGCAAGCAATTTAATTACTGAGTTACCTCCCAAGCCTCTCCTGGGATGCTTTTATTTACACCTCCTTTAAAAAAAATCCTTGAACTACTATAGAAAAGTAATGCCATGCTAAAGTCATTGTTAGAAATCAACCAGCCAACAAACCAAAGGTCTGTTGAATCAACCTACAGATAGTCCAAACTTCCAAGTGAGAGTCTAATCTGACTTAACAAAATATATCACAGCACTGCACTAAACAAGCTATTAGGGACAATAGCTTTATTTGATTTTGGTTTGGGGACATTTTTGTCGTAAGGGAAAGTTATTTTAGAACCCCCACTGACCCATCTCTTTATACTAATCTTGAGAATCACCTCATTATCACCTTCAATTAGTTCTTGGAACTTTCTGGAAATGTGATACATTTTTAAATAATTATTTTCACACTAGTCATAGAAGTGCATGCATTCCTGTAACCCCAGCATCAGGGAAGGCTGAGCATGAAGGACCACTCTGTACATAAGGTCCGCCTGCACTACAGAGTGTTCCAGGCCAACATGGGCTATAGAGTGCAGTATGTCTCATAACAAAAATTGTTCTGATATGATATGATAACAATTGATAACATCTTTCAAAGTTGAAACACTGTAAATCATTAATGTCAAAACCCACACCAACTCTGACATAAAGAACCATCCCTCAAGCCAGGCGGTGGTGGCGCACGCCTTTAATCCCAGCACTTGGGAAGCAGAGGCAGGCGGATTTCTGAGTTCGAGGCCAGCCTTGTCTACAGAGTGAGTTCCAGGACAGCCAGAGCTATATAGAGAAACCTTGTCTTGAAAAACAAACAAACAAACAAACAAACAAACAAAGAACCATCCATCAGTACAATATGGCAAAAGGACCCATGACCTATGAGAGAGGCCATGGGGCTATAAAGATGTCTTTTCCTCTCATCTCAATTCTATCCTAGTTTTCTTCCCTTCCTTTTTTCATGGTAGATAAATGAATAGAATGTAATTGATAAATGAGGAGCTAAGTGCCATCTCTTGGGAATGGCCATTAGAACCATACAGAGTGAAGTATACTGAGATGTACCTTGTACACTGAGATGTACCTTGTATACTGAGATGTACCTTGTACACTGAGATGTACCTTGTACACTGAGATGTACCTTGTATACTGAGATGTACCTTGTACACTGAGAGATTTACCTTGTACACTGAGAGATGTACCTTGTACACTGAGAGATGTACCTTGTACACTGAGAGATGTACCTTGTACACTGAGATATACCTTGTACACTGAGATGTACCTTGTTGGAGAATTGTTTGAGTGTCTCCCTTAGACTAGCTGTTTTTATTTGTGATCTGATTAGAATAAAGTGATTTTTTTATGTGTGGGTGGGGAGAGAGTCATCTGGGACATCTATTCCATAGAACTTTTTGGTAACAAGCTTTATTAAAATGGAATCACTGAAGCTCTGCTACCCCAGGCTGTCTACTGGGACCTGGAAATGCCTTTGTTACAGAAGACTAGAGGTGCTGATGTTAATCCCTAAAGCAAGTCCTTGCAACATAAATTGTGTTAGTACCTGTAAGCCAACTGAAAAAATCTCTGAGCCACGCT
The DNA here is from genome assembly GCF_008632895.1 of Mastomys coucha. Classification (NCBI taxonomy): domain Eukaryota; kingdom Metazoa; phylum Chordata; class Mammalia; order Rodentia; family Muridae; genus Mastomys; species Mastomys coucha. Next base: position 1,511,844 of record NW_022196913.1, read on the forward strand.
ATGTTTTTCTGGTGGACTCCCAACTTAGCAAATGCCACACACTTCAGAGGTTGGGAAGGATAGGGAACATTAATTAACAGGACCAGCGTTCCAGAAATACACACTGCCAGCCAGGAAAAGAAGGGAGATCTTAACTGGCTTGTCTGGAAGTTAGCTTATATGGTATTTACTACTTTTTGTGCTACTCTGACCAAAATACTTTATACAAACGACTGAAGAGTGGACGGATTCATCTGGCCTCACAGTATCAGAGGGTTCAATCTATGGTAGTTTGGCCTCAGGTCCTGGTAAGAACATCATGGTGGTGGACTTGTGTGGTGAGAGGAAGTGTCCACATCATGGCTTAAAGGAAGCAGAACACAGACAGGAAGTAGCCTGGAATAATTTACCTCTAGAACCCTCCCCCAGTAGGTAACCTACTTCCTTCAGCTAAACCCCACTCCCAACACTTCCATACATCCAAAATGGCGTCCCCCAGCTAGGGACTAAGCATATAAAACACGAGCCTGTGGGGACATTTCAGGTTCAAGCCATAGCAACATCTGTACACAATTAAATGCCCATCTGTGTGAGAGAATCTGAGTTGATGGGGCATGGTTAGTGAATGGGAAGAAACCTTGAGTGGGTCCCAGAGATAGCATCTGTAGGGTTCTACTTGGATTTCTTTTCAAAAAGAAAATCCTGCTTTTAGAAACAGAGCCATGTATCGCTCCATCGGTAGAGACAAATAGCAGCCCTTCATTAACAGGGGCTGATTTTCAAAGGGGAGTTTCAGCTGAAACAGTCCTATTAACTTTCAGAAGCCATGTGTTCTTAGGTCCCTGGGGGAGCAATTAAAAGCAGAGAGCATAATGACCTTTTAATATTTTATTTTCTATAAGCTGTGGGACTGCATGGTCACTAGGCTAGAGGGAAAGAAACTTTGGTGAAAAAAAAGCAGTGTTTTCTTGATTTTTTTTCCCCTCATTCTTTCCACTTTTGAAGTCTGGTCTGCCCCCTTTAAAGATGTTATTGGTAGTGTAAACGAAAATGTGCTTGCTGATCTCTGAAAATTCTAGGCTTGGAGGTTCTTCTAGTCAAGCCAGAGAATGCAAGTCATGGGCTGGAGCAAGAAATTTAGAAGTTCCTGGAAAAGACAATAAAGATCTCATTTTCTTGTAAAAAAAAATCTTTAAAACATGATACATGCATTCATATACAAAGGCTCCTTTCAAATGATGACAAGGTTGTCTTCTTTCTCAGTTGACAGAATTAAGTGTTGATAACTCTAAGACAACACTGTTATATTGGCTACTCTTTCATCATAATAGCATACCATGATGAAATCAACTTAAGAAAGAGTAGTTTATTTTGACTTATGGTTCCAGAGAGACCGCGTTCATCCTGGCAGGAAGGGATCGCTTGGTGACAGGATCAGGAAGCTGGGTGTTCACCTTTCATCTACACAAGGAAGCAGAAAAGGGGACAAGAAGTGGGTCACCTTAAAGCCCACCCCCAGTGACGTACTTCCTCCCCCAAGGCTAAACCTCCTAAAGAACTCATACCTCCCCAAAACAGTGCCACTAACTGAGGACCAACTATTCAACAAAATGAGCCCATGGGAGACATTTCCCACTCAAACCACCACAACTACACATCAAAGGTTGTAGATTCCTGAAGCCATAGCTTCTTGTTCACACAGATGATTCACATCTAACTAACCAAGATCTGTTATTATAAGTCCTTATTAGATCTTTTGATCATTTGGTGTCTGTTTGCTTACAAATGGATATTTAGGTGAGGAGCAGGGGAAGTTGTTACAGGGACTTACTCTGTAGCCCAAGCTGGCCTGAAACTCAGGATCCTCCTGCCTCAGCCTCCTGAGTGCTAGTATTACAAAAAGGCACTGTCGCCGGGCGGTGGTGGCGCACGCCTTTAATCCCAGCACTTGGGAGGCAGAGGCAGGTGGATTTCTGAGTTTGAGGCCAGCCTGGTCTACAGAGTGAGTTCCAGGACAGCCAGCGTTACACAGAGAAACCCTGTCTCGAAAAACCAAAAACAAAAACAAAAAGGCACTGTCATGCCTGACTCCTATGACTGCTGACTTGCCATCAAGGAGAAAATAGCTGTCACTCTCCTCTAGTGAGAGAAATGGATTTGCCCAGATGTTTGAGCTGTTGAGGGTATGATTTACATTTCAAAGCATAAAAATATGTTGATTTATTTTTGCAAGTTAATACCATTCAAATCCTGTGGGAACCACTCAGAACATAAGGAGGGAAAGTTGTGTGTGACAACTTCTCTCCTCTGTTAAATATGGATTTAATCTTTTAACCATTTTCAGTGAGCTCTGACCAGTACAGAGGTTCACGGTCATGACACCGTGTCAAGTTTTCAGAGTTGAGATTCCCAGTTAAAGGCTGGCATTGCAGAGAAGGGATCAGTTGCTTTCTCTCACACTGTTTGAGTGAAATTATTTGCCTGAAATCATAGGCTAAGAAATCTTAACTTGATTTGCATGTTATCCATTTACAACCAAATGAGAAGTTCACAGGGATTTCCTTGTCGCCTAGGAAAATTAAATACACAGAGAAATAAATGCTCATATAATTGGGTGATTAGCATCAGAAATGGAGGGTGGATAATTCACGAATGTGTCAATAGCATTATGTATGAGCCCATGGTACATATCCAAAGACCAGAATCCCATAGAGGAAAATAACCTCTGGAGTCTCCAGATGTTTTCCTGGACCTGCAGATGTCAAAAACAATGACAAAAATTTCGCATATACATGAATCACACATGGGAAATCTCTGTGACTTCTAACCTGTCAGCTTCCCTGAGTCTAGCTCCACACCTGGGCAAAGCATGCGCAGGGAAGGAAATGGACACATGTTCTCATCTTTTCCCATCTTTCATATATCACAATCTCGGTGCTGCCTTGCATCACCAGAGAGCAAAGTAGGGCAGAGAAAGGAAAAAGAAAGAAGTAAAGAGGAAAGTTGTTTCTCACACACTTCCTGAGGATCAGTAGTAATAAGTCTATAACTTCATTTCTCATCTACCATGGAGTTTTCTAGGTTTGTTGTACCAAAGGAAAAAAAAAGAAATGCTGATGGGCAATGAATAGCTGAAGTCTGACAGTTCTGATACTTCCAGATTCAGAATCTCTCAATTTGGAATAGCTCAGATTTCAGACAAATGATTAAGTGCTGGTCCAGGGTGGGAATTAACACCCTGGTCTGGCAGGACTGGCATCAAAGAGATCACTCTCCCTGAACAAAAACATGGACTCTGCCACAAGTGGTGCTGTGTATCTGTAATGCCAGCATTTGAGAGGTACAGGGAAGAAGATCAAGGGTTAATTCAAGGTTAGGGCCTGGAGAAATGGCTCCACAGAGCAGTTGCTCTCGCAGAGAACCCAGGTTCGATTTCCAGGACCCACATGGCAGTTACAGATGGTTATCTGTAACTCCAGTTCTAGGAGATCGAATACCTTCTTTATCCTCCACGGGCACCAGGCACACATGTGGTACACAGACATGTTTGTAGGCAAACCATCTATACATATAAAATGAAGATAAATAAGTTTTGTAAATTCAAGATGAACCTTGGCAACATAGGGAGTTTGAGGCCAACCTAAACTACATTAGACTGGACCCGGTAGGCTAGGGTGGGAAATGGAGATGGAAGAAGAGGAAGAGGAAGAGGAAGAGAGGGGGAGGAAAAGGAGGAGGGAGGGAGGGAGGAGGAGGAGGAGAAAGAAGAAGGAAAATAAATGTTCTTGCTGGGTGGAAGAGATAGTAAAACATACTCTTGAGTTAAAAGATTGACTGGCCATTAAATAGGTTAAGAAACATTTGTTTCCTGGAACCTTGTGGTTTTTGGAAATGTATGCAAAGGATTCTACACTCCTACTTTACTGAAACACATTCTCTTCCCAGAGACCTGTAGCTTCATAATTCGCCCATCAAATATCCAGGATTTAGTTTGCTGCTAGCATTTCTGAGTTTCTGCTTACTCTCTTAGATCTGTCTTTCAAACAGTGGTTTTCGGGAACGTTCTTTGGGGAGGGGTCTTCCTCGCTAAACATACTCCAGAGACCCCAAGATGCTTCTTCAATGTATGGACATCTCGTTTCACCAAAGGGGGATTTCTTGATAATGTTATTTCCTAGATTTTTTTTTAAAAAAAAGATTGTGTTTTTATTTATAATGTGTGTGCACATGAGTGCAGTGCCCCATGAAGGCCAGAAATGGGCATCAGATTCTCTGGAGCTAGAATGCAGGTGGTTATGAGCTGCCCAGTGTGGGTGCTGGGTACAGCACTCTGGTCCTCTGCCGAAGTGTTCATCCTCAGCTCTGACCTCCCAGAGCTTTATTTCTTTTAAGGAAAACATGGTAGGTTTAACCAACCTCTTTCTGATGTTTAACTTTGTCCATGTTTCCTTTATATCTTGGCTAAATATGTTGTCCTTTGATGTGACAAGTTTTCTATTAGTCATATTGCACAGAAATCTTTTTTTTCTCCTATAGATCACTCAAACACTAGCACATCATCTCAGTCTACCTGCCCAAGAAAAACCACCAAAGCACTGAAGTACCATTTCTATGCTAGCAACAATAGCAGCTACCTAAACTTCTTTCCAATATAATTTAGTTGGTATTAGAAATAAGACTGGGGAATTTTTTTTTAACTGGTTTGTAAGAAAAGTTTTTAACTTTTGTTTCTAAAGGTAAATATGACTACGAAGTGTTTTACAGTATGTCTTAAGCTAGTGTGTAGCAGGCATACTGCTCTGAGGGAACGTCAGTATGGCAACCCTAGACAAGAAACTTAGAAGCTTTTAGCACATGTTTTAGGCTAGAGCTTTGTAGTCTTAAGGTAAAGCAGACACCTGTCCCATTAGGGTGACTTTCTTCTACCCAATTACTAACAAGGCCCATCCTTCTCAGAGGTAGGAGACACAGTCAGGCTGTAGAACGTTAGAATGGCTTTCTGATTTCCAGATGCACACATTGGCCAGATTGGCAGGGCTGGACACCTTTAAGTGACTGCAGGTGTTTCTAAACAGCAAAAAGGCAAGCAGAATATTTCTCCCTACTCATCCTCTGGGGAGGCCTGGGAGTCATGGATCCCTTCCAGGGTATAATGGATTTGGACAGGCTTCATGCCTTGGTGACTTCTCCGTATACTTTTCTGAGTAACCTTGCCCTGGAGGAGAACAAGAGAATCCATGGCAAGCCTCGACAAGGAAGTGCAACCGTGGCTGTCATCAGGGATGTTTATTTGCCAACAAGTCTGGAAGTTGGAAGGGAAAATGATCTCTATGCCCTTCAGTTTCTTCCCTAAATGTACTTTAGATGTGCCTGAGCTCCGGTTTCAGCTCTATGAAGATGCTGCTGCTTGCAAATGAAACCTTACTCTGCTTTTTGATAGTTAAGGACCCGTCCTCAGCACTGATGAGCCATTGAGTCAAAGTCTTGTGTTCGGGTAAACTCAGAATTAAGTGGCAGAGAAGACCCTCTGCGCACCACTGTGGATTCTCAGGTGTTTAGTCAACTTAATGTTGGCTTAAATTATCCTTCCCTAGCATGTAATTTTAAGCCATTGTTGATAACCTCATTTTCCTAAACACCAGGGGCTTCGCTCTTTGAAAAGCTCCAGTGGCCGTGCACTGGCTTCTGCACCCTGACGCACCTTGGATCCTACTAAGCTACCACTGAAGGTCCTTGAAATCTGTCTCCAAATTGTCTTTCCTGTCCCATTATCCCCTCAAATATCAGCCACTCTGGTAGTGCTCTTCTAGTCAGGTTACACTCCTGCCTTCACAATAAACATGACCTCTGTACCCCTTTTTACAGAGTCATCCCCAAACCCTGTTTTTACACCAGACCCAAAAAGGCCTTTATTTCCTCAAAACTCTTACATTGCTTGTTTAAGTTAATATAATCACTTTATTTCTCTAATCACACTGTTGATTATCTTTGAATGAACATCTCTCATTTTTTCCATTTATTTATTCACTTTACATCCCAATATCAGCAACCCCCCTCTCAGTCCTCTGTCACACAGCTTCCCCCATCCCCGTCTCCCCCCCTACTCCTCTGCTACCTGTGAGCACATTTTGAGTAAGGACTGCATTCGATCCCACCTCTATCTCCCTGATACTTTCTTTATAACCACGAGGGCCCTAACTTATGACCAGTAGATGACAAACCCTTTCCATTTACCGAGACTATAATGGCACAAGCTCTTGGGTACATGGAGTCAAGCAATTCAAAGTTGAGAATCCCCTTCTGATCGGCTGCTTCAGGATGAATATATAAACGCTCCTGTCCATATTTCTTAGTAAATTTGGGAAGGGCCAGCAACTCTATTACTAAACAGCCAGATGATGCCTAGACACCATTGAAATGAACTTGGATTCTCACATGGTTTTCCCCAGTTGCATTTGGTGATGGAGCTGCTGATGTCACTGCTGATAGTATTGTTTCCACTTCCGATACAAAGAACTTTTGATCCTTAAGTTGACAGCAAAGGTTTAAGGGTGATTGCTCTCCAGTCACCCCTGGAACTCTTCACCTGCATTTGTGGCCTCCCAGTCCCATTCCCCTCTCCTCCTCTTCCTCTTCTTCCTCTTCCTCTTCTTCCTCTTCCTCCTCTTCCTTCTCCTCCTTTTCCTTCTCCTCCTCCTGTCTTCCTCCTCCTCCTCCTCCTCCTCCTCCTGTCTTCCTTTTCCTCTCCCCCCTCCTCCTCCTCTTCCTCCTCCTCCTCTTTTCCTCCTTTCCTATTTATGTGTTGATCTCCTTTCTGTTGCTTTTATATGGTATAGTCCAGGCTCCTGGTAGCCAATGTTTACTTAGCTTTATATGAACAACACAAAAAGCTGCCAGCATCCCAGGTTAGTGTGATGGATCTAATGCAAGTCTCCACAAGATGAACCCCGGCAAGCCCAGCTGATAAGCCTGAGGCTTTGGGGGTGGGCCCATTACAGGAGATACTATTTAGATACAGGAACCACATCCAAGTATATATTGTTAATGGCTCTAGAAATCGAGTGTGGGTATAGACACCAGGGACCCCTAGCATAAAGGGCTGCAGAACTGCTAAGTGACTAGACATGGGTGTGCATAACCCTTGGACTGTGATTGCATAGCCATAAGGATAGCTTAGCACAGAAGAGTAAACTTAGAACATTAAGAGACCTGTTAGCAACTTTATTTCTCTAACTCTGATTGGGTGGAATGAATAAGAACTTGTAAGGAATAGAGTCATTGTTTCAAAGTGCCAACAGTTGATCAGGCTTGGGACTCTAGAGGGCAGTGAGGCATCTGAAGAACACTGGTTGAAACAGGGGAGTTTAAACTTTCTTCCAGCCCTGAGCATGAGTGAATTTATGAGAGACGACACTCTGATTCCAAGACCAGCTGAGTCAATCCTCCTGATAGTACCAGATAATCTGCTTCCCACTTGCTAGGTATTCTGCAGGCTTCTTCAAAGGAATGGTTGTTTACACATCACACTAATGAAAGAGTTTCCAGAATGAAGTGAATCTAAGCCAAGACTATTAGCACTGTATATTAGGGAGGCCGAAGGTGCTTCAGGGATGAGCTGAGCTGGGACCTTTTTGAGTCTGTGAGCCCAGCTGCAGGGCCCTGGAAGCTCCTCCTGGAACACACCCCCATGGGGTCCTTTTCTTCCCACATTCATGTCCCTGGGAGCGCAAAGGTTCTGAGTCTCCCCACGTGTGCATCCCCCACTCTGTACTGGAAAAAGAAGCCTCTGAGCTCTGTGTGCCCTGTGCTCTTTCCCCATTGTATCGCATAAACAAAAGCAAAGTCCCCTTGTTTCCATCAGCAGCCATCACAAGGGAGCAGAGGCCTGGCTCTCACTTGGCCAGGTCCTATGCAGCAGGGTAGTTAATTTCTTAGAGAGTGATGTGCTATTTCTTGACGTTCTCTTTCAGCAATGAGGTGGTGAGAAGTGATCTGAAAAAGCTGCCAGCCCTTCCCACCCAAGCCCTGAAGGAACACCCCTCACTGGCCTACTGGTAAGACCCCGTGCCAGAACCTTCTCAGAAACAAGTCTCCCTTTCCTCAAGAAGGCACAAGGTTGGCTACCATGTGCCCCTTCCCCTCCCCACTTTGTCAAGCATGTATTCAGAACTGGTTTCAGAGTCAGAGGTAGTGGCATCCTATAATTTGCCAGGATTCTGGGAGGCTGAGGCAGGAGGATCGAAAATTCCAGGTTGGAATGCTGTCTCTGGGATGTGGGAGATCTGAGAGGTTGGAGAAACGGGCATCATTGCTTTGGTAGCAGAAGAAGCGGGTTGCTTTCTTTCTCCTGGTGTTTCCTGTCTCCTGATTTAGCCTCCTTTGTCACTTTATGCCATAGTTCATCTGTAGAGCCCCAAATTGCCCAATTGCACATGATTTGGGCATTTGTGGTTGTACCTGGATGGAACAGGGCTCACATTCCTGAAGCGTGTGTTGGAATCCTGCTGGGCACGTCTGTGCTGACCTTAAATCTCTCACAAGCACAGGAACAGCTCCCTGGCGTTTCTTCTGATGCTTTCTCAGAAATCAGTGTAGCTGCTCATAGTATAAGTCACAGTCAAAGCAGGACACCTGGTTGTATTGGCTCACAACCACAGACTGTCAGAGGGCTGAGGTAGGAGGATTGCAAATTGAACACGCCCCCTCCCCGCCCCAAGCTACAGAGTGAGCTCAAAGCCAGCAACTTGAGACCTTTTTTGAAACCTTGTCTCAAAAAATTTTTTTAGGGTTTGAAATATAATTTAGTGGTACAAGTTTGCCTAGTGTGTGTGAAGCCCTCCATATAAGAAAGGGGGAGAGAAGGAGAGGGGAGGGGAGAGGACAGAAGAGGAGAGGGGAGGGGAAGGGAGGGAAGAAGAGAAGGGAGAGGAAGAGAGAGGGGAGAGGAGGAGAGAACAGAGGGGAGGGGAGAGGAGGACAGAAGCAGAGAGGAGAGAGGAGGGAGAGGAGGGGAGAACAGAGAGGAGGGGATGGGAGGACAGAAGCAGAGAGGAAAGAGGAGGGAGGGAAGGCACAAAGCACTGAAGAAGTTGTTCGTGGTAAACCACAACACATGGCACAATTTGCACTTATAAATGCATTCTAAAACTTTTGAAGTAGTATCCTACCCTGTCCAGATGTAAAGAAACCATCCAGCAGTAAAGAAACCATCTATTCTCTTATTGAAGTAGACTTAAGTTGCCTTGCCATGGGGTAGGTCAGAGCTCTTTAGTGACATGAAACCCATACTCAGAAAACCCCTTTCTCTGGGAAGCCCCACTCCTGGAGATCTGGACTGAAAACTGTGAGCTCCTATGAGTATCCACCCTTCAGTTCACCACTGACCTGACCTAGTGTCAGTCTTCATTTGGTAATGTAACTATAAATAAAGAGCAGGCTACACCAAGAACTCCCAATTCAAAATCAATCTGAGTGATATCAGTGAGTCAAAGGCCAGGCTGGGCTATATACTGAAACATTGTCTCATTTAAAGCGATGATAGTAACAACTTGAGGGGCTACAAGTTCTCAGAGCCGGATGAGTTACATTTGCGAGCTGTGATGCTGGCAGACGATCTGGAGTCAGAATCAACTTTGACCTAATTCATCCCTCAGTCCTGTCTTCATTTACTGTCTAACATTGTTAAACCAACCCCAATGCCAATTACTGAGTTCCCCTCTCTCCCTCCCTCATTCTGGACCATTCTTACATTGTCTCCGCCAAATCCTCCGTGTCCATGTTATTAGTAACATAGAAAGCCTTCCTTCTGATTCTGCTTTCTGCCTTTTATCAACTCAAACATCTCTACCTGAACAGTTTGCCCACAGCCGTCTTACCTTTAGTCACATGACCAGGCCAGCCCTTCCCTAAGGCCTTACCCAGATGCATGCTTGTGCAAACAGCAGTCTAACTCACTGCCCAACAGGAGAGTGGCAGAATACAGAAGCTGGGCACCCTTGGTGCCGCAAACAAATCAATAGCATGGACCATCCCGATGCTTAAAGAATCCAAGGCCTTTCCCTCTGCCCCCACCACCCTGCTGCCTTGTACCGCTGCTCATGACTGTCTCTGATTTCTCAACCTATTTCTGTGAATTTCTACAAAGCAAGGACTTAAGTAGAGTATATGCCATTTGTATAGATACAACACAAAAGGGGAAGCTAGAAGATGGAACTTCTCTGCGCTTGCCCAGTTTTACTGCTCAGGTTCACTGTTGACTATGACCCCTGTTCCCAGTCCTCCATGCCAAGCAGTCTCAGGTGGCCCTCATCATTCTTGAACCAAGGATGTAGATTCCTCTTTTTTCCTGGCTTCTCATTCCCACTGGCACTCAAAGATACAGTGATGGTCCTTTGTGCAAAGACTGGTCACTGGGAGCCCTTCTGCGTGACATTCTGGTAAAGTCATGAGTTTCATCATAGTACCAGGCAGGTCTGTGAGTTGTGAGGTTATAACTATCAAGCTAGCCTCTCTCTCTGCATGTGTACAACAGGAGTGACCACACCAAGCTACTTTAGGCTGTACTTAAAGAGTAAATTAGTCATGCTGTGTAACTGGAAGGCATACAAGATTCACAAGCATACTGAGCCATGGGGTCAACCTCCTTTCCCTACACAGGGATGCCACGCTACGCGTTGGCATCCCTATCCAAGAAGCACCTTAACAGGTTAATGTGACATGCCCGGCATTACAGAACAAAGTGGCATTAGGGCCTGCCTGGGTTCTCCATCATGAGCTTGGTTATAGATTGCCAGGAACCCAATCACCTCTACTCTGTGTGTGTGTGTGTGTGTGTATGAGCTGAAACCCTGTCTCTGTCATCTGACAACTCCTCCAAGACAGGGACCCCCATCACCAGCATCAGCACCACTGCCCCTCCTGCATGGTGTTTCTGTGCTTCCTTATCTGCAGAGCAGTAATGTAATTTCCCAACAAGACCTAGCCAGTGTGAAGGTGCTGTTCTGCCCTGGTGATGCACATTACATCATACCCTACAGCCAGCACTTGGGGTTCAATTTTCTATAACGTGAGTTTCCTGCTGTAAGTCTGTCCAGTCTTTAAAAGGATGGGATATATTAGGAACACAGTCTGCAGATCAAGGAGCACCCACCCCTTCCACAGGTTCAAGAGACAGGTGGGAGCAGGATGGAGCAGGGCTGGGACACACTTGATGAGACTCCAGCTGGCATTGAGTATATCACCACATGACAGGCCCCTGTTGACTTAATGTGGGGAGAGAGGTAGAGAAACCAGAGGCAAGAGGAGGTCACGGCTGTGCCTTACCAGATGGCTTCAGGCACAGGCAGCTGGACAAGGTTGGGGGCGGCAGCACTTCTTGCAGCTGTCAGGCCCCATGAGACCTTGTGGTCCGGCCAATAGAACAGCTGCCTGTCAGTGTTTGGGACTTTGTGTTGTGAATGTTTCCCAAGCCTTGCTTATACTCACAACACTGTATTGACTTTCAGTCTCCCAACCCCACCTCAGGGATGCTCACTCCCAGAGGTAGAAAAGAAGTAAGCTTTGAGTCTCCCTTGGTTGGCTTGACCACAGATTTGGAAGTTGACCTCCTCAAAATCACAGTCGTGTGGTTGAAAGCATGCCACTATAGGTCATGAACTTACAAAATGGGGGACCCTAAAAGAGAACCTAGATAAGAAGAAAAACAGAAAAAATGTAAGAGAGGGCTCCACCTAAATTCTGGGAATTTATAGTGGACACCCAAGATCAGCTAACGAAGTCTTGAGTATAACCCTTGTAACTCCCATATGCCCTGTCATGGAGCAATTACAGAAAACTAACAGAGTCCCTTCGATGGTGGCTGAAGAAATGACTGACTCAGTGGGATTCAAAGTCAAAGCTATGGGAGATGGAATGGAGGATGAAGCTTTTAGCCTTTGCCCTTTGCCAACGACTGTCCCCATTTCTTTCTGTGGGCTGTGTGTGTGACCCCTGAGGCTGTCATGTGAGCTACTGTCCCCATTTCTTTCTGTGGGCTGTGTGTGTGACCCCTGAGGCTGTCATGCGAGTTGCCGTTGTTCCCATCCATCATGGTACCCTTCATATCCCCAGGAAGGCTGTGCTAGTACCCCAACCACAGGCTATTCTGTCAAAGCAAATTTTGGCTAGCCGTTGTCACCAAGGACCCATCTAATCTTCTGTTAATTTTAGAACTAAAACCTCAGAAGATAAATGCACTGTAATCTCATTTTATTAACTAGGGTGTTGTTCTCCTAGTGTGTTCCTGGGAATCTTATTAACCAGACCCAAGCCCCGAGTCCATGACTACTTAGAAAAGCTTGGCTCTGAGCATTGGGTAGGACTAACATTACCATACTGCCCCAGACCATGTGCAGACAAGACCTGTAAATGAGGAGTGTCAGAGGGGAGAGCTGAGCAAGTTTAACCACAGTGTCTTCTGTGAGTGGCGCCAAGTGTTTTTGTCATCTTTTCCTTTTCCGTGGTATCTTACAAAGAACAGTCCCCCAGCCCCCACTGGCAAGCCTGCATGCCAGTCTTATGCAGCTGTCTAGCCTTCTGAGGTAATGATAGCGTGAGTCCTGGAGGAGAAAGCAGGCTTTTCCATCTCCCACCAAGTCATTTAGATGTCACACGAGCAACACTGAGAAATGTCATTTCCAGCAGCTGCTCCCACCAAGGTTCGCAGGAGGATGGACATTGCAATATCTTAGTGCTGTGTGTAGGTGGGATGCCCATCTCTAATGCCAGAATCCTTTCCTCTGATTCTAGTGAAGACAGAGTCATTGAGTACTACAAGAAGCTGAATGGCCAGACGAGGGGACAAGCAATCGTGAAGTAAGTGGCCCTTCTGAGTGCTCACTACGCTTGTGTTTGGGAGGTGGGGACCCAGCTCAGTCAGTAAAGTGCTTGCACTGTAAGCAGAAGGACCCCCCCTGATTCAGATCCCCAGAACCCACATAAAAAAAAAAACAGGCATGTCATTGTGCATTGTATAATGATACTATATAATGCCAACACTGGGAAGACAGAGACAAGCGGGTCCCTCACTAGACAGCCATCCTAGTTCAATCAGTGAGCTTCATGCCCCTGAGACCCAATTTCTGATATGGAAAATGATAGAGGAAGACATTCAACATCAGCTTACACATATGTGCACTTGTATATGCAGATGCACAGACATATGAACATATACACACATATACACAACATACACACAGACTATTTTGAGTGTTAATAGGCCATATATCAAGGCTGTTGATTTCTACTTGGAAAGATATATAGGAAGAAGGAAGCATATACTAAATTCCAAGTTAATATCCACTTCTGAGCCTCATAGCACATAGCAAAAGAACATCTATATGATAGTACTTCTGCTTACTAACTGTTATGTGCATTGTTTATGTGTGCTGTCTCTGCAGCTACATGAGTATCGTGGAGTCTCTGCCAACCTACGGTGTTCACTATTATGCAGTGAAGGTAAGTGAACTCATTTGCTGAAGCTTGTCCACCCTGTCCTGAAAAAGCAAGCAAGCAAAGAGAAGATTCTCTTATTTTTTAACTTGAAGATTTTGAAGAGAATTGGAGTTGATGGAGATTGGCTTGGTCAGAAAGATTGCATGCCAGGGGAAGTTGAGCAACTGGATTTCATCCCTAGAGTATTCCCACTTGATAGAGTAACCCTCCAATATGTTTTTTTCTTTTGTGAAGCAATATAATAAACCTCTACTTCCTTTCGGTCTCAGAGGAATCCTGGGAAATCAGGGCTTCAGGGCCTGTCACTAGAAAAGCTCTATCACACAAGGAACTAGAAACCAAAGACTCATGGCAGACTGTTGTATTTCTCTTGGAGATCTGATGCCTTGCAGTCAGCTTTCCAAGGAGGAGGACTAGGGCCACTGAAAGAGCCCGAGACTATTTTCTTGAATGTGGCGATGTCCACTGCAGTGTGACATCAGCTTCATTCTAAATTCTATTTCGCTCCATCCACACTGTCACACTGTGATCTTGTTCTTAGACGATAGACAAACATGCCTCTGCTTTTTCTCAAGCTTAAGTTACAGTGTCAAGAGCAGCGTGACCTGGCCTCTAGCAACTTCTCTTCCAGATGTGGAGGGTGAATCCCCTCAGAACCAGCCCCTAGGCAATGCTGTGCAGGAGGGTATGGCCACTGACCCCAGAATGAAGTTTAGTACAAAAAGGGCTTAGCATCCCCTGGGCCAGGGTTCAGCACCCTGACCACTGTGTCACTGGCTTTCCCCTTGTTTTATTCACGGAAGTCAGTGCCATGGCACAAGCACCTCCCAGAGACAGCAACAGGGTCAACATAATGATCTTATACTACATATATGTCTGCCTATCTATCTATCTCTATATATATCTATCATCTATTTACCCACCCACTTACCTACCTCTCTCTATAGATAGGTAGATAGATAGATAGATAGATAGATAGATAGATAGATAGATAGATGATAGATAGATGGGTAGATAGATGATAGATAGATAGATAGATAGATAGATAGATGATAGATAGATGGGTAGATAGATGATAGATAGATAGATAAAGATAGGATATATATATATATATATTCCTAGCATGCATAAAGGCTCTGAGAGCAATCCTCAGTGCTACAAATAAATAAATTTTAAAAATAAATAAATATTTTTAAATGGAGTGGGGTAGCTTAGTGGTAGAGTCCATACTTAACATGTGAAACCACAAATTCAATCCCCAACACACAAAAAAAGAGTGTAAAAAAATTACAGGTGGGTGGGTGGAGGAACACCCTCACAGAAGTAGGAGGAGGGAGGATGTGATAGGGTATTTCCAGGAGGGAGGAAAACCGGGAAAGGGGATAACATTTGAAATGTAAATAAAGAAAATATCTAATAAAAAAAATTACATATTCCTGGAACTTCAAATAATCTTTTCTTTTTGAATTTTATTTCCTTTGCCTTATTCTTTGTGATTACCTCTTTAAGAGGTAAAGGGGGAGGCTGGAGAGATGATGCTTTGTTGGTAAAATGCTGTCTAATTGTTAGGACCCGAGTTCAGGTCCCCAGCACCCAAGTCAAATGTCCAGTGCTGATGAGACAGAAACTGGGGGAGCCCAGGAGGTCTCAAAGCAGCTGGTGCTAGCCACCAATGTCAGCCTCTGGTCTCCACACATAAGTCCATGCATGTGCATACACACCTGTACACATGTAAACAGGTATACATGCTTATACCAAAGAAGTAAGTAGGTAAGTCAGGGGTGCAGATGTACTAGCTATGATGCTGCTTAGAAACAGCCAACTGCCCAGCTCAGGCTTGGCCCCAGCACTGGTCACTGAACTCAGCAAGCACCAATGATGGATGGAAACATCTATTAAGACAGAAAGTAGAGATGGGTCCCTTCTATTCCAGAGACATCAGATGAGCCAGGAAATCCCTTCTTGGACTGCACTGGCCTTCTCCAGACCCATGTTGACCAATACTCTCTTTGACATCCTAGGACAAGCAGGGGATACCATGGTGGCTGGGACTGAGCTACAAAGGAATTTTCCAGTATGACTACCATGATAAAGTGAAGCCAAGGAAGGTAAGGGTCCCTTCTCTGTGGGTCTAAGGGTTCTCATTGGAGAGAGGAAAGAGGTGTATGGGAGTTAACATTCTACAGCCTAAGGGCTCACCAACCATGCTAATGTGCATGTATATATATATATATATATATAAATTACTCCACTGTAATCCTACCTGAGTTTCCTGGGTAAATATTTTCCTCTCCCTGTCTCTAAGGAAACTTAAGTGTAATAATTATCTAAGGTATGGCATTTGGCTCCATTCTACAAGAGCAGATGGGCCTGAGGGCTCTGGCATGTATGTTCCTTTTCTTGGGAGGCTACATGTTTTGGCAAAATGAAGGTGAAAGACCCCCAGAACTGGGAAGATCCTTACTCAAGTCTCGGGATGACGCAACTACCCAATGACTCACGAGAGACCGAACTTGCTGCAATCACATGAGGTTTATTGGGAATACCGGTACTGGGTCGATCTCGTGACCATGCTGGCCAGAGTTCGATGCCGAACACAAGAAGTCTCAGGTATTTAAGGGAAGCTGGGGGTGGAGAGAGAGTTACCAAGGAAACAGAACATAAAAACAGTGGAAAATTTCAGAGGGACCTGACCCAAGGTGTTCAGTTAGGGAGGGGAACATATTCATTCTAGGAATGTAATCTCCATCTACTGGTTGACAGGGTGGAGAGTCTCATAAACCATTAGACCTTCATTCTTAGGTCCACCCTCATTGTGGATCATTCAGGAGGGGCAGGTATCGGGAACCAGAGCCCTGAGGCTCTGGGTTAGCAAAGTTCCTGGAACTAGCTACTCCACCTTTTTTTTTTTTTTTTTTTTTTGGCTTGATACAGAGGTTTTCCATGCCCCCTTTTAGGTAAAGTTATACATTATACATTCTAAGATCCTCCAGCCTTTCATTCCCCACTTCTTCTAGTAGATAGTTCTAATCATAGAACTAAATATCAGTATCAT